>NC_143522.1:55665145-55975145 GCF_031878675.1 Megascapheus bottae | reverse complement strand
GTGATTGGGTTCGTCTGTGGATAATGTAGTCTATCTGTAGCAAAATTTACAAAGTAAGCACAACAATATTTTGTGAAATGCATCACACAAAATCCAGGTGCTGATGGCTCACACCTATCATCCTAGCTACTCAAAAGAGTGAAATCAGAGGACCAGGATTAGAAGTCAGTCCAGGCAGGCAAATACAAGAAATTCTGCTATCTCTACTGACCAACAAAACACAGAAGTAGAAGTGTGATTGGGCCTAGAATGTGGCCTAGTGGTAGAGTGCTTGCCTAACATGTACAAAGACCTGGGTTCAAATTCCTTGGTACTACATACACAGGGGAAAAAAAGCCAGAAGTTGTGTAGTGGCTCAAGTAGTAGAGCACAAGTCTTGAAAAAGCCCAAGGACAGTGCCCAGACCCTGAGCTCAAGCCTCAGGTCCAGCAAAAAAGAAAAAGAAAAAGTAGAAGTGTGGCTCAAGTGGTAAATTGTTAGACTTGAGCAAGACAGAAAAGAGAACCCTCAGTACAGTCATACAAAAATAAAATAAAATATACATGGTTTAGGTATTTCTATGGTACTAGCACAATATGTGACCAGTAGCAGGTGTTTTAATAAAGCTTTATGTTGTTGAGTAGGAAGAATTAAGATCATTTCTGTTACTTTTACATGATATGACATATAGGTCATATTTCCTCTTTTGGGATTATGTATAGACAAGAAGATATAATCTAGGAAAGGTATTTTAAATTTCTACCTGCCATGCATCTATTGTGTGTCCATATTTCCCTTGATGAAAGACAACCAAATGACTTGCATCCTAGAAACACCATTTTAATTTTAGTGACTACTGATTTCATGGTTAGGTAACTAAATGTGATATCTGGATGTGAACTCAATGATCTCTCTTCAAAGATGCCTAGTATTTATTTTAAAAAGATTCCTGTAGGCCTTTCAGCAGCCAAGTTTGTGTTGGAGGAAGTAAACAAACAAACAAACAAAAAGCAGTCTTCAATAGTCTAGATAAGGGACCTTTATTCAGCTGTCACCAAGGAGACCTCATTGGAAGCTTCTCTCTGTGCTTGAAGTGCATTGGCTCATATTCAATCACTATTGACAGTCTTTCATGTGTCACTGTCCTGCAAAAATCCTGTTACTATTAATAAGCTCTTCTTTGCCACATTGATCAGTTGCTTATCTGAGCTTTACAGGCAACTACCTCCCTGCTTGTCTCTGAGGCCTCATATTAGTCACAATGTTTCCCCTAGCTCCTTGCTTCCTATCTTCATGACTTTAAGTACACATAGCTTTGACCTTAGATATTTTCTTTGTACCTGTGCTTTACTACTTGGTCAAGACAGTCTCTCATCATTTGTTGCAGCACAGACACAGGCAGCCAAACACCACTTTATTATACCATATAACAGATATCCTCTACTGAACCTAAAAGGAAGGAAGAAAGGAAGGGAGGGAGGGAGGAAGGAAGGAAGGGAGGGAGGGAGGGAAGAAGGAAGGAAGGAGGATGGAGGGAGGGAGGGAGGAAGGAAGGAGGGAGGGAGGGAGGGAGGGAGGGAGGGAGGGAAGGAAGGAAGGAAGGAAGGAAGGAAGGAAGGAAGGAAGGAAGGAAGGAAGGAAGGAAGGAAGGAAGGGCCGGCAAGCCATAAATGGTGAAATTTTACTGAAATTCCCTGGAGAATTACTGGCATGTAAACTGACATTTTCAAAAACAAGACATTCCAAATTTGAGGATGACTTCGATGTGAAGGAAGAGGAGTAGCTACTTTATGCCTCACCCCATCCACAGGGTCGCACGCTTGTATCCCAGCATAATTGAATTGGAGAAACAAACAAACAAAAATATGTTGCCCATGCAATGGTCCCTGTAGCTGCTTGAATCAGGAATATATTCATCAGGCCATAGTGGCAGAAACCATGCCTCTTTCTTGAAGTATAAAGAAGGGCCATCTAGAGGTACTCCATTAGCAGTAATAACTCTGGTTTTACTGAAGAAGTATAGGTTTTGTTCAGTAGAATTTAACCAAAACTTCATTTTGATGTTAATCATCACACAATCAGGAGAATCCCAGTTGTTATGAACCTCCTTCAAATGACAGTGTGAGCCGTGAACAATTTGGTAGCCTTAAAATGTGAAGAATGAGTACAAAGAATAGAAAAGAAGAAATGAAATAAAATTGTAGGAGAAATACTAAAATAATGGAGGGAAATTGAGATAACCTGCAGGTACCACAGGAAAATAGGAAAACAGTACTTGTTTATTAGTTTAGTCTGAAAATAGACCTGGCATATATGCATGACACATATATTATACATACATATCAGATACATATGCATACATACATTGTAAAATACAAAATACCATGCATAAAATGCATGCATAAAATTAGAAGTTCCATTAGTGCCTTCAGCTCAAGTTGCTGTTTCTTATTTAGGATGTGATTACAGCTTCCTTGCTAAAATGTTGATTTCTAGAATTGTTCATTGATAGCAATTCCCCATAAAATTCAAGCAGTGTGTCATATGAGATGTCATCAAATAACACTTAATCAGATTCTTTTAATTCTCCGCATACATTTTCTCAAAATAACACATAATATTCTTAAGAAAATGACTTCTCAAATATGATCAGAGCAAAAATAACCTGTTTCCTATGGAAACACAAAAGTGCCCACAAATACCTTTCTAATTTATATAAACAGAGATAAATAGGTTGATTTTGTGTGTTGTATTTTTTAACTGCTCCCACTCAGGAAATAATACATTTTTTAAAAAATCAACGCCTCCTTTTTAAATCCTGTTTCCTGAAGCAAAGCAATTGCATGGCATCATTAGATGAGAATATTATTTAAAATTGAATTATGTGAGCCAGTATTCCTCTAATTGTCATTTTTCATGGGCATCCATTTTTCAACAATAATATTAGAAAATAATTAATACCTTCAGGACAAGAACCTGAATTTTATGCAAATATAGATTAGAGACGTCCAAATTATTTTTTAATGAGCTATATGTATTATGTCTCCCTATCTAGAGTTCATCTGGACTATGGCATTAAATAAGCTTAGAGTTAATTAAGCGTATTATAACTATTCTTGGTTTCTGCCTTTATTAGTATGAGTCCACCAGCTCAGAGGTACTCAGCAAACATAGAAATACTTTATCAACACCCTACGCCAGAACACCTGGAAATATTTCAATCCTGTCTATAGTCTTGGAATAATTCCAGAAGCTCAAACCTATTGGAATTTTTTCATCTATTGCTTTTCAATTTATATAAATATCAATTGCAGGAAGAGAAGAGGGACTCTTTGTCGATGCTGATTTATACTGATAAGTGCCATAGTCAAACAATTTCACTCAAGCACATGCACACACAGAGCTAGGATATCTCTGGCTGCAGAGATGTTGGCTTAAGCAGCAGATTAAATGAGCAGATTTACTTTGCATTTTAGTGTGCTAAATTGAATGCAAGTCATAATAGAAAATCTCCACATGCAAATGAAAGCAGAACTGCTTTTCTAATTTTCAGGAAGTGAATGAGAGAATCATTCTTTCTGTTTAAGAAAAATCTCCAGACTACTCATTAATAGCTGATCATATTTTGGCACTAGCCAAACTAATGTAACTTTTTGATACTTAGAAAGGCTATGTTACTTAGACAGGCAACCCTGCTGGAACTAAGCCTATTAAAATCCACCCCCAATTTGAAAACAAGAAATCCATTACTTGAAATAATGATATGGAAAGAGAACACCAAGAATATCGAGAAAAAATATACTCAACATTCATTTTCTATTAAGACACAGCAGGGAAAGAGAAAAAGAACAGAGTCAAATTGTATTTTCCATGGTTTTGGTTCAAATTCTATCATATGCCCTAAAGCCATATTCCCACTGCTGTGGCAAAAATCCTTTCGAAGAGAATGACTTGACATTTAAAGATGTTTTTGTTTTTTTTTTTTTCCTCAGTATCTTCTATGTAAGTCTACTGTGATGCAACAAACTCAGCCTCCTGGAGAAATTTATGGGTTTGGGATTTAAGCAAACTGATCTTTAAATACAACTTTGCCACTCATTAAATGCATTCCTTTGGAAAAATAGCTATTATAAGTCTCGGTTCTTTCTATATTACCAAGAATTCACTACACTAACTGAGTGCCCAGCAGATTTTCTAAAATAGGATGAGCACTCAAAAGTTATTTGTTCACCTGCCTCCTTACTTTACATATCTTGTTCACACTCTGATTTTCTGAACTATTAACTGCTCTTCAAAAACTTTCTGTGATCTTGGTCTCAGTCTTTTCTGTTCTATTTTATTCTTAAGTGGTCACCAGTTTAAACCCGATCTTACCTTTTGTGAGGTCAAAAGACTTCAGCGACCCACAAATATTTCTCCTCTTCTCTCCTACAGGAAAGGATAGAGCCATCATCAAATGGACTCAGCTTAAGTTTTTGTACCAAAAAATGAAGCTTCTTTTAGGCAAAATGTAGGAAATTATAAACATGATTGGGCCCAGAGAAACACACAACGGTGTCTTTCTCAAGTCACTTTGCACTTGAAAACTTTCTTCTTACAACCTTTTGTGGCTAATATTTTCCTTTCCTTATTTTAAGCAAAAAATAAGACAAAGTGTAGGCAAAAACAGAATTAAGGATGTAGGTTTTAAAGCCTACTCAGAGAGTCCAGGTCATGGGAAAAGCAGCTTTGTTCTTTTGAGAACTGCTTGAGCACTTAAATGCTTCAGGGTCCATAGGCCAGTTACTCCTTTCCCTTCATGATATTCTCTTTAGGTGCCTTGGACTGATTGAGATGGTCTAGGTAGACTATAACTACTCTACGAAATAGGCAGACATGTCAGAGGTTTGTGCAATCTACCTCTTCTCACTCTATCTCCTCTTGTGACAGGATGTAAGCCACCTTGAGTGGCATATAAAACAGTTTATGATCTTCTAAAGTATCATTTTATAACCTTACTAAAAGCATAGAGATTTAGTACTTCATAAAATAGACATATTATTGAAAATGGCTATTAAATGTTTATATTATTGAATAGAACGCTCAAGTGATAACTGAGCCATTTATTTGTGAATCCTAATTTTGCTCAACAAGGCCAGCAAGTTGGATAATGTCTTTAGAAGCGTTTGCATGCTGACCTCTGGAACCCTTGACAGCTGTCCTAAAGGAACGTTGCTGTCCAGGGACAGTTAAGAACCTTGAGGCAAGATATTATGTTACATCATCAACCCTAAATGTAATGCAAGTGTCCTTTCATGAGGGAAGCAGAGCAAATTTACTGGAGAAGACAAAAAAGTGATGTAAGTGGAGGAAATAAAAGTGAAATCTATGAGAGCAATTTAATTTATTCCATAGATTAAAATGCATTTTATTTTACTATGCATAAGAGGGATGTTACTATTTTAGTGCTATGTTGTTATTAGTTACTCCAGATAATGATTCTCAATAGCAAATTACATGTATAGAAATAGTACCATTTTATAGTAGCCAAGATCTATAACCAAATTGGAAGGAACTGATGTCTTTAGAGTTCAAATTATTCATTTGCTTCGAATGGTTACTTGTTTCTCTATACAAAAAGATAAAAATGTTCACTAAAACTTCCTTTTCTTTGACAATCAGTGCAGTGTGTGTGTGTGTGTGTGTGTGTGTGTGTGTGTGTGTGTGTGTGGTAAGACTCAGTGGCCTAAGCCTACTCAGCTTATTTGTTTATGGTGGTTTGAGCCATGATGTCTCCTGTCTGGTTTTTTTGCTGGTTGACTGGAGATAATGTCTTGTGAACTTTTCTGCTAAGGCTGGTATTCTGTCACAATTCTCTGGATCTCAGCCTCCTGAGTAGCTAAGATCACAAACATGAGACAATTACCCAGCTATCAGCACTTCTTTCTAAAACATACTCATACAAGAATTGTGAATGGCATTGGTAAGTAATGGTGAGATAGAGTTTGATACAGTTAACTGGACAATTATTACACTAGCACAAAAATCATTTTTTATTTTGAAAGAGAAAAACACAAATTTTAGAAATTGTCCCTGCAGATAAATATTGATTATCCCAAGTTTAGATTGTCTCTACCAAGATTTGTTCAATGTCACTGCAAACTCCTTTGTGTCTAGTTAAACATGAATATGCAGAAAAATAGGACCAGCAGAGTTATTTGTAGGAAACCAATATCCATATTAAAATTAACACTCTGGTTGGGTACCTATAATAGTCATACCTATAATCCTATCTAATCAGCAGTCTGTGTTCAGCAGATTGAGGTTTGAAAAAAATCTATGGATTCCATAAGGGAATTCCATAATGGAGATTACATCTCCAATTAGCCATGAAAAAGCCAAGCTAGAGGTATGGCTCAGGTGGTAGAGCACCAGGTTAGCAGGCAAGCCAAGTGAGATTCTGCAATCCTGATTTCAAGCCACAATACAGGCACACAAAACACAAAATAAAAACTAACACTCTTCATGTTTTACAAGAACTTACCAAATTAATATGTAGTCATATCCAGTATAGAAAAAGACAAGCTAGAATATTGAAATACACATTTACTACTATCAAAAAGATATAAATCTAGATGATATAAATTTTCCTTTTTTTTAACCAGTCCTGGGGCTTTGAACTCAGGGCCTAGGCACTGTCCTTGAGCTTTCTCAAGGCTAGTCTACTACTTGAGCCACACTACCACATCTGGCTTTTTCTATGTATGTGCTACCGGAGGAATCAAATCCAGAGCTTCGTGCATGCTGGGCGAGCATTATACCACTAGGCCAAACTCCCAACCAATATACATTTTCATTATCAAATAAAATCTTCAAGAGACTGAGGGAGGGTTTAGCTCAAGTGCTAGGTCTCTTATCCAACAAATACAATATAAAATTATTCCTTCCTCACGATAGCCAAAGTTGAATTGAAAATGTTTCCAAAACAAAATCCAATTGCAAACAGTTTTAGTAACCTTCAAATAGAAATTAAGAAAATATAAACAAAGGAACTTTTGAAGATTCTTATTTTGTATTAGTAATGCATATTGAACTGTTTTTTTTCCTGTCTATTCACAAGCTTGCTCCGTGTGTTCACAATATCCCTCTCTGGTGCAGTCTACGCAGATTTGGTAAAACCACAAGAAATTTATGAAACAAAATATTATTTCTAATGTGTCTGACAAAAATTTTACGGTTGCTTATTCAAGATAATCTTAACATATTTTCCTTATAGTAAGATGCCTATGTTTTATATTTTAATACCTCCCAATTTATTTGTAACATAAATTCTATAAGTTCAGAACTTTTTCCATATTTTCCTTCGTTGTTAGTGGTAAATAACATTGCAGATGTTATCTTTTTGCTTTTATTTTAGTGTTATGAATTTTCACATGGATACAGAACTTGAATTTACTTGTAAGGCAGGTAGGTGATCTATCACTGATACTACATATTCAGTTCCTTTTTGGTTTAGTTAATTTTTTCAGATGAGATCTGCCTTGCTCCCCTCCCCCACCAAGGCCAGAGTGGATCATAAACTTCCTACCTATACCTCCTGCTTAGCTGGAATTATAGCTGAGAGCCCTCATACCTTTGCTCACTGGGCATGCTTTTACTTGAACCATGCCTCCAGCCCTACTTTTGGCTGATTATTTTAGAAATGATATCTAGTGAACTCTTCTGCCTGGGCTGGCTTTGAACTTCAATCTTTCTCATCTCATCTGCTTATGTTGCTAGTATTGCACATGTGAACCAATTTATACCTAGTTTTTGAGTTTTTCTTAAAAGACCAGCAAATCCTTTTCTCACTCTATCAGATCAGTAATAATAATGTAGATCCTATTTCTTATCATACTATCTCTTTACAGAAAAACAGATGAGAAAAGAATAATTTCATATCATATACTACAGTAATAAAATGAGGAAGTATTAAGAAAATGTTTCTTTTTCTTTTATGAGCAAGAGAAGCAATGCAAACCAATTTGGATCTCATAAAGAAATTTCTAAAAACAACCATTCCTTTTAAACAAGGACTGTCAACATATTTCAGTTGCAGAAAACTTTGCATGTCTGTCTTTGCCAGATTTCTGTGGTCTTTAGTCTCAGTCTGGCACTTCTCCTGTTCACACAGACTGTTTCAAAAAGGAAATTTGCAAAATAAAGAAAGATCAAAGTACATTTAAATATGTGGGAGAAGCAGAAGGATCTGTCAGGGGAAACTATCTCCAAGATAGAAACTGTGCTCTTTAAGCAACAGTGACTGTTCACAAACAGAACCCAAACAAAGCCTTGTTTTTTGGCCTACAAGTAGAAGCAGAGGCTTACTTGCAGTTAGGACTGGAATGAAGCCTTCACATGGGTTGTGGAGCCCTTTGTAGCCACTGTTTCTAATCCATCTCTTGAAGAATAATACCACACCAAGACAAGTGGAAGGAACTGATGCCAAAATGGAGAGAAATGGACCAGACATTACAACTGGCTTAAACCTGACTTGTCTCACAAAAGGAGAAAAGATCTGCCAAAGATCAAAGGACTCTAACACCAAGTTCACATTTAAGATTTCTGCTGGCCCCAGTACCAGGATACCTCTCCAAAGTACAGTGAAAAGCAACTGCATAAACATCATAGATTTCCACACATCATTGCTGAGTCCCTGCAGTATGTCATCTTTTTGTTTTTTAAAGCTCTGTTTATTTGAGTTATTAAAAATCCACAGCACCATGTCAATGAAGTGTATTGTTCACATGCAACTGTTGCAAACTATAGTAAGACAGAGAACAAATTTGATTTTGAAGTTGACTTTTTTTTTCTTGCTCAGAACATGTGAGGAGAGAGTATTCTAGCAGTTCAAGCTTACTCAAGCTTAATGACAGATCTAAATTGGAGCTTGGAGATAAAAGAAATTCTTTAGTGATGCCTCAGTTATCATTGATTGCTATGAGCAATTTTAAAGCTATTCAAGATGAGAATAGCCAGCTTGGTTCTGAAAAGGGAGCAAGTGGCACACAGATTAGAGGCTGGAACAAATGCTATCCTGGTTTCAAAAGAGAGGGGACAGTTTCTTATCACCTACACAGGTTGACGATCATGACTACCTATAGACATTTATTAGCAGGAAATGACCCAGTAAGGGTTCAGAAAGAGAAAACTCAGCTGTGTTCAGGATGATGTCATCGAAAGTCATGGCTAAAACTGAGAACTAATGAAAACAAAACTTATAAAAACTCCCTTTATCAATTAAAGCACATCCTCCTGCTATTTGCTGAAGATCCTTGCATTAAAGAGAGTCCATTTTGAGAAATTCAATTTCATTGCATGGAAAGGGAAAGCATCTTCAATTCTCCACACGCATGGCAGCCTTTCTGGCCCATTTGCCATCCCCGTATTGAATCCCATAATAACTTTCCACCTAGTGAGTCCCTGTAAGTGGTGGTGGTTATCAAAATCTGCTATTTTTAACTCATCAGCAAAGCTCTTGTGCAGATCTTACTTTTTCAGTCTTTCTGGAGTCTTTTCTTCTTGAAAGTATTCATTAATGAATGTGCTGTCTCCAAAATATATTCACACTGTCCATGGTTGTTAAGGTAGTAGCCAAAACTGAAAATTTTCAGCATTCCTTGAGATCTCTATTATTTTTACAAGTTTCTTTGTTCACACATAGAATAGATGAACTGAGTATATACATATAGCTGTACAAGGTTTGTGCAGGGTATTATATTACACTATCTATATTATATAGATAGATATTACATGCATCTCTCTATCTTGGTAGGTAGGTAGGTACAGACAGACAGACACATTTTCCTCTGGAGTTCCATGTCTTTTCTTCACAATTCACTAAGTAAAAGATGGGAATATACAACAAGTCCTGAGAAAAGCATGAAAGGGGGTAGGTAACATTTCAACAAGAAATGTCCTCAGTACCATAGGAATGTAGTTATAACCCCTCTGTATGCCACCTTTCCGGGGAGTGGATCCTACTGGGAGAGGCAATCTCTATATCTAAGCAGTGAAATCAATGCAGTCAAAATAACTTCATGTACAGGTGTGAAACTGGAGCAACAAAGCTTTCATGGTTATTTTTGGAAAGGAAGAAGGGAGATAAGGGTAAGTGATGCAGAGGTGAGAAATCCCCTTGTACATGATGCTAATGAGAAAGGGTTCTATGTATTCACATGAAGCATGCATTTGCCTAGTTGTATAGAGTTCTAACCCCTGGATCACTTGAGTGACTGGACATTCACTTATCAGACAGAAATAAATATTCTCACCTCTGATTCTCACAGCTTACACATGCAATATGCAGCCAAAGAACATACAATAATATGCTTTTATATTGAATTAGGAAACAGAAACCACCCAGTACACAACTCTCTAGTCAATGTGTTTAGCAGTATATAAAAAGTATTCTAAAAAATTTGGTAGAACAAATGAGTAAGTATAGATCTTATCAATATGACTGTATTTATTGTCTCCTAAAGATTACCATAGAATATAAAATCCAGCCACAGGCAGTTCTTCAAGTAAATTTCCTTTTTATGTATTTCACATCATCTACATCTTTCACTTTGACAGGTCCTGTTAAAGTTTTCAATGCCTTCTCCACTTGTCTTTATTGCTACCAAAGGAAGTTACAGGGTAGTTTGGTGATTGTGTTTGTCTAGCAGATGGACACCATTTCTCTCCTAATGTGACAACAGTATGAAAAGACTCAATAAAGATGAAATTTTCTGTGATCCTAGACTGGGAGTATTAAACAAAAAGCAGGGGACATTGCTGTGGAAATTGCAAAAGGCATCATCTTTTAGAATTATGTGTATGTTAGGTAGGAGAGAAGGAGTCCCACTAACAACTGTGTGTGTGTGTGTGTGTGTGTGTGTGTGTGTGTGTTCTCTTAGACAAACCTGCAATCAATCATGACAACTTCTCCTTCACTATCATGACTTCCAGGGTATCATAACACCCCATCACAATACTATAACGCTGGCCAGTGTATTTGCTTGAGGATTTTTTAAGGCAATAAATATTCAGTATGCTTAGTGTGGATTTGAGCAGAAATATCCAGGTCATATGGGTTAAGTGATCTGGGAAGCCCAAAGGTAAATCGTAAATTGTGTCACAACAGAGGAAATTTTATAATCCAGAGTTATTATACTTTATATATATGTATATATAATCCCAATAATCTGTGCCTCTGAATATGTTAAGGTCTCACACGTTCAGAACAGAATTTGGTGATGTGCTTTCCTCTTAGTTAGGATTACAAATGTGGCTACCTTATCTGGCCTGTTCTTGTGAAAGGGTATGTTAACAGTCTGCACCATCGATCCTTGAACATGAATCATCGGATCTCCAGGTACCTAGTAAGGATTGCAGGTGTGAGCCACCACTCCCAGCCTGTGAAACTAGACATAATCATACAAATTGTTTTAGTCTATTTTGAATAGAGGATTATAGAATATTAAACTATTTCCCAAGAAAAAACTGTTACCATTACTCATTTCCTTGACCTTTTATAGGAAGAGGGAAGAAAAGTTTATTTATACATAACCTCCTATATGGGAATTATGTACAATATTATTGTCTTTAGTCAGGTCAACAATAGGTCTGAACTCTTGCAAATAATATCATTATAAAATAAAAGTTATATGGATTTTAATAAATCCTATTTCTTATTCAAGTAGATATGAAAAGTATCCAATGTAATATTTGAAATCTTGGTAAAAATAACTTGCCATAAAAATAATATGAATTTTTGATTATGCTTGTTGAACTTACAAAATTACTGAGAAGTACAACATTTTCCAGTAACATCTTAACATTTGTGTAACATCAAGCGCTTTTCTTTTCATCCTGAAATGATTTCCAGAATAAGGTTGATGCCATAGTGAAGCACTACATAATTTACTAAAATTGGGGTCTGCTTTGGGTCTTCTAGTAATAAATTTGCACTGTGATTTTCTGACATACAGAGTTTTTCCAGTACCCAAGACAATTCAGTAGCAGAGCTTTGAAAAGATACATTGAAAAAAATTTTGGAAAGATTCCTGTAAACTACAGTATATTAATTAAAAGATGAATGTGGAATATTATTCAGAAGCCTGAAAAATACAATATATTAATATATATTTTATATATGTGATATATTAATTTATTCCTTCCCCACCCCCACCCAATCATCTTGTTATCCCCCCTTCCCTATCCTACTTCAAATAAACAAATAAATGTGTATACAATATACCAGATAACAAAGTCAAATATAGTAACAATATGAGACTGACCAAAGGGCAACAAAAGAGAAGAGAAATTTCAGCACAGTACATTAAGAACAGCAATCGCACAAGTTAAAGCTCTTGTTTCTATATCCTAGAGATCCTTTTATTTAATCTCATCCAATATGAGCTTTTGTACCTAAGTTTTGAGCTATTGCATTCCTCTGCTGCGAGAGTCCAAGATTTCTACTGATTATAAGAAATGAGGGAAACCATTGAGTCTGTGTTCATTTGGGTCTGACTTACCTTACTTAATATGATTTTTTCCAAATCTTTCCATTTCCTCACAAATGGGGTGATGTCGTTCTTTCTGATGGCAGCATAGAATTCCATTGTTTATAAATACCACATCTTGTTGATCCATTCATCAACTGAGGAGCATCTGGGTTGGTTCCATATATTTGTTGTGGCAAATAGTGCTGCAATGAACATCACTATGCTAATGGATTTAGGATGTCCTTAGTCTTTTGAGGAACTGCCACACTGATTTCGAGAGTGGTTGAACGAGTTTACACTCCCACCAACAGTGTAGTAGTGATTCCTCCTGGCCACATCCCCACCAGCATCTGTTGTTATTAGATTTCTTGATCATGGCCATTCTAACTGGAGTGAAGTGGAATCTTAGAGTTGTTTTGATTTGCATTTCTTTTATGACCAGAGATGTGGTGCATTTCTTCATGTGTCTACAGGCCATTCTTATTTCTTCTATAGAGAAGACTCTCTTTAAGTCTTTGGCCCATCTTTTAACAAGATGATTGTTTCTTTGAAGATTTTTTTTGGAAAGATTCAATTTTTTGAGCTATAGATATACTTTAGATATGATGCCTTTGTCTGTTGTATGGCTAGTGAAGATCTTCTCCCACTCTGTTAACTTGCTAGCTATGTCCTTTGTCATATAGAAGCTCTGCAGTTTAATGCAGTCCCATTTGTCCAAACTTTCTTTAATTTGTTGTGTTTCTGGGTCTATATCAAGAAAGTTTCAGCTGGGAGTGGTGGCTCAAGCCTATAATCCTAACTCCTCAGGAGGCTGAGATCTGAGGATCAAGGTTCAAAGACAGCCCAGGCACAGAAGTATCTGAGAGATTCTTATCTCCAATTAACCTCTAGAAAATGGGAAGTGGGACTTGGTTCAAGGGTAGGGCGATAGCCTTGGGCTGAAGAGCTCAGGGGAAGGGCCCAGACAGAGCTCAAGCCACATGACCCAGCAAAAAAAATTCAACCTGTGCCAGAGACCTAGTGTATCTCCTATTCCTTCTTGTAAAGTTTCCAGTGTATCTACTTTTACCTCAAGGTCTTTGATCCATTTGGAATTAATCCTGGTACAGGGTGACAAAGAAGGATCCAACTTTAGTTTTCTGCAGGTGCTTAAACAGTTCTGCCAGTGTCACTTGTTGAAGAGGCTGTCTTTCTTCCATTCTATTTTTTTGGCTCCCTTACCATTTTATTTATTTATTTTTTTAGTATCCTTAGTTTTTTTTTCCATTGCTGTCTCACCATCAAATAGTTCTATAGCAAGTTTCATTTTGACATGTTTGTATATGTACACAGTGTATCTTGGGCCCCACACTCTTCATTTTCCACCCTCCTCTGTCTTTGAAGTCCATCCCAATAAGCTTCACTGTTCCTGTTCACACATGTATGTAAAAGTCTTTCACCCTATATTTTGTGTCCTGGGGCTTGAACTCTGGGCCCAGGCACTGTTCCTGAGCTCTTCAGCTCTAGGTTGCCGCCCTACCCCTTTAGCCACAGCCCCACTTTCCCTTTTCTAGAGGTTAATTGGAGATAAGAGTCACACCATCTTTAGTGCTGGGCTGCCTTTGCACCTTGATCCTCAGATTTCAGCCTCCTGAATAGCTAGGATTACAGGTGTGAACCCCTGCACCAGACTCTTCACCCTATTTTTACATGTATGTTAACTGTTCACATAGGTCCACCATGATGTTTCATGAAGCATATACAGTATTTGAATCAGATTGACCTTTTGTTTCCTCTCACATTCCTTATCCTAAACTACCCCCTGTATTCAACAGCTTTTAATGAAGTTTCATTTTGTTGTCTTCATTCACAAATGCAATGTACTTGGGTCTTGTGAACTGTCTAAAATTATCTTTTTCTCCCCCCTCCAGTACTTTCAAACAGTCCAACAATTAGAATCATGTGAAATACGTACATATATGTTGCTAGGATCTTGTGTGGTTTTGTGTATATGTTAATCTTTTATATCTTGCATCTATATTTGTGAGAACACATGTGATTTAGTTTGTTTAACATGATGTTCACTCTCCAGTACAATCTACTTTCCTGCAAATGATGCGATTTCATTCCCCTTTCTGGCAGCATACCACTCCATTGTGTATGAATACCATATTTTCTTGATCTAATCATCAGTTGTAGGTCACCTGGATTGTTTCCATAGCTCAGCTAATATGGATAATGTTATAGTAAAGATGTAGGTGCACATGCCTCTGTTATATTCTGACTTACATTCTTTTGGATGTATGCCCAAAATTGCTACTGCTAGACTTTACAGTTCTATTTTTAGTTGGGTGGGTTTTGTTGCTGCTGGCGCTGTTGTTGTTGTTTGAAGAAATATCCATATTTATTCCGATAGTGATTATACTAGTTTATTTCTCCCTACAATGCTCCATCCCCACCAGCATTTGTGTTTGTTTGTATTCTTGATGATGGACATTCTGACATGAATGAGATGAAACTCAATGTCCTTTAGATTTACATGTTTTGATAGCCAGAAATGTTGAGCTTTTCTTGATGTGCTGAGGATTATTTGTTCAGTCCACTTGTACATTTATGATTATCAATCTCTCATCAGATATATTGTTGTCAACGGTTTTCCCCATTCTGTAAACAGTCTCTTCAGTGTATCTCTTCTATTTTGTAGAAGCATTTTAGTATGATGCAATCTCATTGGTCAATCCTTGCTCCTATTTGCTGAGCTATTAAGCCCCAAGTCACCAAAATAATCTTGGGGCTAAAAAGCCAAACAGCAGTGCTGAAGATATAACAATTCTCTAAATTATACTGCATTCTCATAAGAACAAAAACAGTGAGGTACTGGCCCCAAACCAGGCATAAAGACCAAAAGAACAGAACCAAAGTTTGAGAGATACATTCACACAGTTACAGCCATATGTTTTTGGGCAAAGGATGCTGAAACATACATTGAAGACAGCCTCTTTGACAAACAGCGCTGGGCAAACCCAAAATCCACACACAGAAGACTGAAATCGGATTCCTGTCTCTCACCATATGCTAATAGAAACACGAAGTGGATCAAGGATCTAACTGTAAGATTTAAAATTTGAAATTACTAGAGAGAACAGGGGAAACACTGAGGCATGTTGGCATTGGCTGGAAGTTCCTGAATAAATTTTTTTAGATAAATATTTGACCACCACTTCTATCTCTGATCTGGGCCCTTGCCTGACTTTCTGTAATACATTCAATTATGTGTTGATTGAATGATTTAATGATTGATTAAGGCTATATTCCCTCCATTAGTGTGAGCATTCTGGAACTGACTGTGTTTTTGCATACATTGGAAATGATTAATAATCAAGAAAGTCAAAATGTCTGGGTTGTAACATTTTAATGTATCAAAATGGTTCTTTTAATGAATGTCCCTTTAACTTTGAAGGAAAAACAATTATTGTTTCAAAGTATTTATTTCACAGTACACTGAAAAAAATTTTTGCTACAAAGCATGGCTGATTTAGACCTTTTCTTAGCCCTTTTTTATTAAAAGGTAAAATACATTTTACCAAGCACCTATTAGTTTGCCTTATAATTACATTATATAAAAATAGCCTATAAAGATATTTATACAAAGAGCATATACAAATTATGCTTTCAGTGACCTGGTCTTTATAATCTTCAAGCTCTTAAATAGTAATTTACTTCTTTTAATCTAAAATAAATGACATGGTTAAGGTTTATGTACAGAGAAAGTCCATATCAAGCCCAGAAAAAATTGGGTGTATGACTGTAACCAAATGATAACCTGAAATTAAATTGGATTTTTAATTTCAGTAACATTTATTTTGTAGTTCACCTAATAAATAGCTTTTTAGATTCCAAGATGTATAAAGCCTTGGTTGGGGATATCATTCTTGGTGAAAGAAAGTACATAACAAGTAATAACCATGGTGTTGAAAGTTGTTTCACTTACTCTTTACTAGGAAAATCTTTGGAGGAATTTCATTCTATTCTAGGAACCATACTTCAAAGGGGACATTAAATGAGATGTTCTTCTAAGACATCGTTAAATCTTCTGCTGGTCATTGTTAACCAGCACTATGTAAAGAGAGAAATACACACAAATGTATGTGCAAATGTATGTATATATACATAGCTACATGCAGATATGGGGAGAGAAACATACATATGAATATACAGTGTTGTTCACACCAAAAAATTAGATAGATAGATAGATAGATAGATAGATGAGTTAGCAAACTCTCCAATTCTACCATTAGGTTTTGAAAGTAAGAGACTCTTTTTCTTACTCTGTCCTATAAACATGCCTAAAACTGATGGACTTCCATTTCCGATAGCCAAAATGATGCAGCCCTCTGTTGTAACTCCTACTGCTTATGCAACTGTGGAATGTGCACATTTCAGTTTTCTTCATCTCTCAGGTCTTGTGCCAGAATTGTTTGCTCCACTGTCATTTTAACAGATTCATTCTGAATTTACTAATATTACTAGTTATTCACATGCTACCATTTAATTTTCTGTTTCCTTCTTTGTATTTATTGCTCATTTTCCCAATATTATTTGTACTTATTTTGGTCTCTCTTTAAATTTTTAGTTGAATACTCACTTCATTTATTCCATGATCTCAGTGTAATGTCATCTTGCTAGACGGTTTCTCAGGACATATGCTTGATTTTTTTTATAGAGAGGGATTTAGTTATAAATTGTGAATATTTTTAAGTTTCAAATATTTAGCAATTTGTGTTAAGACTTTCATTAAAGTTATATAAGTGTGCTTTTAATTAGTAAGTGCATGGTACTACAAATTGGTTTCTGTTCCCTTGTTGCTTATTAGTATTAGAATTGGTATTGGTGGCCCTAGGATTTGCCTCTGGGCTTTGCTCTTGTTAGCCAGTTTATTACTTAAGCCATAACCCAGCCCTTTTATGCTTTATTTATTTTTCCTGTATTTTATCCGTTACTGTTTGCGTGAGTCACATTCGAACACAATCATCTTATATACACCTACTGCATAGCTGTGATTAAACTAAAAAAATACAATACCCAGCTTATTTGTTCAGATGACAGCCTGCTAACTCTTTTCCAGGGCTGATCTCAAACTGTAATTTTCCCAATCTCTACCACCTCACAAACAGATTACAGGTGATATACTGGATACCCAGTCAATCATCTTTCTTTCTTTCATTCCTTCCTTCTTTCTGTCTTTCTTTTTTCCGTCTTTCTTTCTTTACTTCTTCCTTCCTTCCTTTCTTTCTTTCTTTCTTTCTTTCTTTCTTTCTTTCTTTCTTTCTTTCTTTCTTTGTTTCTTTGTTTCTTTGTTTCTCTATCTATCTTTTCCTCTTCTTCCTCTCCTTCTTCCTCTCCTTCTTCTTCTCCTTCTCCTTCTTCTTCTTCTTCTTCTTCTTCTTCTTCTTCTTCTTCTTCTTCTTCTTCTTCTTCTTCTTCTTCTTCTTCTTCTTCGTCATTTGGATAGTGCTGGGATTTGAACTAAGGGCTTCATGTGTACTTGTTTTCACAGCTGGTGTTCTACAACTTCAGGGACTCCTCCAATAGGACTTTCTGTTGCTTACTTTGGAGATTAATCTAGGCTTTCCTCAAAAAGAGATCCTCCTAAATGGCAAGACTTAGAAAAAATCATATTAAGTAAAGTAAGCCAGACTCAAAGGAACATAGGCTCAGTGGTTTCCCTCATTTGTCATAATCAGTAGAAACCTTGGGCTCTTCTAGCAGAGATTTACAAAAGAGCAAAACCTAGATACATAAGGTCATATAGTATGACACTAAATGAAAGGACCTCCGGGATATAGAAACAAAAGCCATATAATGAGTGATTGTTGTCCTTAATGTGCTATGTTATCTCTCATCTCTTTTGCTGTCCCTTGATTCATATTGTTACAGTATTTCACCTTGTTATCTGATATATTGTATATATGCATATTTGGTTATTTGAAATAAGGTAGGGAAGGGGGGAAAACAAGATGAGGGGTGGAGGTGGGGGGAGGGAAATGGGGGCCAAGACATAAGAAAGGGTATCAATGTTTGTGAAGTAATGCACCTTCTATCTGGTGAATATAATATAATCCTACTATTAATTACAATACAAAATATGTGGAACAAAAAAGATATCCTCCTAATCACAGCCTCCTGTATAACTAGGATCACAGGTAGGAGACACCAGTGCCCAGCTATGGTTATTTGGACCCATGCCATTTTACACTGTAATCTGAAAAATAATCTTAAGCATTATTGTATAACATGTTTTGAAATATATTTTATGAAAAAATATAGTGCAAGATGGGTCAAGACGAAAGGGGTAGATGAATGAAGGGTAGAAGAAAAAATTCAGATAAGAATCTAATGTATATATCTTATAAAATTAAGAAGAGTAAGGGGAGGGATGAGTGAGAATGTTGAAAGAGGTGACATTGTTTGTGTATTCAGACACTGCTTTGTCAAATGGCAAGTCTTGCTTAACAACCTAAAGATAACTTAAAAATAATAAGTTATACTTTACATTTAATGATGAACTATGTATATTTTAATATAATAGATCTATAGCTTTTAATTTTCTTATTGAATGTATTTTCAAGTATGCCCTCCATTTATTTATTATAAGCATGATATTCAAGTACATGAAAGTTTTATTCCATTTTTTTCAGAGAATATTATTGTATGTCATAACTTTTAAGACAAATATTGCTTCTGGAATTTTACTAGGTCCTTTAGAATTGGAATAGATCCTTCAGTGTTTGTTTCTGAATGCATCTATAGGTGGCAACCTCTGTCATTGGTAATCTGCCATAACATTTTTTTTTTTGCCAGTCCTGGCCCTGGAACTCAGGGACTGAGCACTGTCCTTGGGCTTTCTCCAGGCTAGAGCTCTACCACTTGAGCCACCTCACCCACTTCTGGCTTTTTGTCTATGTATGTGGTACCAAGGAATTGAACCCGGGTTTTCATGCATGCTAGGCAAGCACTCTACCACTAGACCAAACTCCCAGCTCCTTGATTTTTGTTTTTTTTTTAAATAATTATTTAGAAAACTTTACTTGTACTGATGGCTTTCATAAATTGCTGTTTTCATTATTATCTTTACTTAAAAATAAAATTATATTTTACAAAGGCAATTCCTTTTCAAATTGTTGTGAATTATTTATTGTTATTTACATTGTTAAAATATTTTTGGTAGAAAACTGTAATCCAAAATTATCAAAGTATCACATGATCAGTTGTGTGATGCCTTTCACTATGAACTCTTACTCTTATACCTGATCAAAATTCCAATTTTCTGATTTTTATCAATGGGCAATATTTTACTAACTTCACTTAGCTGAATCACAGCTCTATTTAGATCAGTTATGACAAATGAGGAGTTTGCATCTCTGAGCTGTGACTGTTTCTCTAAATACTTTGGAGAGTTTTGCTGCTACTTTTTAGTGTCTCTAGATCCATTTTTTATTATATTCAATGGAAATTAATCTCTGAGATCACAAATTCGAATATGCGAACAATGTACCTTTCTTAACTTTCAATAACATACATATGTATATGTATACACTATATATACATTTCGTCTGGAGTTACTCTGAGCGACCTATCTACTTAGGTTTTTCCAGATATTTAGGACCTCCTGTCATTCCACAGCCTCAGTAATTTTAAAGGTTGGAGTCAATGCTCAATGCTGTGCTTTCAGTAATACCAGCTAAGGGAGGGAAGAGGACTGGATTTCAGATGACCATCTCCTACTGTTGAATTTGCTTGTCCAGATGACAAGTACAGGGGACACAGTAGTGTCACTGTGTTTTAGTATCTTCTTGAATAAAACAGAAACAAGAATATGTTCTCCATCACCATGCTGATATGAAGTGTTGCTGACAGAGCTCCTGGAGATGGCATACAGATTTAGCATCTATCAAGTAAATTATAAGTGTTAACTCCTGATTTCATCCACTTAGGATACAAAGAAAACAGAATTCTCACTGCCTCCTTGCAGGCTTTTCTAGTTACAGTAAGCATCCAATTTTAGCCTTCTTTTTTGTAACTAAAAAGAAAAGGAATGAAACATTATTTCTCTCTCTCTCTCTCTCTCTCTCTCTCTCTCTCTCTCTCACACACACACACACACACACACATACACACACACAAACACACATACACAACACACACTCAACACCTTAGTGCTCTTCAATAAGCCTACATCCACATTTCTTTTGCAAAAGCAATGAAAATGCTATTTATATAAAGGCAATGAGGGAAATGAGGGAGGAAATGTTCTCTGATGTTGCATTGTTTATTCACACCTGTTGTTTATCCCTGAAGTTCATGCACAGCATTCTTCAGGGCTTAAGATTCAAAGGACAACAGGTTTCATGTTGTTGTACTTCAAAATAGGCTACTAACACTCATAACATATAGTCTCTTTTACACTGTGGAGTTTTCATTATTCCAAGGGATAAAGCAAGGAATAGTTATGGGTAACAGAAAATCCTGGAGGAAAGAATCCCAACAATAGTTAACATTTAAAAGTTTGTCTTACCAGATATAACGTGAAGGTTATACTAGTGAGACTTTATTTGTGTTAAAGTGGATACTTTATATGTAAAAGTTAAATCATACTCATGAGAAAGAGTATCAATGTTTGTGAAGTAATACACCTTCTATCTAGTGAATATAATGTAACCCTTGTATTAATTACAATATGTGGAAAAATAGAAAATTGCTGGAAGGATTTAATCAATAAAAGTAATATATAAACAAAAAGTTAAGTCATACTGTAACCCAATTATAATATCAATTACAGTATATTTCTGAAGAGTGAATGATTTTTATAACTCAGATAAGCTTAAGAAGGTTCATTTGAAAACTCTCAACATTGCACACATAAAACATGATTCCTAAAAAAGTGAAATTATTTTTTCTCTAATTCTATTTTGACAAAGGAAACATTCAAAATCGTAAGAGTTTGTATACTCTATTTCATAAGCAACCAATTGGGGACAAGGAAATCACTTAATTTCAGCTCTCTTTTAGTAAGAGCTATTCCAAAATGTTAGTAAATGTCAATTTTGGAAATAATAGACCCGTACTTTCACAGGACTTACGTAATCATGTAACTCTATTGACTGTTTAAGACTAAAAACACAATACATCTAAACATGTCAGTTACCCTGTGAAAGAAAAGTAAGAAATCAAAAAATATATTCATTAACTAGTAACTACCAAACCAAGAGAAATTATCTTATCTCTTGACTGGCAAAACTTTAAGCTGGTGGCTCATACCTGGATTCCTAAATACTAAGACAGCTAAGAGCACAATGACTTCAATTTAAGACAAGCCAGGACAGAAAGTTCACAACAATCTGTCTCAAAAATAATCAGCCATAGCTGGGTATTGGTGAATTATGCCTGTAATCCTAGCTGCTCAGGAGGCTGAGATTTGAGGATGGCGGTTCAAAGCCAGCATAGGCAGGAAAGTCTCTGAGAATTTTTTATTTTTTTATTTTTTTGCCAGTTGTGGGCCTTGAACTCAGGGCCTGAGCACTGTCCTTGGACTTTTGTCAAGGCTAGAGCTCTCCCCTTGAGCCACAGCACTACTTCCAGGTTTTTTCTATGTATGTGGTTCAAAGGAATCGAACCCAGGTCTTCGTGCATGCTAGGCAAGCACTCTACCACTAGGCCAAACTCCCAGCCCTTATTTTTTATTTTATTGTTAAGGTGATGTACAGAGGGGTTACAGTTCCATACATAAAGTAATGAGTACATTTCTTCCTGAACATTGTTCCTGAGACTCATCTCCAATCAACCACCAGAAAACCAAAAGTAGTGCCATGGCTCAAAGTGGTAGACACCAGCCTTGAGCTGAAGAGCTTAGGGACAGCACCCAAGCCAGGAGTTCAAGTCACAGGAAGAACAAAACATAAAAACACAAAAATAAATATCCATAAAGAGAGCTGGGGCTGCAACTCAAGTGGATTAAGAACCAGTCTACCAATAGGGCAATTTTCTCTTCTAAAAAGAAAATAACTAGTAAGTTGATTTAATGACTATTGTCAAAGCAAACACTAGTTCTTTTTAAAACATACCACCAGGAAAAAATTCTGATATAAAAGAAAAAAACAAAAGATTCAAAAACTATTTTGAAGTATCTTGCATTTCAAGGCCCTTTACATTACTTAAGATTTTTACTACAAAAACTAAGCTATGCAGGTATGCAGATCTTATCTAACTTTTTATTCACCGAATCTTCAAACATTATCACCAACTAAATCATGCCATAAAATGTAACTGGATTAAATAAATCATTTTCTCCTTAATACATATTGTGACATAGTAGAAGGACTGTAAAGAATTCCTTTTCATAACAAACAACTATTTAGTCATAGACACAAAAGGTCACAAGGTTTTCATTTCATTCGGTCTTCTCTTCTGACGACTGTAAGATTTATGAAGATCACAAGATTTCTGAAGTTACTAAAGGTATAAAATGATGCAAACATATCACCAAATGTAACTGGAACTGCTTTACCAATTCCAAAAAAAAATTGTAAGCTTTTCTGTAATCAGAAATGACAATTTCCCTGTTTGTTTTCTTATTGAATATTCATTAAAAGATAACTATCATTTTTCTCAAAAGCATTTGCCCTCCTATCTACACGTTCTTTCAATTTTAGTCACATTACTCAGAACTATAATAAGGAAACAATACAAATAAAGTAGGTTATGTCCAAATGAATAACTTTCTCTTCTTCATACTACGAAGGATTATGACTTTTCATTCCTTTAAACTTTATATACTAAGAAAACATATTTCGCATTATTGTAGCTGTAAGTGGTACTAGAAAAACATCAACAAGTTGGTCATTTCCTCATGCCTCCTTACTTTATTAGGACAGTTGGAATTCTTTCAATCTATACTAAGTTGTAGATTCATTCATTCATGTGTTCAATTTGGAGAGAATTTCACCCCAAACAGAAAACTCTCAGTGCTAGTAAGCACTGGTGTACTGTTGAAAGAAATTAAAGTCTCATTGAGTAAGAGAAAGTTGAAGGAAGCTGTAGGTATTCAGCAGTGAGAAAACCCTAAAGACTAGTCAGGATCATATTCTTTAAACATTGGAGAGGTTGTAATGTTCCCCAAAGAATGGATTTGGATGAGAAATTGAAATAACACTCGCAGCTGGAAAGGGAAGAAGAGTTTAGCCTAATATAGTGAGGTTGTAGTTATGGAAATACAGAATGGATTATGCAATGCAGCCCATGTGGAAAGCCTTACTACTTATTTGTCATTGGTCTCATCCAAGGATAGGTTAGAAACTCACTTGGTGGTGCTGATGTAAGTCAATTCAATCACAACATTTGAGGTTTGAATTTCATGACCTTTAAAGTCCCATCCAACCCTGAGATTCATTGAGGCTTTGAAATCCATTCCCCTGGGAGTGATGCTTGCCAAATTACTCTTTGCATGAAAGGCAAAAAAAAAAATGTCAATTGTTGCAGCTGCAGTGAGTCAGCTGGAAACAGCTTGACAAAGGCAAAGTTCAGCCTAGTTACTAAACCCCAACTAATTTCAAATGATTTTAGCTTTCTTAGACGGCCCCGAAATTACACACTCAATTAATGCCATTGATGTCAGCCAAGTCTATAGAAAAGAAATGGCAAGCAAGGCAAAGACTTGCATGAATCAAACCAGAGAAACTCAACCTTTCTATTTTAACTCTGCCTTCAATGATCCTAAAAGCTCAGACTTCACATATTGCACAATTCATGACATGGAGGATTGAACTGGAAAATAAGAGTTCACAGCAGTAAGTCCATGCTATATTTCATCTAGATTTCAATACTGGCTTAACCATTAAGAGCTGTGGGGCCTTGGAAGAGCTACAATATCTGAATCTCAGTAATCTCATCTAGGATAATAGGAGCAAGTGTCAACTCTTCTTGATTGACAACTTCACTGTGTACCTGCCTCTGCATGGAGTGTCAAATGGATACTTAGAACCTGAGAAGATTTTTCTGTGAAGTGGCATGATGTCATGTATTTTTAGAAAGGAAGAAAATTAATTTTAAAGTATTTAAGTCACCTCCTCAAGGCACACAAGAAGTTGAATATTTATCAGGTTGACAGCAATTGCTGTTGTTATTATCGTCAGTAGTAGTTGTATAAAATTGTATGCATATTATTGGAAGTCCTAACCAATGAGACCAAAAAGGTGCCCTGTGAATCTTCTAGAAGGATTTCTTTGTGAGAGCAGCACTAAATTCTAAATGGCTTCACTCCCACCTAGCAAATAAAATGTACAGGGAGCATGAGCTCTGGTAACTGAATTAGTTCTACCATTGAGGGAACTATAAGGAAGATCTGGGTTAGTGTGATTTGGGGAAACCACAAGATTTGTCACCAACAGCAAATGGAGGAAGTTTTGTTGTTATTTAACACAAAACAAGAATATATTTTTCTTGTTTTAAACATTATAATGCTGGCTTTGTTAAATGATGCTGACATAAATGATCCTCAAAGATCTCGCCTACATTCAAATAAATTATATTTTTGTGTCAGAGGCTCATGCTGGGGCACATTAGGAGAAAGATTTGATAAGATGACATACATATACTAACCAGAAAGCTGAAAACTCATGTAGTTACTGTAATTATTATTAATAAAGTAGCCAACTATGGTAAATTGGGCTGGCAGGAAGGGGCACAGCTTATCTAAGAAGAAGCAGAGTAAGGTGAAATTCAGAACTAAAGTTTGTCCTTTTAATTCTGGAAAATCTATCCCTAATGTGGTATTCCTCTAGAATACTGAATGAAAGCATATCACTTAATGCTTCTAGGAAACACTCTCGGCCTTTGCTTGACTTGTTAGATCATTTCTTCAGTAAATGTTTAGCAGAGCTGGGTGCCGGTGGTTCATTTCTGTAATACTAGCTACTCAGGAGGCTGAGAGATAAGAAACACCATTCAAAGCCAATGCAGGCAGGAAGGTGTGGGATTCTTATCTTGAAGTGGTAGAACACTAGCCAAAAGAGCTCAGGGACAGCACCCAGGCCCAGAATGCAAACCCCAAGAAAAACAAAAAACAAAAACAAACAAACAAATGTTTGGTAGAATTCAGCAGTGAATTTATATTCGGGTTTTGGACTGTTCTTTGGTGAAGAGTTGTATAATATTGATTGAATATCCATACTTCTCTTTCATCTGTTGATATTCCATTTCTTCATGATTTGGTGTTGGCAACACTAGGGGTTCACCAATTTTTTTAGGCTGTCCAGTTCTGGAGTATATAATTAATTTTTCATAGCAGTCTTGTATTGCCATGCTATGACACTTTCTAGAGTAAAACTCTACAGCTTTCTGAAAATTCTAAAGATAAACAGAGGATTGAATTTTCCAAAAAGCATTTATTCAGTTCTCGTATATATTATGTATGATATTGACATTTCCAATGTTAATGTCAATATCTACCTAGGAACTTTCTAAAAACAAAACTATGCTAAGCAATGAAAGGGACTCCTAGAATAACTTCTCTGAAATGTCATCCACTAAGTGGGATCTCATCCTATATCTATGACTGACACACAAAAATTATATGATTCTTCATTATCCATCTCAAGCTCGTCCTTATTTTGTAGGTCTGTGGATCATATTCATTTGATTAATGTATGTGTCTTAATTGTGGAACACCTCTACAGTTTTATTACTAATAAACCCATATAATAGGTTTCAAATTCTCATATACTCCTCATATCTGTGAAATCAATCCAGTTCCCTGTCAATTCTATTTGTTTAGGTGGAAGTATTTTCTCATTCTTCAAAGAAAACATTTATTAAACATTTATTAAACATTTATCTGCAAGATTTTAGGAATTCTGTTTCTAGGAATGTCTAGAAATTCTGTTTCTGGCATATGTTTTTAGATTTCTGAAAAAGGAATACAACTAAAAATCTTTAAACATTCACTATTAATTCTTTTTTTAATGTTATTTTTTATTGTTGGGGTAATGTATAGAGGAGTTACAGTTACATTCACCAGTTAAAACTTTCACTATTAATTCTATCTGTAAGAATAGTCTAGATTATTTTCTCAAAATATTAGATTGAACATATTTTTTAAATATTATTTTATTACTCCAAACCATTTTACAAAGCAATTACCATTCAACAAATCATTTTTAATGTAGTGCTTCTCAGTAGATATCACCCTTTCACATGTCTCCTTCTCTCCAAACCAAACTTATTTCAGTTTTCTGAATTTCATAGGAAATATATGGAATATTATGACTTCACTCTTCCGCTTCCTCTCTTCATTCCTCTACTCCTTCTTTCCCTTGACCCTTTCTCCCAAATCTGTCCAATATCAGTTTCCTGCTGGTTTATTTTGTAGAACTATGCATTTGTTTACTTAAGGAATTACACTATCTGAATTCTTCTCTGCAAATACCATATTTTGGCTGATGCATTTGTGTAAACTTGAATACAAACCTGTATGTGTTTACTTGCATATTTGTAAAATAGCTTTAACTTCTACATATAAGAGAAAATATGTATCTTTTGCCTCTCTGGGCCTGACTTATTTCACTTCACAGAAGTTTTTACAAGTCTACTCATTCTTTCACCAATGCTGTAATATCATTTTTCCTAATGGATGAATAAAACTCCTCTGTGTGCACATACCACATGTTCTTGATCCATTCATCCCTTTAGGAGCATGTGGGCTGTTTCCAAACCAGCTTTATGGTGAATAGTACAACAATGAACATGCTTGTTCAGATGATTTTAGTGGATCCCAATTTGTAATATTTGGAATAGATGCCAAAGTTTGCTATTGCTGGATCAGGGGATAGTTTTGTTTAATTTTTCCAGGAATCTCCAAACTGCTTTCCAAAGTGTTTGAACAAGCTTACCTTCTAGCAATCTTCTAGTGTATTGGTGTTTCTTTCTCTCACATTCCAGACAACATCTGTTTTTGTCATAACAGATGACAATTCACAGTGGGCTGATAGATTCTTTTCCACAAAAACCTTAACCTAAATATTCATAGATGTTGCTCTTAATTAACCAATTGTTTTTGCTACAAAGGGTAAATTATATGAGTTTTCGTTAATGTTTAATTCATAGTTTCAGCCACATAATCTATGTCTGCTAAGGCTAAAATTTGACTCCGGCAACCATGCTATTAACTATCCCTCCAAACTCTTTTCCAGCCTGAAGTATGATAAGCTTGTCATAAATGACTTCACCCAAATAATTGATAACATTTTTCAACACCATGAAGGGAGAAGACAGAGCCTTGTGGCACTCCCAGATGGCAGCCAGCCATTAATCTTTTTTTTGTATTTGTCTTCCTTGTAAGTATTTTCCTATGAAACTAACACAGCCTGAAACAAATATTTAAACAACAAAGAAATGAATAATGTGGAAATGGAAACATTCTAATCTTCATTTCCAGAGGTAGCATCTTTTGGTGTTTTGTTGCACTTATATATCTAAAGAGATGACTCTATTTGTCTCTAATTTACATAGTCATTTATTTTCAGTAGGCTTTTACTATAAATATTACTCTGCTATCCTCTCCACTAAAAATAATATTGTCTATGTTCTTGTATGTCCAAATATTTCACAAAATCTTACTATTTTCAGTAGTTGCACTGAATACCATGTTACAGTTTTACCACATTTTAAATGATGAGCTTATTTTATTAAAAAAATTTGTTGTTATACAATACACTGTAAATATGCATTTCCAGTAAATATAAATTTATTGGACAATACAAGAGTATTTTATAGATTTCTCAAATGAAAATTGATGGGTAAAATGATGAAAATATTAAAATGTAATAAATACAGCTAATATGTCCTCCAAGAACATTTACACCTAAATCATTGTAAATGGTCAATTTACCTGCATTTTACCAAAAATGGGTATCATTAGCCTTTTAATTTGTACACTAAAGGAAACAAACCTTTACTTAGGTTTACTCATTTACATTTTATTATTGAATTTATGTTTTCATGCTTAACACGTCTCCAACGTTTTGTAAATTGTCTGATTCTGTTTATACTATGTTTATCTATAGTTTTTTTTAAAAACTTACTTTAAAATATTAAGCCTCTGAATTACAAAATGTTATTTATGTGATATATTTTCCCCAAGGCTGAAGAGGTCTTTCATTTTTTTATTCTCTCATAATAGTTGTAATATATTTAATCTTTTGTTTTCTAAAAATCATTTCTGAGCTTCTCAGTATGCCTTAGTAAGTTTGCTCTACTTCATAAGAACTAGGGAAAAATATTTTTCCTGTACTTTGTGAGTGATGGATATAAATAAATGTTTCATCTACCTGAGACTTACGGTAAGTGGTTAATCAATTAATCAATGGTTGATTATTCTACACTTACTTGATGTAATGCTTACATCCTTCCAAATACTCTTACTTGCTTAGCTTCACATGCAAATCTCTACTCCATTTGACTTGAGAGTATCATTCTATATTAAATGTACAAAGAAGAAATTCATGTAACCTGTATTTTAAAGTTGAATGCTTTCCAATAAAAATAACATTTACTAATTATTGTTTAGCAACCCCATTAGTAGTGCTATTATTGGCACCATTACATCTACTAAAAGAAACATAGGAAAGGAAGAAAAATACTGGAAAGAAGAAATGAACAAGTGTTTTGTGACTAGACGCTTAAGCAGTACTTATAACTCATTTAACTCTATATATTCATCTAGTAAATGAAAACAATAAGAAGAAAAAAATGACATGAATGAAAAAGTAAAAATATGCAATATTCTGGAAACTGAAAAGATCTTGATCCTTGGAACAGCATGTAACATCTCTCCTCTCCCTCATTTTATGGAGCATTTAGCTTATTTATAACTATATTGTAAATACTAAGAATGTTCTATTGCCTATACCATTACATATTTATTTGGTGTTATTTTTATAAACTCCTAGAGAGTAAGAACTTTATCATACAAATATCTATGTTAATACACATCCTTGTTTAATACTGTACATTTGTTTACCAAGTTCTCTCGTAAAGTATCAATTTACTATAAGAACACTGTTTTTTTCCAAGTCAATGCTGACATTGAACACTGTTAACTTTTTAAATATTTTTCAATTTGATAAACAAACTTGTGATAGATTACTATTTTGAACACCAATTAGATGGAGATTGCTTAGGTAGAGATTGAATGGTTTGCTTATGTCCTTTATCAGTCATGAATTGGAATGTTTTTGATTTTAAGTTGTCTGTTCATATTAAGATCATTATATCCAGAGAACCCTGAAGATTTTTTGCTCTTAATTTAAACTGTTTTTACCAAACTGGATTTTTCATCTGATAGACTGATTATAATAAAACTGATGGAAAGCTGGCAAACGAGCTGCTGGTGACCCACTGTGTGATAAGATTTTTAGAATGGCAAGTGATGTGTTGTCTTATCTGCCCAACATACAATAATCCAGTAAGGTATGCTGTTTCCTCCCCTGACTACAGTATGTGAACGTGTGGCCGCTTCCATATGTGGACATGTATCACTGGATATCTAATTGCCTCCTGTCAGGAAAATGACCATTGCATAAATGACATCTAGATAGATGGCCAATTAGCAGGTCTCTGTAACAACATCCAGAGGTGACAGCAGAGTGGCATAATATAAAGCAAATCCCCCAATGTGGAGTTCAGCCACATGTTACCTTCTTATTTAATGACATCAGACCAGGGACAATTTCATATTCTTGAGGATAATGATGGAAAGAGTGATACCATAAATAAATACTTCCTTTAGTAAACAAGACCTTGGCTGGTCAGATGTCTTTAACTTCTGCCTAGACCCCAATGTCTCATTTTTTTGTGGGTTGATTATGGGAACCATGTGATACTCTTGCACCAGAAATTAAGCACAGAGCCTGGAACTGATGGATTAAGTATTTAGTTCTAGCTACTCAGTAGGCTAAGATCTGAGGCTCACAGTTTAAAGCTAGCAGGAAAGTCAGTAAGACACTATTTCCAAAATAAGCATTCAAAAGCCGGACCTGAAGCTGTGATTCAAGTAGAATAGCATTAACCTTGAGAGCAAAAACTAAGGGACAGCTCTCAGACAAACAGTTCAGGCCTCACTATGGTACAAAACTTAAAGGAACAATTAAGCACAAGATAATTTCTATCTAATTTCAGATTAGTTGCATGACTCTTTCCTAGTTCATAGCTCCAAGCTTTCTCCAATTTGATTATAACTGTTCTATTTTGAATTAATACATAAAGGCTCTTGGTCTTAAATTTGTGAAGCGACTTTTAGTTTATAATGTTTAGACACATGTATGTCAAATTTGATTCAGCAGATCAGCAGATTATTCCTCTTTTTGTTTCTTTTTTTTTTCAGTACTGGGGTGGGAACTGAATACCTTTCTGTTAGTATGCTGCTACTTGACCACTTAAGCTGCTGCTCCAACCTTGATTTTACCTGATTATTTTGGATATTGAGTCTACTGAACTTTTCTGCCCAGGCTGGATTTAAATCATAAGCTCCTGTTTTTTAGCTTCCCGAGTAGCTTGTACTTACAGGTGTTAGCCACTAGATCCTGGCTTAGAAACATATGTTTAAACGACAAATTAGGTTAGGCTTGAATATGCCATGTAGCTACCTTCATTTTAACCTGTTGACTTGAACTGTAAAAGTGAAAATGTGGCTAAAAATTTGATATTGCATAAACTGTTGATAAAGCCAAAGGGGATTCTATTTAAAATTAGTGTTTTCTCCAAATGTATATGGTGGAATGATAAGTATGTACCTCCATGAAAGGAAGTTGTTCTCTATCAAACTACCAACTACAAAATGTTAGATATTGTGAAAAAGAAAATGAAGGAGTCTTCAATAAAAAAAACCCCACATGAAGAAAATAATATACAAGTTTAATTTGACATTTACAGACATCTGGAGAAGCATTTGGTAAATTTAGAGAAGTTCCACTGGATGTTTCAAAATTCCTTACTGCATATTTCTCTCATTAAATCCAAAGGCAAATCATTATTTAAAATGACATAATTTTTCTCCCAATAATTAAAACTAAGCTCCAACTTTTAATAACACTTAACTATACTTTGCTTTTTTGGTAGCCATTATCTCTTGGTAGATAAAAAATTGAAGAAAAGTTATACATAAAAAATTGATTTTAGTCATTAATATCCTAATTACCTAGCCCAGTTAATCATAGGGCTAGTGATGTGATTTTCTTTGGTTAACAGGAGCTAAGTGGACATAAATTATACCAAATCAGAGTGAAAGTGTGGAGCATGGAATAAACAGAATCACCTGCTTTTCTCTTCATTTATACCATCAGAACTTCATGACCCAAACAGAGCTTACTTCTTCCAGTTGAATTCTTCCATAAAAAAGTCATATGCAAGAAGAAAAAAGACAAGTTTACTAGCCATTAGTAGCTATAACTAACGTAAAATGAGAGCAGCTGGTATCTCTTAGTTCTCATAAGCAATTGAGATTTGGGAGACGTTGTTGTATATCATAACGTAATAGAAGCCTACTAAACTTTAATTTATTCATCTTCATTATGATACAGCCTGTGATTTCATCACACATTTCAACATACTCCACATATTCTGAATTACTTGTTTTAAAAAATATATCAGTTTTTGCAAAGATGGTAGTGGAAGAAACAGAATATTCAGCAGAATTCCTATAGCTTACTAATTTGAATAACTTGAATTAGAAACTACACTCAAATTAAGCTAGTAGTAACAAAGGAAATAATAATTGTTTTAGCTGTGTAGTTCATTCCTGGAGCCCAGGTTGGAAGAACTGTAAAATTGTAAAGACCATTGAATGAAAATTGAAGAGATGTTACATTGTGAATAAACTATAGGTTGTTTTGTAGATGAAGTCTCTCAGACTTTTCTGTCAGGACTGATTTAGAATCTCAGTTCTCCAGGTTCAGCCTCTTAGTAGGAAGGATTACAAGCATGAGCCACAGGCACTTGGTTTATTTGATTATTTATTGAGCTATGAAATAAATTCTATACTATTTAAACTGCCATATAATTTCAAACTAAAACTTTTTATTTATTTTTTCTTAAAAAAAAGTGTGCTAAGCCAGCTATAGTCGCTCACCCTTGTAATCCTAGCTACTCAGAGGCTGAGATGTGAGGATCAAGGTTCAAAGCCAGCCTAGGCAATAAAGACCATGAAACTCCAATTAACAGCTAGAAGTGGCACTGTGGCTGAAGGTGTAGGGCAGTAGCCTTGAGCTGAGTCACCCAGGCCCAGAGTTCAAACCCTACAACTGATTATTTTTTCAAAAATGTATTTTAGTGTCTTCTTACAAATAGTATCAAAACTTTTAAGAATAGATATATGAATACTTCTATTTAGTCAGAACTCAAGGTCTTGAGTTCAATTTCCAGTGCACCATCTACATTATTGGTCATCTCAAATAACAGACAACAAGAAGTTTCCATCGAAGGGGGAAAAAGGCAGGTTACATGCCAAGGAAAAAGAATCTAAAAGGTGGGACAAAGGGTGAACAAATACTGTAGGTGAAAATGTAGATTATGTTGAAAATGAACCATACAACTTGCAGGCTGGGACAGATGGGAAAACCTGGGAGAGAGGGAGGGAAGCAATGACATTGTTCAAAAAGAAATTTACCCTTTATCTGACTTATGTAACTGTAACCCTTCTGTACCTTTGCAATAACAATATTTTTAAAAGAATCTAAACAGCACAAAAATGTCTGAACTGCCAATGTAGAAGCCAGATATCCCTAGAAAAATGTCTTCAATTTTTTTAAGGACCTCAATTCTGTGTTCATACTAACAAGTTCTTTCTTGCTCAGTACTTGACACTCTACCATTTGAGCAGCAAATGTAGCCTCTATTTTCTCTAGTTATTTTGCAGACAGAGTCTCTGGGAGTTTCCTACCAAGACTGGCTCTCCCACCAAGACTGGCTTTGAACTTCAGTCCTCCAGGTCTTGGCCTCCTGAGTTGCTAGAATTAGAAGCATTAGCCACAGGCATCTAGCTCATTTTATTATTTCTGAATCCATAACAGTATGGTCTATACTATTTGGGGCATACAATTTAAAAGTAATAAGTGGCAATATAATCAAATGTTTAAAGCATGAATAGAATTATAATTCAAGTTATTTCTCATTAAATTATTTATTAGTCAGCTGTATTGCTACTGTAGTAATTTCAAGACAGGGAAAAATAAAATTTCAAAAGAGCAAGATTATATAGAGAATTCAAGTTATATTGAAGAATTTGAACATTATTAGTAAAAGAAAAATACTAAGGAATTTGAAAGCTGGTCTAAATTTAATCCCATTATATACTTAAATGCTAAAAAGCTTGATACATATTTTGAGACAGTAGCCAGTAAAATATTTATTAATCAATGATAAATGTATGTAGAAAGTCTATATGTTTGTCTGCTTATTTAAATCGGTGGGTTAATTTTAGACTGATTAACAGAGATAGCTAGCATAGAACATTTCATCACTTACATTTTCAAAGCTTGTATTATCTTAGCCAAGAATTAAATACCGCATCATACCGCATGTCCATTTTACTTTGTTTTCCGAAATTAGGCAGTAAAGGAGTATGTATGCTTTTTTTGTCTTTGTTCCTACTAGCAGAGGAGTGAGGTTTTGAACTATATTTAGATTTTTAAATCAAGATAGTTAAGTATAGAATCAGAAGAGGTGGGTGGCAAAATGTGCTACAAAAGCAAAGTCGGGAACTAAAGCTGCCTCAGGAATGCATACGTAATGAGGAAAATGTGGTACCATTAAAGATTGAAGACATGTGCATACAGATGGGAACAGTGAAGTCAGTAGGAAGATGTGTCTCAAACCCAGAATAAATGGAAAGCTGGGAATGATAACTGACTACAAGAATTTGAAAGCTACTTGTGCCTCATACTTAAATTATAATTAATCACATCACATTAATCACATCAAATTATTTCTCCCAGCTCTGGGCTTTCCTATCTCTAGTAGAGTACTGGTATGGCATACACAAGGCCCTAATTTCACTTTCTAGAGCAATACACACACACACACACACACACACACACACACACACACACACACACACACAACACACTTCTGTTGTTTCTATCTAGACATTGTGAAATTTCTCAGAATGTAAAGCAAATAATAACTTCATACAACTCCAGAGCAATATATTGTAAAGCAGAACTGTTTCGTTAGCAAATGTTGTAAGATATCTGTTATCTAATTTTAACTCATAGAAATAATTGAAAAAGACTTTTATTCTGAAAGTGTTTTTTCCTATTTTAAAAGTGCCCTTGCAGTGAGATTATTGGTAAACATGAAGTCAGTTATATCTTCTACTGGGAGAATCTACACAATATATCAATAATGATTTCTCTCTTTCAGCAACACAACAGAAAAATTCGTAGTCAAGATGAGGAAAGGCTCAGGAAAGTCCATTGCTTTCCTTTGAGAATGAAATGATCCTGTAAAAATGAAATGGAAGTTGTAGAAAGAAATAAATGTTCATTGTTATTCACAGTGTTGTAATGATTTCAAAAGATAACCACACTGGCTGGACACTAGTGGCTCATATATAGGAGACAGAGATCTAATGGACTGTGGTTCAAAGCAAGCCCAGAGAAGTAAGACTGTGAGTCTCTAATCTCTAATTAATCATCAAAAAGCTGGAAGTAGAGCTGTGGCTCAAGGGGTGAAGCATGATCCTTGGGCCAAAAAAAAGCTTAAGGACAATACCCAGTCCCTGAGTTCAGGACTGGAACACCCTCACACAAAAAATAATAGTTTATACCTAGAAAGTATCTTAAGTCAGTTCTCCTGATCAAGACTATAAACAGCAGTCAAACACATTTTTGCTTCCCTCTCAATGCATGGCTTTCACCATCTCTCTTCCCTGCATGCTTTCACTTCTTTGTGACTCTCTGTCCATCCCATCTCATGGTGCTAGATGGAGCTAAGTTGCAGCACAGAGACAGATAGTGAAGACTAGAGTAATCTCACCTGTCCAAATTGGGTGTGTGGCCACCAGGGCATCAGCAGAGCTTCTAAAACCTCTGAAGAAAGAAAGAGGCTTACCTTTCCAAAGATTACCAATAAAGACCACCAAATATGGTCAGAAAAGTTACAATATTTTTACAGGCTTTACAAAGGTAAAGGTTTTTCTTACTTAAGGAAATCCAATGGCAAAAAAATTGAAATGAGTAAAAAATCCATACTAGATTTGTTTAAATAACTGGAGTTCTGCAATGGGCCATTTATGCAGAAACATTGAGAAAGCTACTCTGGTGTTTAGGGCCACATTGCCATTGCTTTTGCTATGATATATAGATAAGTCAAAACATTGAACCTCAGATCCTTGCTTCATCACCACCATCATGCTAATTTTACAATAATCTGGGATAAAGACAACTATTAATGGCAAAATTTTATATCCTTAATCTGACAATTTACATTCTGCATTTTAATAGCAGCTATTAATTTAAGGATACCATTTTTCCTTCTTGTGTCATGGTTCTGAGGAAAAGTAATATTCAGATCTAACATTTCTGGAACTACAGTGGGAGAAAACCATGGGAGGAGCTAATAAAAGCTGATAAGAGATGTACTCAGTAGCTTACATATGCAACTCTAACCACTCTGTACATCACTCTGATAATAAAATTAAAATAAAAAACTAAAATAAAAAGATGTTACTCAGAAGGGATGAATGAGAATGTTAAAGATAATTTTGCAAAACTTTAAACTGTTACTTGCTACACCAGATTTATTTATTATTTATTTATTAACTTTAAGTAGTTGTACAAAAGAGTTGGCATTTAACAGTTTATGAATAGAATATATCATTGCAAGTGCGGTTCATTTTTGTTATTTTTGTGAAATAATGACCTTTTTTCCTTCTTTGTATTCCCACTACTATGATTCTTTGGAATAAGAATTGAGAAATAGGATATTCCATATGTGATTATTAAACTATTCAACAGTCAATAACAGGTATGTACCAACTAATCCAGTAGTCACTGTTCACATGCAAACAGTAGGTTCTGGCTTCTCTAGGGTATTTCTACCAAAGATGAGGCCTGTAAGTGGGAATTTAGAAAGACAATATCAGATCAGAGACTGTAATTTTTCTGTTATATGCCTAAGCATATTACCTGAAGTTTCAAGTATTATAAATGAATTATAGTAAATAATAATGAAAACTAATTTTAAATGAATACATTTGATTATGCATAGCCCTTCAATCCTACTGGATTGAATGCTAAAGAATTAATATATGAAATATATATACAAAATAAAATACTAAGTATTTGAACCAAAAGTTGGAAGGGAAATGGTTTTGCTGTGCAAAGCATTGCTAGACAACCCAAATGAAACTTCCTAATGAATAAGTATTTTTACCTTTATTTTGAACTAGGAGAATAGTGTATTTCTTTACAGCAAATTGAACTAAAGAGATAAAGCACAATTCATCTTCAGGAAACTGTTTAGTATCTGCACCAATTAATTGTTAATTTTCAACAGTTGCCATCTCAGTGATGCAAGAGATCATACCAGTATTTAACAAGATCTCTGAATTGAGACTCCCTATGCCAAATTTTATACCGATTTTATTTAAACTGGATAAAGTTTCTACACCTCCCCCAAGCAAACAGAAACAGATATGCTATTTAATGCCTATAAGGATCCCTACACTGATTATTATCCTTAATTTCCTCCCAGAAAGCATTTCCATCAATAGTTCTATCTCAGTTAAAACGAATGGTAGGCAAGAGCATTAGATGTCAGCAGCAGTACTGGTTAGGGAGGTAGTATGAATGTTAGATCCGGAAGTATAAAAGAATTGGAAAGTGCCTTCCTAATTTGTAGTATACAATACTGAAATATAGGGAAACCAATCTATTTTCCTAATATGACACTTTAGCTGCAACATATATATCCTAGAAAACAAAGATTTTTAAATGTTCCAACAGAATGAGCCCAAATTTTCCTCTTGCCTCTTGGGGCTCAAAGACAGAGGCCTAAAGCCAGACCTTGGGAGATTTCAATTATGCTCTAGTTAAACACTGAAGATTATACAGATTAAAAATTAGATTTTTAGAGGAAAAATAACACTCATTTTGAGTATCTAGTAATGCAGGAAAATGAACTAACAAAATCTATGATGATTACAAAGTAATGCAAGTCTGTAAAATATTATTGTATTCATTTGAACAAATACTAGTCACTTTCGATACATAAAATGGCACATTGACGCCCTTATGCTAAGGATAATCTTAGTGACAAAGCTAAAGACAAAGACCTCCACTGGAAATGCATGCAAGTTGTCATTGAATTGAGTCAGAAAGTAGTCAAGCAAGGAGATAGGATAATAATGAAGCATGAGCATACACAACACATTGAAGTAAGCATAAATGGGGTGATATAGCTGAACTTTATGGCAGCATATTTTAAGTAGTAGCAGTCAGCTACGTTCACTGGTGTCTCCTGATAAATAGTTCTGTCAGAATAATGGATCTATCTCATGTTTACTTAATCTATGAATTTTAAGTAGTCATTATATCAACCCCCAAATTGAAATCCCAAGCTTTCTAGGAGTATCTCAGTATTTATTTGCCTTGCAATATTAATTCCCAGCTATGAAAATACTAAGTAGATTGATTGAATATATTTATTTAAACCTGACCACCTGACCAATTACTTGAGTTTTTAAAAACCAAAGCATGGAAGCAGCCACAGCTTTGGAATCAATTGTAAAAAAAAAAAAAAAGATTTTAACCAACAAGTTTACCAAGATTAACAGATTTCTAATCATTTTAGTGTGGAATTATATTGTCAGACTTGTATCCAGATTGTCAAACATTTGCTAAAATTTCCCAGCTGATTAGAATATAGAAAATTCATGTAAAGGATCTATCAGTTTGCTTTAATTTGTGGGCTGATATTTTCCAAATTAGTCCTCATTATGAATATTTCTATTTAAAATAGCAGGAAATGAATTTATTTAATTGTTTATATCCTTTTATTGTCTCAGTATTTTATAAATCCAAACAATGAACAAAATATGCTTTGAAGATAAATCAACTATTCCTATCATACAATAATAGAAATAAGTTGGTGTTTTAATATCTGGAAAATCACACTATCATCTGTAATCACATGGGATATAAAAATCTCAAAATCTTGTGAAAGCCATGAGAATAACTAACATCAATCATGAGATACAGGACCTACATACAAATATGAAAAATTTATTTCGCCATTGGTGAGTCAGGCCACAACCAATTTTCCTTTGTTGTTCTCTGAAGAAAGTGTGAAGAATTCTTGCCCACAATCAAAGAATTTCAGCCACAATCAAAATAAAGACAACATGAGATTCCGAGATTATTTTTAATCATATAGTGTTGCAGACATTTAATTGGCCTTCTATCATAGAAGAAATCTAAATTACCACTAAAAAATAAACTCTTACATTTTAAGTGAAAAATGTGAGGGTGTATTGAAAAAGAACAGACAAAAAACATTAAATTAAAGATATTTGAAATAACTGACATTGCAGCAAGAAAATGACTATGTAATTAACTTATGCTACAAAAGGAGTCAGGTGTCCTAATGTCCTAAATTATATTAGGAAAAGAAAAGTAAGTTTAAGGGTCATTTTCATATGATTATTTTGCTGGAATTTACATTTAAAGTGTCTCTTGTGTTCTATATGAATACAGGGGAGAGAATAAATAAACTAGATAGAAACCATGAACTTAAGGAAATTACTATTCATGCTTTTCTCTTTATTTTCGCATGACAAAAGCTAAGAAGTTGACAGCTCTACATTGCAACATTGTATCTTATATTTTATTCCTGAACACGGTGATTATTTTCAATTATTGGAACTGTAGAGAAAGGGGAAAAGAGTAAGAAAAGACAAAGAGAAGAGGAAAAGAGAATAAAGAGGATGGAAGATAAGTGGAAGGCAAGGGGCAACAAACTTTAACAGATCAATTACAATACCAAATTATATATGAGAGTTCTTAATACTAATGACTGCTTTTATGGCTTTTCCTATCAAATATGATGTTATGAAAAATCTTCAAATTTATTTTTAGAGCTCTTCTATGAGTATAAACAATATTAAGCCATTCAAAATAGGCATTTTGTACACTCTAAATTGTTAATAGTTTGAAAAATCTTTTATCACTCTTAACTTTAGCATTAGAGAAAGAAGTAAGAAAATTACAAGAATAGGGAGCTACCTCTATCATCATTTAAGAAGTAAACAAATTTGATATCAAATTTTTAGTAAGGATACTTTAGCAAAAAAAGTAATTGAATTGTTACAGAAAAGCAAAATTTGGAAGTCGAATATCATTTGAAATCCTCATTGACTTTTGGTCATTCTTTTAAATGCCATATTTTAAAAATGAAGCTTATAGTGGTAACATACAAATTTCTTTTAGATGGGAATATCTATTGTTTTAATTTGTAATACCTTTAAGCATTTGTACAAATGAAATGCCAATCAAGAGAGCAGTATTTGAATACAATGAATCTTGATCAGTGTCACCCCTTCAACCTCCTAAACCCCCTTTCAACCAAACACTTCCCTTCTTTTAATTTTGTCGTTGATACCATGAATTGTTGACTAAATTCTCCTTAATTTTCCCTTTATTCATTTACCCTCTATCCTTAGCTTGACTCCCTCTTTTGCATGTACCCATTTCCTCACCCATTCAGCCATTCAGGAGGGTGATTTGACTAAGACATTCTATGAAACTGTGCTACTTCAGTTCTCCATAGATGGCATAACACTTCACTTAACTCATTTATAACCGCTTGCATACCACCCAACATGCTTACTTACGGATTAATTGGCACATTCACTGTTGGTGGGAATGTAAACTTGTCCAAAAACTCTGGAAAGTACCAAGATTCCTAACAAAATAAATTTAGACCTAACTTATGATACGGAAATCCCACTCCTGTGCATTTATCCAATCAAATATAAACAAGGTTACAATAAAGTCTCCAGCATAACCATGTTCATTGCCGCACTATTCACCAGAGCCAAGGTATGGAATCAGCCAGAGACCCCACAATTGGGAATTGGCAACAGATTTTAATTTCCCATTGTGATTTAAATTATTTGACTGTCATTCTTTGACAAAATACAGCCACAATTTTGATCTATTTTTTGTGACATCATCTACCAGATAAAATGATCAAAATTGAATCACAGAATGATTATAATTATTAAAACTGAAAATGGTGCCTGAAATTGGATGTAAATATTCCCTAGCTGATGAAGCACAGGAGCAGCTATAAATTAACAAGTGACACAAAATGTGTTAGTGGTAGGTTATGTTAAACCTTAGCTATTAGCACATATTAAATTGCTATCTTCTTGTCATAACAACTACTGCCTTCATTCTCTCTGTACTACAGCAGAGTTCTTATTTAACCAGCACTGAAGGTGCACTTAATGCACACAATAAAAACATGTAAAGACTGGGGCCGGGAGTTTGGCCTAGTGGTAGAGTGCTTGCCTATCATGCACAAAGACCCAGGTTCAATTCCTTGGTACCACATACTTAGAAAAAGCCAGAAGTGGTGCTGAGGCTCAAGTGGTAGAGTTTTAGCCTTGAGAAAAATCCAGGGGCAGTCCTCAGGCCCTGAGCTTAAGCCCAGGACTGGCAAAAAAGAAAAAAAAAACATGTAAAGACACAGAAAGAGAAACATTACATGAACTTACTTAGGTATGCAATCTGGAAACATTGGTCTCATACTAGTAGAAAAAAAAAAGATAGTTACCATGGGCTGGATAGATGAGTAGGGGGAGAAAAATTTGGGGAAATGTTTGCTAAAGAATGTATATTAGGAAGATAAGAGAAAATGTTCATGAGAACTCATTGTGTGATGTGGTCACTATAATCAAAAAGTATGTCTTTTATTGAGTTGTGGAGAGTGGAGGTTCAGTGCTCAAACCAGAAAAATGAAGATGTACACATGAATTAAAAATTTTGATGTATACATGAATTAGTTAGATGCAGTCATCTGGATACGTATATAGCCTGGAAACATCATGCTATGCATGAAAAAATAGACACAATCAGAACAGTCATATTTTTAAAATATATAGTTTAGTGCAATGACATCACAAAAATTTTAAAACACTCATGTTGATGACAGGTACAATTTGACCTTAAGAATGTGACTTGTGGGGCTAGGAGTTTGGCCTAGTGGTAGAGTGCTTGCCTAGTACGCACGAAGACCCAGGTTCAATTCCTTGGTTCTACATACATAGAAAAGCTAGAAGTGGTGTTGTGGTAGAGCTTGAGAAGGCCTAAGCCTTGAGACAGCCCAAGGACAGTGCTCAGACCTTGAGTAAGCTCTGGAATTGGCAAAAAAAAAAACCCAAGAATATGATTTGTTATACTCAAACTTATTATAGCCATAAAACTACAAATAGGTGGAAGTAGTTTTGGATAATTCATGTTGCCGCCATTTATGTCCATAAAGTAACTTATAAAAATTCCTGAACAACACAAACAAGGTTTTGATTTTCTGATCAAGATTTTGTCCTAAGCAAAGTAAAAATAAGCATAAAATAGGTATTTACAAATCATGATAGTGTTCCTAGGTTCAGAGAGGTGATAGTTTCTTCAAATCCAAACTTAACTGTAGTGTGCAACAGATAACAATGGGAACAAGAGCCACACGGAAACACATTGAGCCACAGTGCCATTTCCAGTGTTCTGGTGGTTAATTGGAGATAAGAATCTCAAGGACTTTCCTGACCAGGCTGGCATCAAATTGTAATCCTCACATTTCAGCATCCTGGGTAGGTAGAGTTACAGGCACAAGCCACTGACCCTTGATAAATTATTTGATATGGAGACAAGTAAATTGACTTGTAATATCTGGGATCGAGGCAAAAGTTATTATGTAAAATGACAAGTTGATTTTTGTGTTCCTATCTAGGATTTTATTTCTTATGTAAGAGGAAATACTGAGGCACAGTTCAGAACTGGAACAGTTATCAAACACCAAACACTTATTTTAACACAAACTCAGAAAGGAAATGACTAAGGGTTCATGCAAGGGTTCAGTGTTACATTCATGTCATTTCACCTATTAACTAGCAGATGTGTATTACTAAGTCATTACTAAATAAAACAGAATTGGACATTTTCATTGTTCACCTCACATTTTGACATTTGCCAACATTTGCTAACTTTGAGTATTAAACAGCATTTGTCACATAGATGTCAAAAGAAAGAAAATTGCAACTGATGATTTTCTTGATGCTTTTAGAAGCTTGTAATCTAATTAGGAAGATGATAAATACTGAAACTGATTTTCTGTAATTTGATTTGCTATTAGTGTGGATTATTGGAGATTACTCCTACTAGACTGTGTTTAACAACTGAGGATAAGATTAGAAGGGCAACAGTCACATAGGCTCAACTATTCTTTCAACTACCATCAGCTCAGACTATTCATACTACACAATTTATTTAATCCTGAAAACCTGCAGATTCTTCTGAAGCACGGAAATATAAGATCAAATGAAGCAATTGATTTACTTACTTGCTCCCTAATTTTTCATCTAGTTTGAGATTCTCTGATATACAAGTATTTCCAAGAATAATGTAGGATATTTCCATAATATTGTAGTTATACGATTATTTTCCTGGATGTAAATAACATTGACCAGAAAACTCTTACCTTACCACTCTTTGGATGCAATATTCACTTGCATCCTTATTTGATCACCTTAATGAGTATTCTTAGCCACTCCTGAGGGTCCCCTTCTAAAAGCCTTGCTTTATCCTTTCTACTCTGAAATATTTCTTTCCCTGCCTCTTTCTGCAGTGGTGAGAGTCTCACTTATTGCCTATTGCCCTGCTGTCTCTCCTCAAACTGTGGTTCTATTGGCACAATTTTTAAATCAGGCCCATTGAAATACATGTTTGATAAATATGTGGTCAAATTGGAGGCATGTTGGTCACAAGAATTTCTTATACAGGATCTTCTGTCAGTACTCTCAGAGCTTACCGGCTAGGACTTTCCTAATTTATCCTATGTTACCAGATCTTCCTTCCATCATTCCCAGCGCTATCAAATGAACCCCAGCTTCTTATCAACCCGAGGGTATTTTTAGTGTGTCCACAATCTCAAGTCCAAAAGAAAAGCCACAGTGATATTGAAAAATTATATTTTCTCTATCTTCTTACATCTTTTTTTTAACCAGTTCTGGGGTTTGAACTCAGGGCTTGGGAATGTCCTTGAACTTTCTCAAGGCTAGTGCTCTACCACTTGAGCCACAGCACAACTTTCACCTTTTTTTCCCCCTGTGTCTATGTTTTTGAGGAATTGAATCTGGGGTTTTGTGCATGTTAGGCAAGTACACTACCTCTAAGACACACTCCCAGCCTCTTGCTTAGATTTTACATCTCATTGAAAAAGAATTTTTTAGGAGATAGAGAAGAAGATGGGTTTCTTTTCAAGAAAAACCCAACTACTAGATACTTTGTTACCTGGGATATTGTATACCTGTTTTATTTGTTTATTTGAAATTTGGGAAGGAAAGGGGGAAAACAAGATGACTGGGAGAAAGGGGGGACAAAAACATGAGAAGGGATATCAAGGTCTGAGAAGTAATGTATCCATTACCTGATGAATATAACTATAACTCCTCAATACATTAGCTCGATAATAAAAATACAATTTAAAAAAACCCCAACTGCCTATCAGCCAGATTTCTATTATTAAACATCACCAACCCTATCTCTGTTTCAGAATGCTAAGATGAAATCAGCTCTGTGGAGTTTTCTCCAGGAAACTAGCCCATAACACTACCACTGTAATTACTCTGTGAACCAAGTTAGTGCTCTGCCAACCTCAATCTTCCTTAAATTTATTGTTTCACTCAAGTATAACTAAAAGACTTTGGTGTATGTTTTAGAAATTGCTCTTTTTCTGGCATATAAAGCATTTGAAGGGGGACAACACAAGGTACAATACAATGGTAAATATGTAGCTTTTAAAAGTAACATTCTTAAGCTCTAACCTTTAACACCCTTATTACAACTTCCTATCATCTGATTTAATAGCTTACTATTTCTTCAAATGCTAAATAAGACACACTTGATGATCTAACATAACTAACTGTTGTGTCAATCCATTTTCCTGGGCTTTTGCATTTCTATGTCTACAAGTGTCATTGTTTCGTTAAGATTTCAGGACAGCCATTATTTGCTTGTTGTCTTTCCAGCATTTGTCTTCTTGCTCTCACGTTTTAGGTAGCCTTGGTTTTTTGTTGTTGTTTTTTCTTTTCTTTTCTTTCTTTCTTTTTTTTTTTTTTTGAGAATGAAGTGCTTTGATAAAACTGGTTTCTTACCCAATTACAACAATGGAGTACATTCTCTCTGCTCCTACTCACCACAGGAAATTGTCCCCACAAACCCAGTTTAATTCACGCTTTGGAAAGTGAAAAAAGTAGATGAAGTCTGGCTTTCTACAGTCTTTGCTGACATCAAAAGAGAAATGTCTAATGGTACTGCCAACTATTGGAGGTGGGCAAACACAAAGGATTTCAAAGTAGTAGGCTCAGAACCCTGATGACAGTTTGCAAAGCAGATCATTGTTTTCAGAAGGCAGATCTACCTTTGAAATTTTCTGTCACAGTACCTGTCATCCTTTATGCAGCTGAATGTTCCATCACCCTCAATGGAAAGTACCTTATCTATTACACGTAGTGTAAGACTCCATCTTACTGAAAGCTTTTCACCCTTGAGCCTATGTGACTGTTACCCTACTAATCTTATCCTCAGTTGTTAAACACAGTCTAGTAGGAGTAATCTCCAATAATCCACACTAATAGCAAATCAAATTACAGAAAATCAGTTTCAGTATTTATCATCTTCCTAATTAGATTACATCAAGAAAATCATCAGTTGCAATTTTCTTTCTTTGGACATCTATGTGACAAATGCTGTTTAATACTCAAAGTTAGCAAATGTGGGCAAATGTCAAAATGTGAGGCGAACAGTGAAAATGTCCAATTCTGTTTTATTCAGTAATGACTTAGTAATACATATCTGCTAGTTAATAGGTGAAATGACATGAATGTAACACTGAACCCTTGCCTGTACCCTTAGTCATTTCCTTTCTGAGTTTGTGTTAAAATCATAAGTGTTTGGTGTTTGATAACTGTTCCAGTTCTGAACTGTGTCTCAGTATTTTCTATTACATGAGAAAATAGGATAGGAACACAAAAATCAGCTTGTCGTTTTAGATAATGGTTTAAGCCTTAATCGTAGATATTACAAGCTGATGATTTACTACAGATGAAATAATTTATCAGGTGTCTGTGGCTCCTGCCTCTACCTCTACCTACCCAGGATGCTGAAATGTGAGGATCACAGTTTGATGCCAGCCTGGTCAGGAAAATCCTTGAGATTCTTATCTCCAATTAAACAGGAGAAAACTGGAGTGGTGCAGGGGTTCCATGTGTAGAGTGCTGTCTTTGATAGAGAAATTTCAGGGAAAGGACTCAGGGCCTGAGTTCAAGCTCCATGACTGTCAAACAATATTTAACATTTATACCAAAATGAATGTTGCTCAGAAAGCGTCACTTGAGCTTTTCCTTAAAAATCCATATCCTCCATACAGAAAAAGTCTACCAAACATTCCATTGTGTAAAATTATAGCAAGTTCCCAAATGTAAAATTAACTTGTAATTTACATTTAAACTCTCTAGTTGGAGAGATGACTCAAATGATACAGCACCTCCCCATTAAGAGCAAGGCCCTAAGTCCATAAACTAGCAACCTTGGGGCTGGGAGTGTAGCTTTATGGTAGAATGCTTGCCTTGCATGCATTAAGACCTGGGTTCAATTCCTCAGTACCACATACACAGAAAAAAGCCAGAAGTGGTGCTGTGGCTCAAGTGGTAGAGCTCTAGCATTGAGAAAGCCCAAGGACAATGCTCAGGCCCGGAGTTCAAACCCCAGCACTGCCAAAAAAAAAAACTAGTAACCTTATTCAAACAAATTATCATATTTCTCTTTCTGGACTTTATATTGGGTGGAAAATGTGTAGTTATTTCACTCACATAAGGAAAGTAATTTCACTACACACTTGAGAAATAGTCTGAAAGAGGAAATCATTTGTATTACTGACCTACATGTAAGAAGTAATGTGACCCAGTATTGGTAGAATTAAAAAAAACATTTTCAGATAAATAATGATTATATATTTAAAAACATTAGGATTTTAGACAGATTGGAAGTGAATAGTGGTGTTGGAAGAAGAATCATGCCAGAGACAATTATTTCATTTACAAGGCATGAAAATGAGAGAGTTGAACAATAGTGATATAATATTTTGCATAGTTCTAGGTTATTAATATCAAGTTCTATGCACAGAAATTTGCAAATGAATATTTTCTGACATTTGAATTTGAAATATTAACTTTAGTGTGGTAGAACATTCAGTACACAATTGTCTCTGTTGTATTTGAAATTACAGTTAGGGTGAATGGAAAACATAAAGTAGTGGTACTCAGTACACACTAGGCATGTTGAAAATGAACTACACAATGTGTGTGCGGGGGTGTTGGGGGGGAAATCTAGGAGAAAGCAAGGACTGGGATGACATTGTGTAAAAGGAAATGTACTGTTTATCTGAAAACCATTCTGTACATCACCTTTATAATAACAACTTAAGAAATTAAAACATAGGCTCAATGGTTTCCCTCATTTGTCATAATTAGGAGAAACCTTGGACTCTCCTAGCAGAGATTTACAATAGGGTAAAACCTGGATACATAAAGCCATATAGGATGACACTAAATGAAAGGACCTCTAGGATATAGAAACAAAAAGCCATATAACGAGTGATTGTTGTTCTTAATATACTATGTTATGTCTCATCTCTTTTGTTGTCCCTTGGTTATTCTCACATTGTTACAGTATCTTACCTTGTTATCTGGTATAATGTATATATGTTTATTCATTTATTTGGAACAGGATGAGGAAAGGGAGGAAACAAGATGAGGGGATGAGGGGAGGGAAATGGGGACAGAAACATGAGAAGGGATAGCAATGTTAAGTAATTTATCTTCTATCTGACAAATATAATGTATCCCTTCTATTAATTACAATAAAAATTAAATTTAAAAAGAAATTTAAAAAAGAAATTGCAGGGTCATGGGGGAGTTCTATGTTAAGTCTTTGAGGAACTGCCATACTGCTTTCCATAGTGGTTGAATGAGTTTGCATTCCCAACAGTGTAGTAGTGATCCCTCCTGGCCACATCCCCTCCAGCATCTGTTGTTATTTGATTTCTTGATCCTGGCCATTCTAACTGGAATGAGGTGGAATCTTAGCATTGTTTTGATTTGCATTTCTTTTATGGCCAGAGATGTCTAGCATTTCTTCATGGGTCTATAGGACATTCTTACTTCTTCTTCAGAGAAGACTCTCTTTAAGTCATTAGCCCATCTTTTAATGGGATGGTTGATTCTTTGGAGATTAGTTTCAGAGTGATTCAATTATTTGAGCTGTTGATCTATTTTAGATATGAGGCCTTTGTCCATTGTATGGTTGGTGAAGATCTTCTCCCACTCTGTAGGCTTCCTGATTAGTTTACTAGCTATGTCCTTTGCCATACAAAAGCTCTGCAGTTTAATGCAGTCCCACTTATCCAGCCTTTCTCTGATTTGTTGTGATTCTTGGTCCTTATTAAGAAAGTTTCAACCTGTTCCAAGTTGGCCTATGTATCTCCTATTCCTTCTTGTAAATTTTTCAGTGTGTCAGCTTTTACCTCCAGGTCTTTGATCCATTTGGAGTTAATTCTAGTGCAGGGTGATAAAGAAGGATCCAACTTTAATTTTCTGCAGGTGTTTAACCAGTTCTGCCAGCACCACTTGTTGAAGAGGCTGTCTTTCTTCCATTCTATTTTTTTTGGCTCCCTTGTCAAAGATTGGATGGCCATAGGTCTGTGGTTCAATATCTGGGTCCTCAGTTGTATTCCATTGGTCTTTAGGCCTGTTCTTGTGCAAGTACTAAGCTCTTTTGATGACTATAACTCTGTAGTAGAATCTATAGTTTGGTATTGAAATTCCTCTTGCTCTGTTCTTTTGCTAAGAATTGTTTATGCTATACAGTGTCTTTTATTATTCCATTTGAAATTTTGGATGGCCTCTTTTATTTCTTGAAAGAATGCCATTGGGATATTGATGGGTATTGCGTTGAATTTGTAGATAGCCCTTGGCAAGATTGCCATTTTCATGATGTGAATTCTTCAAATCCAGGAACATGGGAGGTTTTTCCATTTCCTCAGTTCTGCTTTACTTTCCTTTTTCAAAGTTTTAAATTTTTCATCAAAAAGGTCCTTTACATTTTTAATTCCTAGGTACTTTACAAAAGGAGTTGCTTTCCTGATTGTTTCCTCGTTCCTCTCATTGTTGGCATATAGGAAGGCGGTTGATATTTGAGGGTTAATTTTATACCCTGCTACATTGCCAAAGTTCTGAATCAGCTCAAGCAATTTGGGAGTGAAGTCTATAGGGTTTTTTAAATACAGAATCATGTCATCTGCAAAGAGGGAAAGTTTCACCTCCTCTGGTTTGGGATGAGGGTTATAGTGGCTTTGTAAAATAAGTTTGGCAAAGAGCCAGAAGATAATTTATATGTCAGAGCTTACTGCATACCAGTGTGATTTTTGTATGCAATCTTTTTTTAATGCCACTGTGCAAGCTCATATTATTTTTATTTTATGTAGGAAGATATTGAAGCTTGTGAGATTTAAATTATTTTCTTATTTAAAAATACAAAACACAGTGAAATGTTAACATGTTAAAGCACAAATGTGTTTAGGCACCTAATTTATTCAATGTATTATAGACCTCCACTGTATCTTTGAGATTGTTAGGATGACGTTAGGAAGGCTGTACTAAACATATGGATATTTTTGATAAGGACTTGTATGTGTTTTAAATTTTGTACATATGTTCAACAACAAAATTGATTTTAGAAAAGGAAATATTGGGGAGAGAGGAAGATGGCGCCGAGACAATAGGGATGCTGCCTAGCTCTCTCTGACAAAAAGAGAGAACCAGGGAGTCCCATGAGCCAACTACCTAAAGAAATCCATAACAACAAACTCAAAAAGCAACGGAGAAGGACTCAAACCAGAAAAGAAATCCAGATAAAGCTCACATCCAACTTTCTCAAAGAATTCGGAACTCGAGGACCCCTCCCCCACCTCTTGCCACTGGATCCAAGCCACGAAAGCTGCGGAAAGCCACGAAAAGGAGCAGCTGGTGCTGGATCAAGCCTTTAAAAGCGGCGGCAGTGGAGGGCGCCAGGCTGGGAGCCCAACGGCTGCAGAAACCAGCACAGAACCGGGCCAGCGAACGACGGAAGCAGCAGAACCCAGACACGGAACCAGAACAGCAAGCAGCGGAACCCAGACGCAGAACACAGGCGGCTGTGGAGACCCGAGGGGAGTGAAAGACTCCCCGCCACCATGGAGCACCCGTAGACAGACGCAGAGGCGTGAGTAATACAGCGCGTCCCAAACACATCGGGAGAGCAGAGCGGTGCCAAGCAATAGAACATAACTCAGACCCCAACACCCCGCCTGAGAAAGCCTGGCGGGAGCAGGGGGGCACGGAATTTAGAATCCTGTCCTTCCCCTCAACAGCCCCCTCCCTCAGGCCATTGACTGGAGATTGACAGGCAGGCTACCCATAAGACCCAGCACCCCACCAAGGGAGGCGGGGCTATCCCAACTCCCACCCGCCCAATGGGCTCAACCCCCAGCCCTCAGAATGGAGACTGACAAGCGGGCAGACCCTAAGACTCAGCACCCCACCAGGGGAGGTGGAGCTGTCCCAGCTCCCACCCGCCCACCAGGCTCCTCTCCCAGACCACTGGATCTGGAGAGTGGACGGTGTTGGGACCCTGCCTTACAACAGTGGGTAGGGGGTGCGGGAAAATAGGAGCCAGCATCTGCCCCCCCTCAATTCTTGAGCGGGGCATCCTCCAGCTGGGAATCCTGAGCAAGACACCACCGAGGGCCCCCCCCACAGTCACAGACTCTGACAAAGTAGTGGAAACACAGCAGGGATCTGAAGGGCCAACCAGCAGCCAAGCTCCCCTTCTGAGAACCGAAAGGCGAGGCTCCGCCCTTGGAGCCCATGTCCCCAGCTGGGCCCCGCCCCTGGGAACAGTGGGGTCTCCTGCTGGTCCTGCTGAGAGCCCCTGAAGCTCTCAATCCCCAGACCCGTGGCTTGGGGCCGCCCCTGGAAGCAGCACAGGAAAACGTCCGCCAACCGCACTCAGACGGAAGCTCACAGAGCCATCCCATGGTCCACTGTGAGGCCACTGGTTGGGCTAAGAGTTAGTCATGCAGCAACACATAAGTTTTATTCTAATACTTTCCAAACTTTGTACTCAAATACGCTACCTACTTACCCCCTGACCTCTCTCATTCGATTTTTCTATCTCTGGACCTCTGCTCGTCTTTCAACCCTTATACTGCATGGATCTACACTTGATGGCTGTTGAGCAATACTGTATATCTAGGTGTTTAATTATTCTCTAGGCTCAGAGGGACTTAAAGACAATAGAGATTGGATTGAGAGGTTTATTGTTTTGTGTATAAATCGCTTAGCAGTGGATTATTAGACTGGTCGGTAACTGCACAAAAAGAAAAAGTGATAACACCAATCAAAACTTGTGAACCTCTAGAGTCGGCCAGCTACAGAGGTCTAGGTTGGTTATATCTAAAAAACTATAATCGTGTTTAGTATTAATCTTGCTCCCATTTTCAAATGGGCAGAACAAGAAACTCAAGAAAAATGTCAAATCAAGAAACAACATCCCCCATCCCCCTCACCCAATGTAAACATCCAATGGAACAGTCACTGGCAAACCTAGAGAAGAGTCTTCCAAGTGCTATACAAATGCAATTGATAAACATCATTAATGAAAAATATGAAAATATAAAGAAAGAGATAAGGGAGGAAGCCATAGCTGAACAAGAGGAAACCATAAACAAGGTGATAAGTGAAAAAGAAGAAGCCATAAAGGAGGCCATAATAAAGGTTTTCCAAAGAAAGATGGATGAATTCATAGAATCCACAAATAAAAAGGTGATTGAACTCCAACAAATGTTCAAAGAAAATAAGGTTACTGAGCTAACCACTCAAATGGAAATCAAGGAGCTAAAGAAATCCATACATGATCTAAAAGGAGATGCAAGGCATCAAAAATGAGCAATTAGAAGCAAGGGAGATGAAAAATACAGTAGATAGCTTTGATAGCAGGTTAGACAATGCAGAGGAGAGAATTTCCGGGGCTTAAGATAATTTAGTTATTATAGAGAAAGAACAGAAAATAAGTCAATCCAAAGCTAGGAAAAATGAGAGAGCGCTTCAGGAGGTCCAAGATACAATTAGGAAGCCTAATTTAAGGCTAATTGGTATTGAGGAGGGCGTGGAGAAAGAGGTCAATGGTATTGGAAATATACTTCAGGGAATCATCTCAGAGAATTTCCCAAATATCCAGAAGGGCAGGCTCATCCAGATACAAGAAGCTTTTAGAACCCCAAACAGACCTGACCAGAAAAGAACATCCCACCGCCACATCGTAATCCGAACTGGATCAATAGAAACCAAAAAAAGGATTCTAAAGGAGGCCAGGGAAAAGGGTTCAGTAACCTATAAAGGAAAACAAATCAGAATATCCCCACATTTCTCAGCAGAGACCATGCAAGCAAGAAGTTACTGGAAGCATATATGTCATGCCCTTAAGTCAAATAACTACCAACCAAGAATACTGTACCCAGCTAAGCTCTCATTCATAACTGAGGGAACAATAAAAACATTCCATTCCAGGGAAAAGCTGCAACAATATGTTGCAACAAATCCAACACTACAGAGAATTCTCAAAGATGTTCTATACATAGAAAACCAAAATAAATGCAATATAGGAAAAGAAATGGCACCTAAACAGCAAACCATCTAAGGACCACAAGAACTGTCAAGACACAGGCCTTAATAAAAGCTTTTAAAAATGGTAGGAACTAATAAATATCTTTCAGTTTTGACTCTCAATATCAGTGGACTTAACTCTCCAATTAAACGGCATAGGCTGTCTAGTTGGATCAAAAAGCAAGAGCCAACCTTCTGCTGTCTTCAAGAGACACGTCTTACCCCTAAAAAACAAAACACCTTTTGAAAATGAGAGGTTGGAATAAACTCTATCAAGCTAACGGCCCCTATAAACAGGCTGGAGTTGCCAAACTCATATCAGATAAAATAGACTTCAAACGAAAATTAGTAAGAAAAGACAAAGAAGGTTACTACATACTACTAAAGGGATCTTTCCTCCAGGAAGACATAACGATCCTAAATATTTACACACCCAATCCCAGAGCTCCAAACTTCATAAAGCAAACTTTACTCACACTGAAACTATACATAGATCGAAACACAGTGATTGTCAGTGATTTTAACACACCACTCTCACCTATGGATAGATCAACAAGGCAAAAACTCAACAGAGAAACCTTAGAACCGAACAACTAGATAGACCAACAAGATCTAACAGACATCTGCAGAATATTCCACCCAGCAACAACACAATATACGTTTTTCTCAGCAGCACATGGAACATTTTCCAAAATAGATCACATCTTAGGCCATAAAACAAACCTGGTCAGATTCAGAAACACTGAAATTATTCCATGCACACTCTCAGACCACAAAGGTATCAAACTGGAACTGAACACACATCTCCACCAACGAAAACCCTGTAACTCATGGAGACTGAACAACACATTGTTGAATCACCAATGGGTCATTGAAGAGATCAGAACAGAAATCCAACAGTTTATGAAATTTAACAGCAAGGAGCACAGAAAATACCGACTCCTTTGGGACACAGCAAAGGCAGTACTCAGGAAAATTTATAGCGCTGAGTGCCTACAACAACAAGATAGAAAAATTGCAAACCAACAAGTTGATGTCTTACCTTAAGATCCTGGAAAAAGAGCAACAAACCAACCCTAATTCCAGTAGAAGAAAGCAAATTATTAAAATCAAAGCAGAATTAAATGATTTGGAATCCAAAAAAACTATAGAAAGAATCAAGAAAACTAGGAGTTGGTTTTTTGACACAATGAACAAAATTGACAAGCCCTTAGCAAATCTTACCAAAAAAAGAAGAGAGCATATCGAAATAAACAAAATCGCAGATGAAAATGGGAATATCACGACAGAAATTACCAAGATCCAGAATATCATGAGGGAATACTTCTCAAACCTTTATGCCAACAAATTTGAGAATCTAGATGAAATGGATGAATTCCTAGCCAATATTAACATACCCACACTGAACCAAGAAGAACTAAGCCAACTCAACAGGTCTATTTCAAGCTCTGAAATAGAAATGGCAATTAGAGAACTTCCACCTAAGAAAAGCCCAGGGCCAGATGGATTCACAGCTGAATTCTATAAGGTCTTCAAAGCAGAGCTCACATGAATACTCCTCAAGCTCTTCAATGAAATTGAAAATGAAGGTTCCTTACCAAACTCATTTTATGAAGCCAGTATAACCCTCATCCCCAAACCAGACAGAGATTCATCAAAGAAAGAGAACTATAGACCTATTTTTTGATGAATATCGATGCAAAACTTCTCAACAAAATACTGGCCAACCGTCTACAACAACTCATCAAAAAAATTATACACTATGATCAAACAGGATTCATCACAGGGAGGCAAAGCTGGTTCAACATATGCAAATCAATTAATATAATTCAACACATCAACAGGAGCAAGGACAAAAATCACATGATTGTCTCAATAGACGCGGAAAAGGCATTTGACAAGATCCAACACCCCTTTATGTTAAAAGCTCTGGAGAAACTAGGAATCCATGGAACATTCCTCAATGTAATAAAGGCTGTGTATGAGAAACGTACTGCTAGTATTACACTTAATGGTGAAAAGCTAAAGCCATTCCCTCTAAAATCAGGAACGAGACAAGGATGCCCACTCTCTCCACTACTCTTTAACATAGTACTAGAATTCCTAGCCAGTGCAATAAGGCAAGAAGCAAGCATAAAGGGGATCCAAGTAGGGAAAGAGGAAGTAAAACTATCCCTCTTTGCAGATGACATGATTCTGTATTTAAAGAATCCTATAGACTCTACTCACAAGCTCCTTGAGCTGATTCAAAGCTTTGGAAGAGTAGCAGGCTATAAAATCAACTCTCAAAAATCAACTGCCTTCCTTTACGCCAACAGTGAGAGGAACGAGGCAATAATCAGGAAAGAAACTCCTTTCACAATAGCCTCAAAGAAAATAAAGTACCTAGGAATTAGCTTAACTAAGAATGTAAAGGACCTTTTTGATGAAAACTTTGAAACCCTAAAAAAGGAAATTAAAGCAGAACTAAGGAAATGGAAAAACCTCCCATGCTCCTCGATTGGAAGAATCAATATCGTGAAAATGACTATCTTCCCAAGAGCTATCTACAAATTCAATGCAATACCCATCAATATCCCAATGTCATTCTTCAAAGAAATAGAAGAGGCAATCCAAAATTTCATATGGAATAATAAAAGACCCCGTATAGCAAAAACACTTCTTAGCAGAAAGAACAGCGCTGGAGGAATTTCAATTCCAAACTTTAGACTCTATTACAGAGCTATAATTATCAAAACAGCTTGGTACTGGCACAGGTACAGGCCTGAAGACCAATGGAATAGAACTGAGGACCCAGATATTAAACCACAGACCTATGGTCACCTAATCTTTGACAAGGGAGCCAAAAAAGTAGAATGGAAGAAAGACAGCCTCTTCAACAAGTTGTGCTGGCAGAACTGGTTAAGCACTTGCAGAAAAGTAAAGTTGGATCCTTCTTTGTCACCTTGCACTAGAATTAACTCCAAATGGATCAAAGACCTGGAGGTAAAAGCTGACACACTGAAAACTTTACAAGAAGGAATAGGAGATACACTAGGCCTCCTTGGCACAGGTCAAAACTTTCTTAATAAGGACCAAGAATCACAACAAATCAGAGAAAGTCTGGATAAGTGGGACTGCATTAAACTGCAGAGCTTTTGTATGGCAAAGGACATAGCTAGTAAACTAATCAGGAAGCCTACCGAGTGGGAGAAGATCTTCACCAACCAAACAACGGACAAAGGCCTCATATCTAAAATATATCAACAACTCAAAAAATTGAATCACTCCAAAACTAACCTCCAAAGTAACAAACATCCCATTAAAAAATGGGCCAAAGACTTAAAGAGAGTCTTCTCTGAAGAAGAAACAAAAATGGCCTATAGACACAGGAAAAAATGCTCAACATGTCTGGTCATAAAAGAAATGCAAATCAAAACAACTCTAAGATTCCACCTCACTCCAGTTAGAATGGCCAGGATCAGGAAAACGAATAACAACAGATGCTGGAGGGGATGTGGCCAGGAGGGATCACTACTACACTGTTGGTGGGAGTGCAAACTCGTTCAACACTATGGAAAGCAGTGTGGCAGTGCTTCAAAAGGCTAAACATAGAACTCCCCTATGACCCAGCAATTCCACTACTTGGCATTTACCCAACCATCCAGAAACAAGGACATACTAAATCCACTAGCACAACAATGTTCATTGCAGCAGTGTCTACCATAGCAAAGATATGGAACCAACCTAGATGTCCCTCAGTAGATGAGTGGATCAACAAGTTGTGGTATTTGTACACAATGGAATTCTATGATGCTGTCAGAAAGAATGACATTGCCCCATTTGTTAGGAAATGGAAAGACTTAGAAAAAATCATATTAAGTGAAGTAAGCCAGACTCAAAGGAACTTAGGCCCAATGGTTTCCCTCATTCGTCATAATCAGTAGAAACCTTGGGCTCTACTAGCAGAGATCTGCAATAGAGCAAAATCTTGATACATAAGGCCATATAATGTGAAGCTAATTGAAAGGACCTCCAGGATATTAAAACAAAGCCATATAATGAATGATTGTTGCCCTTAATGTACTATGTTGTCTCTCATCTCCTTTGCTGTCCCTTGGTTATCTCATATTGGTATAGTACCTCACTTTCTTATCTGATATATTGAATTTACTTGTATTTGGATATTTGAAGTTTGATAGGGAAGGGGGGAAAACCAAGATGGGTGGGGGGTGGGGGGGGAGGGAAATGGGTACCAAGACATGTGAAAGGGTATCAATGTATGTGAATTAATGCACCTTCTATCTGGCAAATATCATGTAACCCTTTTACTAATTACAATAAAAAAATAAATGAAAAAAAAGAAAAGGAAATATTGGAAATGATAACTCAATATTTCAACAAAACACAATAAAGAGCATTAGTGGTGGCTGAAAAAGGCAAATGGAAGGGACTGTAGAAACAACTGAGGAAAAAAATCCTCTCAGATGGCATTAAAGATAAACTAAGTAATTAAAGCCAAAAATCTTTAAGAACTCTGGGATATGATCAATAAACCAAACTGTCAAATCAACAGAGTAAAAGAAAGAACTGGAATATATATTCAAGAAAAATACATAGAAATCTCATTGTAGAAAAAGCTTTCAAATCTTAGGAAAGAAGTGGCATGAGTTCTTATAATTAAAATGCCAAGGTTACTGAACAAGGAAAGGACATTGAAAAGTCAGTCATTGCTAATTTATTTAAGAAGCTAAAAGGATCTGTAAGAAGACCCTCAGAGCTGGGTGATGCTGTGGCTCAAGTGGTAGAGTGTTAGCCTTGAGCTGAAGAGCACCCAGGCCCAGAGTTCAAGCCCCATGACAAAAAAAGAAAGAAAAAAAAAGCCCCCAGACCTCTCATTAGAAACCTTAAAATTCACAAGTAAAATGATACATTTACAATTCTGAAAGACAAAATCTGCCAACTAAGTTTATTATACTAAGCAAAGTGACACTTCAAATGTAATGGAAAGAGTGACCTTCAAAGATAACCACAAGTTTTAAAGTACTTAGAGTGCAACAGGACTTTTAAAAAGTTTTAAATGAGGAAGAAAGGTGAGCAACATAGGATAATTTTCTTGTGAGAAATAGAAGAACATATGAAAACTAAGAAAGAATAAATATGGTCAATTCAACAAATCAGCAAAATCCAAGCTGGGTGCTGTTGGCTCATGCCTGTACAAAGTCATGGGAAATCAGCCTTGTTGCCTTACTCTGATGAGTGTCTTATACCTCTTGTTTGCAATGCTTTGTTGTTTTATTTTATTTCTTATTGTACTGTTTTGTGTCAGTACTAGGCTTAAACTCATGATCTTATTCTCTTCCTTAGCTTTACATTCAGGATTGGCACTGTACCACCCAAGCCACAGTTCTACTTCCAGTGTTGTTTTTTGTTTGTTTGGTTGATTTTGTTTTGTTCTTAGATAAGAGTCTCTTGGTTTGAACCACAGTCCTCAGATCTCATCCCCCAGAGGAGCTAGGATTTCTGGCATAAGCCACTTTTTAAACTTTTACAGTTTTTACATAAGATACATTTTGTTTTGCTTTATTTAACTTGGAAAGTAAAAGAATACTTTAGATGATATTATTGCATTATCAGAATCAAGTGTTAATTGGTATTTATTATTAGTTTTGACTTTTTATTTAATCACTCAGGCCCTAGGATTGTGGCCTTTGCGTTGAATTTTATTTCCAGTTGTGTATGTTGGTTGAAATTTTAGTTAGTGTCTACATTTTACAGCCCAAATATTTCTGATTCAAATAAATTACTACTGTACTTTACTTGGTTTGGAAAAAGATCATGAAGTCAGAAGAATATCTTAGAAAGCTATCAATTATTTCTTCTGTCTTGATCTACTAGTGATTATATTTCTAGAATTATTTCTGCTGGGATGTTAATCTCAATTTTGTATCAATTTTCATTCTTGTTATATTGCTCTTTTTTTGTTCTCTCCTTCCTTCCCCTCTTCTTTTCTTTCTCTTGTTCCTCCTATTATTTTTCACTCCTCAACTTCTTCTTTTCATACAATCAGAAACTTCCCACACAGACATCTAAATCCTGAAACACTCCTTACAAAAGCTAATCACAGAAATAGCTGACTTCTAGTTTTACAATTTTGCTGTAGTCACAAAAGTGGACATTAAATTATGGGAGGCACAGAAGCTTTGTGCGCAGCAGGGAAACAGAGGAAAGGGGATGTTTCACTGGATTGCCATGTTTGGAGAAAACACATTGTGAATGAAAAGTGTCATCATGGGAAGCACAAATTTTGAAAGAAGTCCCTGGTCTGCCAGCAGAGACCCACTGGGACAGGAAGCTCAGTTCATGACCTTCACCATTGAATTGCCAACACTTCACTCATTCCCAGCACAGATACAAAGCTAAAATCCACAGGGTATACTCTCAACTGAAGCCAATGCAAGCAGGCAATACTTTCAACACAAATGTATTAAGTTATTTGCCTTCAGTGAAAGCTAAGTAGATTAAAAAGTGTATTGCTATGGTATGTGTGCTATGTGCCTGGTGTGGTGATTCCGTTCTTCCTCTTCATTTTTCTTCAACTCTGTGACAATTTCTTCCCCTCATTTGATGAGGGTGTATTATTTATAGGCCAAGTGCACCTTTTCTGTCCTTTCCTCATTAGCCAGTCACAATTGAACCAGTACTGCGTTGTCTTTTTCCATGAAGTCAAATCAATGTCTTAATCTATTGAAAAACCAAAGAACCTACAGTTTTTATTCTACAAAAGTGTCTCTTAATGGCAAACTTCTCTTGTAGAAAGGAAATCATGTGTTTATATCAGAAAAAATAATTTTGCCATCAATGTTCCTGACATTATTCTTTCCATCCTGTCATTAAGACAGACCATTCTAATAGCAGCATGGTAATATTAATAGGTGATCACTTGACATCTACAAAGTCATAAATATGCATGCAAACTCAGGAACTGAAATCATAATCCAGAATGTGTTTATATTAACTTTTCGTTTATCATTAAAATAAGACTCCCATGCTTAAAATTCCTGTAGAGTACTCATGGACCATGAAATTGCATCCTCTAACCATGGTTTGTGAAACAGGGAATGATCCCACATTGCGGATTACAGGAGTGAGAGGCATAAATGATTGTGATGTGGGAATGAACTGGTGATAGGCATACTATAGCTGAGATGTCAAGGAACCAGACATCTGCTAGAGGGCTCATTTTGCTGCCGATTTGATCCCTCAGCTCGTTGGTGAAGCAATGAGGGAGGCTGCCTCTCTGAACTTAACTTTGACCACAAAGAAAGAACTAGTTCATGAAATTCAAGTGACAGGAACCTTGGGAGAAAGTCAACTTGTCATTTTATTGCTTGAAGTAGCCAAGAAAGGAAACAGTGAGTGCATCCTGACAGGTACCTGAGACTTGAGAAAAGCAGATTTCAACAGTTTCAGAGAGTAACATCTGTGTGTTCATAAAACTTCCACCTTTGAAAAGGACTGGGGGTCTTGAGAATTGAATTTGCTTAAGATAATTAGTACTGGCTTCACTTAGGTAAAAACAAACAGTACAGGTGCAGTTACAAAGCCGGACAGAAGAGCGCATGTTTTCCAGCACAGGAACATCAGAAAACAAAAATTTGTGATTTGAATATCTTATGAAATTTGGGTACAATGTTGGTGAAATATGACATTGTGATGTTAAGAAGGATATTTTTAGGAGCCTGAACTGGGGCCTAGTGGTAGACTACTTGCCTAGCAAAAAGTTCTGGGTTCAATTCCCCAATACCACATACACAGAAAAAAACAGAAATGGTGCTCTGGCCTAAGTAGTAGAGGGCTAGCCTTGTAAAATTCAAGCAGAGTGCGTACGCCTTGAGTTCAAGCCCCAGTACCAGCAAAATAAAATCCCTCAGCAGTATATTAGACACATTTTAGAAGAGGTAAATATTTACAACACTGGGAACACATTGTTTCATTTTGGCCAAAACTATAAAATAGAAATAAGGAATCTTTATTTTCATAGAAATAAACCAAATTCAAAAAGAACATAATAAAATAGCAATAATAAAAATGAATTGAGTATGGAAACAAGCTTTATCTTACGTGATTGTTGTTCTTAATGTACTATGTTACTTCTCTTCTCCTTAGTTGCCCTTTGGATAATCTCATATTGTTACTATATCTGACTTTGTTTTACCTAGTATATTGAATATATGTGAATTTGTTTATTTGAAATACAAAAGGGGAGGAGGAAAAACAAGGTGATTGGGAGGGCATGTGGGTGGGAAATGGGCACAAATCATGAGAAAGGGTATCAATGTGTGAGAAGTAACACACCTACTACCTGGAGAATGTAACTGTAACACTTCTATACATTACCCCGACAATAAAATTTTAAATACATGAATTGAAATCAAGTGCTGGTGACTCAGGACTATACTTCTAGATACTCAGGAACCAAGATCTGGAAGTTCATAGAAGCCAGCCATGGCAGAAAAAGTTTGTGATATTCTATGGCCAAAATAACCAGCAAAAAGGTAGGATTGGAGGCATGGTTCAAATGTCATAATATCAATTGAGAAAGTATGACACCTCACGTTTAAATCCCATTATAAGCAAATAATAAGAGTAAATTTAAGTGTCAGTGAATAGAAAAATCTTTGTATACTCTACATAAGAAAAAGTATGCAGTCAGGAGCCTGGAGCGTGGCCTAGTGGTAGAGTGCTCGTCTAGCATTCACCAAGCCCTAGTTTCAATTCCTTGGTATCACATGCCCAGAAAAAAAGCCAGAAGTGGTGCTGTGGCTCAAGTGGTAAAGCACTAGCCCAGGTCCTGAGTTCAAGCCCAGGATGGCCAAAAAAAATGGAAGAAAAAGTATTTCCTATGTTTTCTCTCTTGTCACCAATGGGGCATTCAGAAATTTCCAACTAATTCTGATATATAAACATTAACAATATGAAAGAAAGTCCTTTTCAGTGTATACTGTAAAGTAAGAGATATCAATCTAAAAATAACAACCTTCTGAAATAGGATGTATGTATGTATGTATGAATTTGACATTAGTCATTATCTATTTTTGCATAGGAAACATAGAAACGTTATTTGTAGATGAAAATAAGAAAGGAAAGTGAAAATGTGAAGAGTTTACAGACATAATATATAGATAATCCTCCTGCATTCTGGCCAAGTAAACTTGTGTGCAGTTGATGGTCTGAAATATTTTTTAGACACAATTGATGATCATTTTCCCTTACAATTTCAGCACTAATGTAAGCAGTGTCTAGATAATCACGGTGACTGGAAGAGTGGTAGAAAATGATGCAGAGGTCAGAGTTTCCTGATTCCTATGTAAAATTAAAATGTGCATACCAAAATTACAGATCATGAAACATCCCATCAATTCCCAGCAAATTTTGAAGACATATAATTAGACAGATGGCTCCTGAACACCTAGAATAGGAAGAGGCAATCACCAAGAGCCACTTTAAGTTTACTAAGAATAAATTGTAGCAGATTAATTAAATTACATAAACAGTGAATCTGCATTTCAATGAGGCATTTAATGTACTGTTCCATTAATGTCTTTGTGAACAAGATAGATGTGGAGAGGATTTTTGTAAATTATGTGGATATGTGTCAGTTCAACAATTATTCTCCACCAGTTATGAGCTTTTGTTCCAATTTCAGTTAAAAAAATAATAAAGGTAGACATAGAAAAGATGCCTGTCAGTTCAGAGAGATAATTAGATATTTGAATCAAATCACTGAAAAGTGATTTTAAAATATCAGAGTTCTTTTTCATTATGAGTAATGAAGGACTGAGTAAAAAGAATTTGAGAAGATAAATATAAAATGTAATACTTACACTTAAAATGTCAATCACAAAAATGCAGAATGGAAGAGGCTGAAGTAGGAATGAGGGATAATTTGAGGAAAGGGAATCTACCTTACAGCTCCACGCTCTATCTCCTAACACAAATTTTGATCCCAAAATGATGATAAAGACAAATGCTATTTTTTTGCATAAGAGGTTTTAATAGGAATTGATAAATATATTGTAACTTTATATTGCATTTGACTATCAAGGAATTCAGCAATAACCCATACATTGCATTCCTAAAGTCATACTTAGAGAACTGTGTCTATGGAAAAAATATTATAGTAGTTAAGTAGAAATCTTGTGGGTAAAGGTAGTTCCAGAGGACAGTAACTCAGATAACTAAACACACAAACACAATCTATTAGTAAGGCTTCCCCTGTGCGTGCGTGCGTGTGTGTGTGTGTGTGTGTGTGTGTGGTGTATGTGTGTAAAGAGATAAAGAGACAGTGATTTTAAAGAATATACACAAGGGATATGGGAAACAGGCAAATGCAAGGATAGGTAGAGAGGTTAGAATGCTGGGAAAAACCTGAAGTTGAATACAAGTCCAAAGACAATCTGCTGATATAATTTCCCCTCCTGGGAGAGGTCAATCTTTTCCTGAAGATATTCAGCTGATTGCATAATGTAGTATGGAGGGTAGTTCACTCAGAGTCTGTTGATTTAAATGTTAGTCATTTCTACAAGGCATCTTCATAGAAGAGAATGTAAGATGCTGGATCAAATATTTGGCTACAGTGACCCAGACTAGTTGAACTCAAAATTTATTATCACAGGTCTATTGTCAGATGATTCAGGATGGGAGAGAAATTTAATTTGAAAAGAGAAGTAGAATCAATAAAAAGTAGGTTGAGAGTTAATAAAATGTGAACAAGAATGAGAACACCTAGGTTTTGATGTGGATACCTAATGGTCCCTTTCTGAAGGGAAGGGACCAAGGAGGAGGCTGGTGATAAGACTCAAGGTAATATATTTAATTTTGCCTCCCCACACTTGAGGTCCCTGTAGCAATTCCAAATAGAAACGTAACAATGATTAAATGTTGATAGATAAGCAATAAAAACAAGGCTTCCTTTGGTTATATCTAGGAAGGATCATATGTTCTTTCCAACTCATCCATATCCATTGAACTATTAAATCATTCAGCCTATATATTTTTCCCATACACTGTTTCACTGTGGATGGTAGGACTTGCAGTTTATGGAAGATACATAAACTAAACAAATAATTACTGAAATTATACCTGGGTTAATGTTACAGGAGCGTAGAAAAATGTGCCAGGAGTGTGTAAAACGAGCTAAGTCTAGCCACTATAGACACACCCATTGTTAGCCTTGAATTACTGTAGTAAAATCTATCAGTGTGACCATTATTTAAATAAATGCTTCCAAGGGCAGATACTTTAAGGCATGTGAATCTTCATTTATTCTATCACATATTTGTTACATATGATAAACAAAGCTAAGAATGCAGTTTGGAAACTCCTCACAAGCAGAACAAGGAAAAACTTAGCAACTTCATTAGCCACATATTTCCACTTCTGCAAAAATCCCAGTAAAATGGAAGATGTGGACAAAACAACACAGGGTACACTTGGAGATAAGAAAGGATAACTGCTTGGCTGGGGAAGAAATAAAGGCCAAGGTATAGCAATTCCAATCAACTGTGCATTGAAACAAAGAAATCGTAGTAGTGACTTAGACTGAGTCATTGTCCACACAAATTGCTTTCATTTCTTATTTCACGCACTAAAAATGATGACATTCATTTTTCTCCCTTCATCCCATCTGTGGGACACAATCAGCCTGTCCTAGCTGTGTTTAATGAATGAACCCTGATCTCTGTGCTATGTGTAATGAATAAAATATTATTTGTATTAATACTAAAATATAGTTATTTAACATTTAAATGGGGCAGATTGAGATTTCATTTCTGATGTCTGGAGCTATGCTTTAAATCATCAAAAGATTTTTAAATCAGTTGGATGTTCAGGCTGAATATATTTATAGATTTTTAAGTATTTTTTTCTTTTTGTTATGACTGTGAACTAGTGATACTGGAACTAGAAACCTAGCCAAGGAAGACTTGGCATTTGCTGTGCCCACTCAAGATCCTCTTGCCCTTTCTGACACTTTTCTACTAAACACATTCTACCAATTCTCCATCCAAGTTTTCCAAGACACGGATTGTGGAATTGATCTCAGATACAAACATACATGGATAGATTAAACAAATGATTGCAGAAATATAATATCCCACAACATCTCGTATAACAAGATACCATTTTCATTTTAATCATATAGGAATATATCCCAGATATAATTAGTAAACAGAACAAATTGGGTTTAAATTCCTATTATTTTGAAGAGTCTCTCTTTAAGTCTTTAGCCCATCTTTTTTTCTTTTCATATATTTTCATTGTAATTAATAGAGGGGTTAGAGTTATATTTGCCAGATAGAAGAAGCATTACTTCACACACATTGATAAACCTTCTCATGCTTTTGTCCCCATTTCCCTCCTCTGATCCCCTCCCTCCACCTTGTTTTCCCCCCTTCCCTTTCAAATAAACAAACAAAGGTATATACAATATGCCAGGAACTAAGTCAGATACTGTAGCAGTATGAGATTAACCAAGGGACAAACAAAGAGATAAGAAGTAACATAGTACATTAAGAACAACACACAGAAAGTCTGCATAAGTGGGACTGCATTAAACTGCAGAGCTTCTGTATGGCAAAGGATATGGCAAAGGATAGAGCTAGCAAACTAACTAGAACTAACCATACAACAAAGGCCTCATATCTAAAATAGATCAACAGTTCAAAAAATTGAATCCCTCCAAAACTAATCTCCAAAGAAACAACCATCCCATTAAAAGATGGGCCAAAGACTTAAAGAGAGTCTTCTCTGAAGAAGAAATGAGAATGGCCTATAGACACATGAAGAAATACTCGACATCTCTGGCCATAAAAGAAATGCAAATCAAAACAACTCTAAGAATTCACCTCACTCCAGTTATAATGGCCATGATCAAGAAATCTAATAACAAGAATCTAATGCTGGTGGGGATGTGGCCAGAGAGAACAAAACTACACTGTTGGTGGGAATGTAAACTCATTCAACCACTATGGAAAGCAGTGTGGCAGTTCCTCAAAAGACTAAACATACAGCTCCCCTATGACCCAGCAATTCCACTACTTGGCATTTACCCAATCATCCAGAAACAAGGACATACTAAATCCACTAGCACAATGATGTTCACTGCAGCACTATTTACCATAGCAAAGATATGGAACCAACCCAGATGCCCCTCAGTTGATGAGTGAGTGGATCAACAAGATACACAATGGAATTCTATGCTGTCAGGATGAGACTAAATGAAAGGATCTCTAGGATATGAAACAAGAGCTTTATCTTGTGTGATTTTTGTACCTAATGTACTGTTATTTCTCTTCTCTTTTGTTGCCCTTTGGTCAATCTCATATTGTTACTCTATCTGACTTTGTTGCCTGGTATATTGTATATATGTTTATGTGTTTATTGAAATAGAAAAGGGAAGGGGAAAACAAGATTATTGGGAGGGGATGGGGAGAGAGGAAAACGGGGACAAAAAGGTGTATCATTGTGTGAGAAGTTAATGCGCCTACTATCTGGTGAATGTAACTATAACCCTCTATACATTATCCTGATGATAAAAAAAGAAAAGAAAAAATCTTATGTTTAACCATGAAACAAACACTTAAGATTTTTTGATTTTGAGAACACAGCATTGCCTTATTTCTTTACTACTACATATTTTATATCTGATCGCTGGTCATATTATACTTTTCAAACTTCTGAAAATTCTGAATGGAGTATCATGTAATATTGTTGTGTAAGTAAGGATACAACACACAGAGCAGAAGACTGGCAGGTTTCCAAGGATTGCAGTCCCTGCCTCTGCACTCAAGAATAAAGACAGTCTAGCCTGAAGTGTGGACTAGTGGTAGAGTGTGTGCCTGACATGCCTGAAGCCCTGATTCCTTGATACCACATACACAGAAAAAGGCAAAGTTGGCACTTTGGCTTAAATGGTAGCATGCTAGCCTTGAGAAAGCTCAAGAACAGTGCCTAGTTCCTAAATTCAAGATTCAGTACCAGCAAAAATAATACTATCTGTGGCTGGAGTTTGTTCTAGTGCACGAAGACCCAGGTTCAATGCCTTGGTACCACATACATAGAAAAAAGACAAAAATGGTGCTGAGGTTTCAGGTGGTAGAGCTCTAGCCTTGAGAACTCAAGGACAGTGCTCAGGGTCTGAGTCCAAGCCAAGGACTAGAAAAAAAATACAATCTGTTTGGACTTCTCCAAATTTGTCTTTTACAAATGGCTTTGCGAATTGCACAACATTGTATCACTATGGCAATAGAAAACTATTGTGATAAATGCTTACTGTCCAGGAAAAAAATTTGTCTTCAGTAAACTGAACAATGTGAAAAAATGGTATGAGTTTTCTAAGTAAAATAGGGCATAATTGGTTGGTTTGAATTCAGAACTCAATTATACCACATGGGTATGACCCTAACAAATTCAGTTAATCTTTTTGTGTCTCTTTTCCTTCCGTGGAATTTACATGGCCATTTATTATGGAGAATAAGCAGTCAGAACACAATAGGAACATAAACGTGTCCTTCTTTCCCTCAATCTTTCTCTGTCTTGCTTACCCCCTTTCTTTCTCCTTTCTATTGTACTATCACTGGTATTCCATTCTGTTTGGAGACACCTATTAAATATTTGCTGTGTCCCATTTTCTCTTCTACTCTAAAATTTATGGAACTCATACTGACAAAAATGGACAGAATTCCTGAACTCTTTGAGTTTGAAAACAAATTCAAATACTAAAACATATATTAAAGACAAACATTCAATAAAGTATAGATAAACATATACTTGAAAAATTGTGGTGATTTCATAAACAAAATAGCAGCAAGCTGTTTATTTTGTGGAAAAAAGAAAATACTGACGAGGGGGGAGGGTAATGGGTACCAAGACATGTGAAAGGGTATCAACGTATGTGAATTAATGCACCTTCTACCTGGCAAATATCATGTAACCCTTTTATTAATTACAATAAAAAATTAAAAAAAGAAAATACTGACAAATAAATGGCTAAGGAAAAAGTAAATCTAAATACTTAAGAACATAAATATTGCTATTTAAAAAAATTTTACTCCCAAATGTGTTTTATCAAGTCACTGGATTCATATTTTAAGTGCTTCACCATATATTTCATACCTATTACAATTTGTGCAATTAAAAGCAAAATAAATCTTTGCCTGAAGTTTTCTTTTTACAATTTAGAAGAGAAATCAATTAAATAAAAACTATCACAGTCTATTTCAAATGCTGATGGTTAATCTTTATAGTCACCTTAATTGAACTAGGAAATGCCTTAAGGGATTGGTAAAGCACACTTGTAGGAATGTCCTTAAGGATTTTTTCCAGAGATGATTAATTAAAGTAGAAGGCTTGCCCTAATTTTTGGTATAACTATCCCATGGGCTGGTCTTTAAATGTTTATGCTATGTATTTTGTTATAGTTACCAAATATACAGCACACATTCTAACAAAAATTTGAAGTGACAAAGACCTTTGCTGTTGTTGCAGATAAGTTATGGGCGAGCTTATGATAACTAACTAAGCTGAGTATACACTAGCACTACGACACTAAAAAGTGGAGTAATCAGCAGTAGTGGCTCAAGCTTGTAATACTAGCTACTCAGGAGGTCAATATCTGAGGATCCTGATTCAAAGCAGGAGTGTTGGTGCAAAAGACTCATGGACTTTTCTCCCCAGATTGTCTCTGAACTATGATCTTTAGACTTTCCTCTCTGATCTGAGTTGTTAGGATTAAAATGTGCGTGGCCAACACCTGGCTGTTTGGGCTGTTTCTTGATTAACAGTTATATTTGGTACACACACACACACACACACACACACACACACACACACACACACACACCAGTGTGAGAGGGTAATCTGGTGTGGCCTGCAGAGGTGTTTGCTATGGAGTGTGTGTGCCCAGCATCTCAAGACCATGCCAGGAGCTCTGTGATGTAGGGCTGGAAACATCTGGATTCCATACCCTTTTTCCAGACCCTGTCTTCTGCAGTGTCAGCCACACTGAGTGCTCATGTTCGAGGGCTCTCTTTCCTGCATCAAGCCAATTCATAATTGGATTTCAATGCAGATGCCATCACCTGACCTTTGTGCTTCACCAACTCCCTTAACAATGGTATTTCTGTCAGGTCATCCTATCTCAGCTGGGATCTCAGGGTTGACTTATTCATCCCTGGCCCTGTTCAAAGGACCCAGGAAGCCCTCTGCAAATATCTGTCCTCTTAACAAGTGTTGAGCTGAATGCCAGTGGCTCCCTCCTTTAATGCTAGCTACTCAGGAGGAAGCTGAGATTTGAAGATCTCAGTTAGAAGTCAACTTTGGCAGGGTTGTTCAAGGCACTATTATCTCCAAGTAACCAAAAAGATAGAAGTGTAGCTGTGGCTTAAGGGGTAGAGGCTAGCTTTGAGAACAAAAGCTCTGGTACAGTGTCCAGGACTTGAGTTCAAACACCAGAGCCAACAAACAGAATGAAGAAAGGAAAGAAAGAAGAAAGAAAGGAAGAATAAAAGGAAGAAAACAAAGATAGAAAAGAAGGAAGGAAGGAAGGAAGGAAGGAAGGAAGGAAGGAAGGAAGGAAGGAAGGAAGGGAGGGAGGAAGGAAGGAAGGGGCCAGGAGTTTGGCCTAGTGGTAGAGTGCTTGCCTAGCATGCATGAAGACCCAGGCTCGATTCCTCAGTACCATATACATAACAAAAAAAAAGCCAGAAGTGGTGCTGAGGCTCAAGTGGTAGAGCTCTAGCCTTGAGAAGTCCAAGGACAGTACTCAAGCCCTGAGCTCAAATCCAGAACTGGCAAAAAAAGAAAAAGAGAGAGAGAGAAAGAGAGAGGAAGGAAGGAAAGGAGGAAGGAAAGAAGGGAGGGAGGGAGGGAGGGAGGAAGGAAGGAAGGAAGGAAGGAAGGAAGGAAGGAAGGAAGGAGAGATATAGAGGTTGTGAGAGAGAGAAAGGAAGAAAGGAAGAGAGAGATAGAGCAAAAAATAAAAAAAATGCGAGAGGGAGGGAAGCATGTAAATGAAGGAAGGGAAGAAGGGATATAGAGAGAAAAACATGAAAAGAGAGGGAGGGGAAAGGAAGGTGAAACAGTACAAAACCAAATTCAATAAAACTAATAGCAAAATCAATAAATAATAGCACCAGGAATCAGGCAGTTAAGTCAACAGTTGAATCTCTGTAACTTCAACCAAAATGCCAAGAGACAAGAGGTGAGAGAAGAAGGTAGTCCTGTTTTAGCCTTAACAGATGAGAGGAATAAAACCATGACAGACTTGAGGCCTTGTAGACTATTTGGTAGGTATATTCATGGGCATAATCTGAAAACTATAATCAAATGACAAACCCATTGGCCTCATCTGCAAGCTTTGATGAGGTATCCAAGACCTCTTAAAAGTGATTCTCCTTTATAAATTGTGACTTTGTTATCTCACCAGTTAACATCAGTCAGTAAAAAAGCCTTTAGTAGGAGTATTGTGATGGATACCTTACAGCTGTCATTTGAGGCCACTAGCTATGGCAAAAAGTGTTTAAAAATCCAACTCATGGGGCCAGGAGTTTGGCCTAGTGGTAGAGTGCTTGCCTAGCATGAACGAAGACCAAGTTTGATTCCTCGGTACCACATACATAGAAAAAAAAAATGGAAGTGGTGTTGAGGCTGAAGTGGTAGAGCTCTAGCCTTGAGAAAGTCCAAGGACAGTGCTCAGGCCCTGAGTTCAAGCCCCAGGACTTGCAAAAAAATCCAATTTATGATGTATATATGAGTGTGTCCGTTGTGTCAGAAGTACTTTTAAACAATACAGTACAGATCTTAGTTCTAAGAAGAAAGTGTAAAACAGTCAATGAATTCCCTGGGTTGCCTTTTATAGAAAAATACAAGTATTTGGGCAAAACAAGTGAAATAGATGTCAAGAGAGGCAAAGTTGTTCTTGATGAAGGTAAACACTCACTGCAAAGGAGGAATGATTAGTCCAGCTAACAAATGGGTGAATTACTTGCAGTACTGATCTGTTGCTCTTCATTACAGTGTAACATTGGCTTAAATTCTTTGTTTACATGTGATGCATACTTTCTACCCTACCACAATTATTTAATTGATCATTGCCACACCAAAGAATTATTTTAGGAGATTTTGCATCTATTTATCACAGTTCTTTGTACTTTCTTAAAAAAAAACATGAGATAATTCCTTCAGAAAAAATAATCCATGATTACCATTCATGGCTGTAGGTAATTTCTATATACCGGCTTAAAATTTCATTATGATGAGTTTACTTTGGATTTATCTGCTTTAATCAATTTAAATTATGAGATGCAAAAATCTAAAATATTTCATAGAAATTAATTATAAATTCTTTTGAACATGGCAGATCATATGAAATCAGGAGGGACAAAAACATTCTTAGGGAAGTAAAACTAAGTTCAAGATGATAAAATTTCTGGGCTGAAATTTTGTCCACAGGGGAATTATTCATGTACTTACTTCTCATTGAGATAAGCATCAATAAATTGATTAACCTGAGATATACCTATTGATTTTAGTAAGTCCAAGGTCTAGGCTCATGCTAGACAATTCTTCTTGATATTTCTGAGGATGTAAAATCAATAAATTAATTGTTATATTCTGAATGATTTCCCAAGTTGGTAAAAAAAAGTTTTAGGGTTTTTATTCCACTATATAGAGAGGCACTGATCAATTTTCACCTATATTTTGTGTGCTTAGTTGTTAAAAAAATCCAAATAGAGAATCTCTCCTATCTGTTGCTCTAACATTTCACTCAATTTCTTAATACCACTTATTTCAATTCATAACTGGACTTCTATGCACCGTGTTTCCATTTATAAGTTTCTTCTTTGTCACCACTAAATCCAGGCTGCTTTGACAAAAGGCAGGAGTATGTGCTCATTACAGTCATCTGAATCAAAATACAATTAAATTATTGGATGAAAGGCCTGTTCTGATGGTAATTAAAATAATATCATTAAAGCAGACCGAAGCTCTATTGTTCTATATCCAAGCGTAAGGCTGTCATTAGGAATATGGCATTGGCTTCCATCCTTAACTCCTGTTTTTGGCCACCATTCTAAACTCACGTGATTGGTAGCAACACTGAAGGTCATTCTCTTAAACTTGACACAAGCAGCAAGGCATTGGCTTAGGAATAAATTCAGCTTTCTAATAATGGTAGCCTCAGTTTCTGTACTAAGGAATCAGACATATCAGTGGAGAATTAGCATGGATACTTAATGAGTATATCGAATAATGCCTTAAAATTTAAAAGAAGAAAGAAAGAAAGGCTTTCCTGTTTCTACTCCAAGAGTTGTTTCTCAGGAAGTCAGCATGTGTCCCTCTGTTTTCAATCTCAAATATTTTGAGAAGATATGATTGAGGATATAGGACAAATGCAGGTCATCTTTCTTGAGTATTTTTTACCAAGTACATTTTATTAGTATGTTAGGACTATCACAGCTAGTTACTCCAGACCACAGCAACTTTAGTCAAAAGGATTTCCTCACCATTCTGGAGGCCAGAAATTCCACATCGAGGTGGCACAAAGGTTGGTTTCTCTGAAGGCTTCTCTCCCTGTCTTGGAGCTGATAACCTTCATGAGGCTCTTTCTATATTTTTCTCTTAGTCTATGTCTGTATTCTATTCATTGGAGAAAAAAGGTAACTATTGAGCTACACAACGATCTCATCTCAATTCCTTTTTACAGACCCTGTCCTCAAAAAAATTCACATTACCATTCCTGGTAGTTTTTACATCATCAAGTTGGATTGTGGGTAGGAACATGATGAAACCCTTAAGAAATGGGTCAGGAGAACCACTATTTCTAACTATAATAAACATGGAAAAATTATGAGTAGAATTCAGAATTTATATGACTTTTAAGTTATGCAAAGGCCTCTCAAAGAAATCTGTTTGTGATATATTTCTTAGACTAAGTTCTTGGAACGCTTGGGGATTTCTTCACTCAGGTATTTTTTAATGGGATGCTGGTAGAAGAAAAGGTAATTTCATTTAAAGTTGTGCTCAAATCTAAAGTTCACCACATGGCGACTCAGTATTGTGAAAGTCTTCTTGTGATTTCTAAGCTTTATGTTTTCTGCAAAGAAAATACAAATAATAAAATCACCTTAGTCATTGAAGTCTGTGACTAAATTAGATAGCATGCAATGACAAGCACAGTGAAATACCTGAAAGTACAAGGTTTCTTTTCAAAGGCACAAGTGCATCATTTATTGTAAATGAATTATTTTTATTAATAAATTTTATTTTATTGTCAGAGTGATGTATGGAGAGGTTACAGTTACATTTATAAGATAGCAAGTACATTACTACTTAAACATTGTTACCCCTTCCCACTTTTGCTGCCCCACCCCGCCCGTGTTGTAAAGTTCATTTCCAATATATTGTCTTGTGAATATCACTGGTACATTAGTTCACCCTTGGTTTTCATCTCATCATCTTGTTGTCCCCTACACTGAAGGATTTCTGAGTGGTTATCTTTGTATTATTTTAGAGAAATTCAATTTTTCCTGCTCTTATTTTTCTATAAATATACATATAGGCATAAACATGTGAATATTTACATCATATACATATACACAAATGCACACACATGTACATGCATACATGTTTTTATAAATATAATTTCATGCACACATATGCATATATCAGGCAGATGATAATTTTGACACCTATAACTGTTATTTTTCATTTATTTTTTATTGTAATTAATAGAAGGGTTACATTATATTCACCATATGGAAGGTACATTACTTCACATAGATTGATACGCTTTCTCATATCTTGGTCCCCATTTCCCTCCCTCTACCCCCACCCCTCATCTTGTTTTCTGCCCTTCCCTATCCAATTTCAAATAACTAAATATACATATATACAATATATCAAATAACACGGTATACTGTAATCATATGAGATAACCAAGCAACAGCAAAAGAGATGAGAGATAACATGGTACATTAAGGACAACAATCAGTCATTATATGGCTTTTATTTCTATATCCTGGAGGTCCTTTCACTTAGTGCCATCCTATATGACCATATGTATCTAGGTTTTGTTCTATTGCAAATCTCTGCTAGGAGATCCCAAGGTTTCTACTGATTATGACAAATGAGAGAAACCATTGAGCCTATGTTCCTTTGAGTCTGGCTTACTTCACTTAATATGATTTTTTCTAAGTCTTTCCATTTCCTTACTAATGGGCGATGTCATTCTTTCTGACAGCAGCATAGATTTCCATTGTGTTTAAATACCACATCTTTGCTGATCCACTCATCAACTAAGGGGCATCTGGTATAACTGATATTTTATACTTAATATTATGCATAAGCATCAGAAAGACAGCCATAAATTAAGCATTCATGGAATGGGTCCATGGAAAAACCTTTATATGATTTATACATCTCGTACTCAATGAATGTATTATTAGTAGTGAATCAGCCACTAAGATAAGCACTTTCCATGTAATGCTTCATTCTATTCTCATAATAAACTGTAAAGAAAGGTACTCTCATGGCCTGCATTTTGCAGCTCTAACTGATCAGTAGATAAGTCATGTTTTAAAACAAAATCTTTCCAACTCCAAGAACCCAGGCTGTTAAATCTGTACTTCACTTGTGCTCTCGTTTCACTATTGGTGATGACATCCTCAGTAAACATTCTCCCATCTGTTTTCAGATCACCTCTGCTTTCAGTCATGTTCCCGTCTACCTGTTTACTTACTTACCTGACTGCCTTTATTTCACAAGCACCGAAGCTTCCAAAACTTATTAAATTGTGACAGTGGAGACAAAGGGCAGGCATCTTTTCCTTCTAGTCTCTTTTGGTTTGATTTTAATAAGAATTGTGTGTTTCTTGGGGAAATATGATTACATATGCAAATATAACCGACAAGTGTGATTACATTTTTCTTATCAAAATGGTACAACCCCAATTAAAAAGACAGAGAAGAGCCAAACAAGGGGAAAGATGATGATCACAGAATGGCAGCTGGGGAAGAGTAATGCCAATGAAAAATGACATGCTATTTTCCTATTTCTCCATTGAATTAGTTCATGTTTCTATAATAGTGAAGAGCTTAGAGAATCTGAATAACTAATTGTATAGGTCAAACATGTCTTTGATGGATCCCAAAATTCTGAGACAAAAGTTAGCAAATACAAATACACTTGACTATTATTCATAGATGTTTATACTTTTTTTCTGAAATCTACGTAGCTCTTTTGGACATTTGTCTCTGTTATGTTGTTGATTATGTATACAGTTTTACTTTAATAGCTTTATAAACATTAAATTTCAAGATCATATGACAGGTCTTCTGAAAAGTACCTGAGGAAGACAAGATTTCTTGAGAAGGCACTGGCAATGTAGGATATCAGTTTAAATGTAATTTGTCACTATTCACCTGCAATCCTCCTGAATAGATTCCCACAAGGAAGCTGTCTTATCACATTTATAGTTTTTGTTTAATCTGCTCACCTAACCTTTCAAGAACTTAATTAAGTACTTCTAAAAATACTGACATATACATCATAGAAATTGAATTTTCCATTAAAAGTTACCAAAACAAATGGATAATAACTTGCATAGTTGTAAAAAAGAAAAGAAAAAAAGAAGTGAGGATGTCAGCAAAAGAGAGATAAAAGATGGGGAGAAAATTACTGTGTCATCAAAAAGATAATGAAATTTAAAAGAAATAAAAAAAGATGAGACATTTTGTGGGACATATAAAACAGTGTGACTACCAACAATAAAAAGAAGATAAGAAGTTTGATGAAGGAAATGTCACTAATTAGATATTGTTAAAGCTGAAATGAATGTTTTATTTTATGCCTTTATATGCTAACAAATAAAAAAATGGTACTTAAACCAGCAATATCTAACTTTTTTGCCAAAGAGCAGGGTACAGATTGCATGACATTATCCCGATAGGAACACAAACTACTATACAATGACACCAAAAGGCAATGTGAAAACACAGTCTCAAAAAGACATTGAGCTTGTGTTCCATATGCAGAAGAAAAAGCTGAGGCACTTTAGAATCACTGGAAAAGAGAAAGTGACTAGGGCACCACTAATAACCTCCTAAAGCAATCTACAAAGAAATGTATAGCCCAATCCTAGATACTCAAGAGGCTAAGACCTGAGAATTACAGATTGAAACGAACCCAGACAGAAAAACCATGATTCTCTGACCACCAAATAACCAACAAAAAGCTAGACATAGAGCTGTGGCTCAAGTTGTAGAGTGCTAGCCTTGGAGTAAAAAGGCTCAGGGACACCAGCTATGAGGTCAAGCCCCAGGACCAGCTCACACACACGCACACACACACACACACACACACACACGCACACACACAGAGTACAGATGATTATATCCCAATCATGATTGCCTCAGATTATATCCACTAAGAGCAGAGAATGAAAAAAGTTGTCATTTTCATATCACCGTATAGTTAGAAAGTATTTTCTTACAACATCAAATTCATAAGTAACCAGTAATGTTCAGAGGACAATTATAGATCAGACTAGGAAAAGTCAAAGTAATAGCAATCTATAGCATACTCAAGAGTGTGAAAATCAGGCAATTTAAGGCAGGCTTAAAAGTATTCCAAATATTAATCCTGGGGAAGGTAACACAGCACTGTTAAAGAAAAGCAACCTTCATCTAAGAATTTCACTCCTAGATTTAGCCACATAGAAAAGAATAAGACATGTACACAAATATAGTATTTCCAATTGAGTAAGTATGAGAAATGAAACTGTGCTTTGTTTTTATTTATTATATATTCCCTATAAATTTGCCTTTTCTACAATGAACAAACATTTACCATTTAAACAGGTAAGAAAAAATGAAAAAAAAACTCAATGTACTTGAAATAATATACGAAACTTGGTATAGCATATGAAATAAAGAAAGCTTGCACAGACAAGATTGGATGCTTCTTCCTTTATATGCATTAATATGTAGAAACTTCTGAGTATTCTTTTGAAAACAGCTAAGAAAAAGAATTGTAAAAAAGAGAAAAAGTACCTGGACATAAATCCTAAATATCTTCACTAATCCAACTTTGCATTTTTGTATGATGATTCATTTTTGGTGCCTGTGATGTTAGCATAAGCCCCAGAGTCAATTGTCAATAATATGTTTACATTTTCAACAATAAGGAAAGAATTATAAAATGCCCGAATGCTTAGTTTCAGGCAGGGAACTTTCATCGTGTCCCAACTCTTTTTTATAAAAGGAGAAAACTTTGATTTTTGAATATATGTATATGACCCTATATATGCTTTTATATGTGTTTAGAAGTATATTTAACTTAGACATATGAGAGAAAACATGAGCTGTGTTTCAGAGTAGGAGTTTTATTACTTCCTTATTCATAATTCTTTTCAAGTCCATCCATTTCCCTGAAAACAGTATAAGATTATTCTTCTATGTAGATAAGTAAAATGTGTGTGTGTGTGTTTGTGTGTGTGTGTGTGTGTTTGTGTGTGTGTGTGTGTGTGTGTTTGAGTGTATGTGTGTATTCTTGATCCAGTGACCTATTGCAAGGCATCTGGACTGTTGCTATAACTGGATGATGGTGAACAGTACAGCAATAAATGCAGGTGTGAAAATATCTTTACTGAATCCTGGTGTGTATTCTTTTAAGTGTCGAAGAGTGGTGAATATGATCAAGGCAAGAGGCAGGTAAATGGTGAAAGGAGGGCAGAAACAGTCATACTATTCAATGTTCATCCATGAAAATGAAAATGAGGCAACTTGAAAAGATGGATGGTAATTGGAGAGACTGGGAGACAGTGGAGGGGGTGATATTGCTCAAATGCATTGGAATCACAAACTGACATGTTGAATTGAAACTACTTTGTTCATTTACTGTTAGTACAACAATTACTACTACTATTACTAGTGCTAGTAATAATACTAACAGTCAACAACATTTCTTCAAACAGAAATGGAAAGCTAACTTTAACAACTAACAATGTCACTAGTCAATGTTTACAGACCCAAGGGATGGATTATTGTTACATATATTTAACAAAGGCACCATTGTTAATATAAAAATGAATTCTGGTGTGAATTTATTCTAACTCACAATGGAATTTAAGTCCGTGGAAAAAAATAGGTGAAGTGTTCTAGAACTATATTCAATTTGCCTATCAATCATACATTGGATAAATAAATTTACATATATGTATACACACAAACATATATGCATACATATATATAATACATATGTGTGTATCCTTGCTAGATAGGCATTCCACTATTTGAGCCAGTTCCTGAGCCTTTTTAGTGGAGGGAGGGGGCTTATTTTTCAGATAGAATCTATCTATCTATCTATCTATCTCTTTCTATCTGTATAAATATATAAATACATATGCATATCTGGGACCAGCCCAGGTAAAATGGTGAATATTATTATGCACTACCCCAGAAGCATAGCCTGCCCTAACATAGTGGGATCTCTTCAGTCATAGACTTCCCTTATTATTTAAAAACACACATTACTCTGACATCAGTGTTACAACACTCATCTGAGTCTGAAAGGAAGATGGTGATTTTTATATGTTCATGAAGGTCCTGAGACTTGAATTAAGGGTCTGAGCCCCGTGCCTGAACTTTTTTGCCCCAAAATACCTTCTACCACTGAACGGCCACCATTCTATTTCCAGTTTCTGGTGGTTAACTAGAGACAAGAGTATCATAGAATTTCAAGCCCAGAGTTGCTTTGAACCTCAACCCTTCTATTTCATCTTTCTGATTAGCTAAATTGATAGACATAAGGCATTGATATTGAATTACATTATGCTTTTTATTCTTTTAAAGAATCAGAGTTTATTAATGCCATATACTTAAATTTTTATCTGTGAGAAATTATTTGTCATGAAAATGGAACCATTTGATAATTAGCTATGTTGGTGAATTTAGAATGGAATAATCAAATTTAGTTAAATAAAATTAAAGGAATTCTTAACAGTGCAATTAATATTAAGTCATCATTTGTACCAAAGAGACATACTCAAAGCAAATTTCTGAGATCTCATGTTTTCTTCTCTGAAAGTTCAGCTACTTCAGTCTTTCCCAGAGCACTCAAAAAAACACGGATATGAACTTCTAGAAATTGACAGAGGGTGTTTTTGTTCTTATTGTTACTTTGCTTCTATTTGTCTTAGGCTCTTTCTTTTAAAAAATTTTTATTATAATTAATAGAAGGGTTACATTATATTCACCAGATAGAAGGTTCATTACTTTACATATATAGATATCCGTTTTCATGTCGTGGTCCCCATTTCCTTCCCCCACCACCAACCCTCATCTTGGTTTTCCCCCTTCCCTATCCGATTTCAAATAACCAAATACACATATTTACAATATATCAGATAACAAGGTGAAATACTGCAACAATATGAGATAGCTAAGGGACAGAAAAAGAGATGAGAGATAACATAGTACATTAAGGACAACGATCACTCAAAATATGGCTTTTGTTTTATGTCCTGGAGGTCCTTTCATTTAGTGTCATTCTATATGGCCTTATGTATCTAGGTATTGTTCTATTGTAAATCTCTGCTAGGAAAGCCCAAGGTTTCTACTGATTATGACAAATGAGGAGAATCATTGAGTCTATCTTCCGTTGAGTCTGCCTTACTTCACTAAACGTGATTTTTTCTAAGTCTTTCCATTTCCTTAAATGGGGTGATGTCATTCTTTCTGACAGCAGCGTAGAATTCCATTGTGTATAAATACCACATCTTCTTGATCCACTCATCAACTGAGGGGCATCTGGGTTGGTTCCATGTCTTTGCTATGGTAAATAGTGCTGCAGTGAACATCATTGTGCTAATGGATTTAGTATGTCCCTATTTCTGGAAGATTGGGTAAATGCCAAGTAGTGGAATTGCTGGGTCATAGGGGAGCTGTATGTTTAGTCTTTTGAGGAACTGCCATACTGTTTTGCATAGTGGTTGAACAAGTTTGTAGTGTAGTAGTGATCCGTCCTGGCCACATCCCCTCCAGCATCTGTTGTTATTAGATTTCTTAAACCTGGCAATTCTAACTGGAGTGAGGTGGAATCTTAGAGTTGTTTTGATTTGCATTTCTTTTATGGCCAGAGATGTCTAGCATTTCTTCATGTGTCTATAGGCCATTCTTACTTCTTCTTCAGAGAAAACTCTCTTTAAGTCATTAGCCCATCTTTAAATAGGATGTTTGTTTCTTTGGAGTTTAGTTTTGGAGTGATTCAACTTTTTGAACTGTTGATCTGTTTTAGATATGAGGCCTTGTCCGTTGTATGGTTAATGAAAAATTCCTCCCACTCTGCAGCCTTTCTACTTAATTTGCTAGCTATGTCCTTTGCCATACAGAAGCTCTGCAGTTTAATGCAATCCCAGTTATCAAGACTTTCTCTGACTTGTTGTGTTTCCTGGTCCTTATTAAGAAAGTTTTGAACTGTGCCAAGGAGGCCTAGTGTATCTCCTATTCCTTCTTGTAAAGTTTTCAGTGTATCTGCTTTTAACTCCATGTCTTTGATACATTTGGAGTTAATCCTGGTACAGGGTGAAAAAGAAGGACCCAACTTTAGTTTTCTGCAGGTGCTCAGTCAGTTCTGCCAGCACCACTTGTTGAAGAGGCTATCTTTTCTTCCATTCTATTTTTTTGGCTCCCTTATCAAAGATTAGGTAGCCATAGATCTGTGGGTTAATATCTGGGTCCTCAGTTCTATTCCACTGGTCTTCAGGCCTGTTCTTTTGTCAGTACTAAGCTGTTTTGATGACTCTAGCTCTGTAGTAGAGTCCGTAGTTTGGTATTGAAATTCCTCCTGCATTGTTCTTTCTGCTAAGAATTGTTTTTGCTATAGGGTGTCTTTTCTTATTCCATATGAAATTTTGGATTGCCTCTTCTATTTCTTTAAAGAATGACATTGGGATATTTATGGGTATTGAGTTGAATTTGTAGATAGCCCTGGCAAAATTGCCATTTTCATGATTTGAATTCTTCCAATCCTGGAGCATGTGAGGTTTTTCCATTTCCTCAGTTCTAGTTTAATTTCCTTTTTCAAGGTTTTAAAGTTTTCATCAAAAATTCTTTTACATTCTTAGTTAATTCCTAGGTAGTTTATTTTCTTTGAGGCTATTACAAAAGGAGTTGCTTTCCTGATTTTTGCCTCATTCCTCTCATTGTTGGCATATAGGAAGGTAGTTGATTTTTGAGGATTAATTTTATACCCTGCTACCTTCCCAAAGTTTTGAATCAGTTCAAGCAACTTGGGAGTGGAGTCTATAGGGTTCTTTAAAGACAGAATCGTATCATCTGCTAATAGGTTAAGTTTCACTTCCTCTTTTCCTATTTGGATCCCCTTTATGCTTGTTTCTTGCCTTATTGCTCTAGCTTGGAATTCTAATACTGTGTTAAAGAGGACTGGAGAGAATAGCATTCTTGTCTCATTCCTGATTTTAGAGGAAATGACTTTAGTTTTTCGCCATTATGTATAATGCCACCTATGGGATTGTAATATACAGTCTTTATTATACTGAGGAATGTTCCATGGATTCCTAGTTTCTCTAGAGCTTTTAGCATAAAGGGTGTTGGATTTTGTCAAATGCCTTTTCTGCACCTTTTGAGACAATCATGTGATTCTTGTCTTGTTTCTGTTGATGTGATGAATTATATTAATTGATTTGTTTATGTTGAACCTGTTTTGCATCCTTGTGATGCATCCTGTTTTATCATAGTGTATAATTTTTTGATGAGTTTCTGAAGACGGTTGGCCAGTATTTTGTTAAGAAATAATAATCTGCAGATGTCTGTTGGATCTAGTTCGTCTATACAGTTGTTCATTTCTGAGGTTTCTCTGTTGAGTTTTTGCCTAATTGATCTGCTGTTCATAGGTGAAAGTGGTGTGTTAAAATCACCAACAATCACTTTGTTTTCATCTATGTGTGGTATTAGTGAAAGTAAAGTTTGCTTGATGAAGTTTGGTGCTCCCAGATTAGATGTGCAGATATTTAGGACGGTTATGTCCTCCTGGACGAGAGATCCCTTTATTTGTATATAATAAACTTCTTTGTCTTTACTCACTAATTTTAGTTTGAAATCAATTTTATCTTATATGAGGATAGCAACTCCAGCCTGTTTATGGGAGCCATTAGCTTGAACAACTTTATTCCAACCTCTCACTTTCAAAAATGTTTGTTTTTTGTAGCAAGGTGTCTATTGAAGACAGCAGAAGGATGGATCTTGCTTTTTGATCCAGCTAGAGAGTCTATACCATATAACTGAAGAGTTAAGTCCATTGATATTGAGAGATAGGACTGAAAAATATTTACTAGTTCCTGCCATTTTTAAAAGCTTTCATTAGGGCCTGTGGGTTGACATTTCTTGCAGTACTTAGCTGGTATGATTTTTTGGTGCCATTTCTTTGTCTGTATCACATTTGTGTTGCTTTTCAATGTGTAGAACATCTTTGAGAGTTTGCTGGTTTTGTTGCCATGTAAAGTTGCAACTTTTCCTTGGAATGGAAGGTTTTATTTTTCCCACAGTTATGAATTAGTGCTTAGCTGGGTACAGTATTCTTGGTTGGTATGTATTTGGCTTAAGGGCATGACATATATCCATCCAATCTCTTGTTGTTTGCCGGCTCTGAGCCACGAAAAGCGGCGGCGGAGTGTGCCAGGCTGGGCAGCCCCGACCGCTACAGAAACCAGCATAGAACTGGGCCAGCGAGCCTCAGAAGCAGCAGAAAGCAGACACAAAACCAGACCAGCAAACGGCAGAATCCAGGCGCGGAACACAGGCGGCAGAGGAGACCCGAGGGGAGTGAAAGACTCCCCACCACCGTGGAACACCCACAGACAGAACGCAGAGGCATGAGTAGCACAGCGGGTCCCCAAACCCATTGGGAAAGCAGAGCTGGTGCAAAGCAATAGAAACTAACTCAGACCCCTCCACCCTGCCCGAGAAAGATTGGCAGGAGCAGGGCGGCAAGGAATTTAGAATCCTGTCCCTTCCCTCAACAGCCCCTCCCTCAGGCCATTGACTGGAGACTGACACGTGGGCTAAGCTAAGACCCAGCACCCCACCAAGGGAGGCGGAGCTGTCCCAACTCCCACCCGCCCAACAGGCTAAACTCCCAGCTGTCTGACTGGAGACTGACAGGAGGGCTACACTAAGACTCAGCACCCCACCAGGGGAGGCTGAGCTGTCCCAGCTCCCACCCACCCAACAGGTTCCTCTCCCAGGACACTGGATCTGGAAAGTGGAGGGCGCTGAGTCCCTGCCTTACAGAAGCGGGTGGGGTGTACAGAAAAATAGGAGTCAACATCTGTCCACCTCAAATCTTGAGTGGGGCATCTGCTAGCTGGGAATCCTGAGCAAGACAGCACTGAGGGCCCCCCCACAGTCACAGACTCTCTGACAAAGCAGTGGAAACACAGGAGGGATCTGAAGGGCCTACTAGCAGCCAAGCTCCCCTTCTGAGAATCAGAAAGGCAAGGCTCCGCCCTTGGAGCCCATGTCCTCAGCTGAGCCCCGCCCCTGGGAACAGAGGGGCCTCCTGCTGGTCCTACTGAGAGCCCCTGGAAACTCTCAAACCCCAGACCCTTGGTCGGGGGCCGCCCCTGGAAGCAGCACAGGAAAACATCTGCCTAGTGCACTCAGACGGAAGCTCACAGATCCTTCCCACAGCCCACAGTGAGGCCACTGGTTGGGCTGACAGCTAGTCGTGCAGCAACACATAAGTTTTATTTGATACTTTCCAAACTTTGTACTCAAATACGCTACCTACTTACCAACTTAGGTCAGTTATCCTTACGCTATACCTTTTCTTCATTACTATAATAACCTTACACTCCTACGTTAATCCTCTTGTACATCCCCTGACCTCTCTCATTCTATTTTTCTATCTCTGATCCTCTATTCGTCTTTCAACCCTTATGCTGCATGGATCTACACTTGATGGCTGTTGAGCAATACTGTATATCTAGGTATTCAATTATATTCTAGGTTCAGAGAGACTTAAATACAATAGAGATTGGATTGAGAGGCTTATTGTTTTGGTCATAAATCACTTACCAGTGGTTGTATTAGACTGGTCTATAAGTACACAAAAAGAAAGAGTGATAACACCAATTAAAAATTGTGAACATCTAGTATCTGCCAGCTACAGAGGTCTAGGTTGGTTATATCTGAAAAACTATAATCGTGTTTAGTATTAATCTTGCTCCCATTTTCAAATGGGCAGAACAAGAAACTCAAGAAAAATGTAAAATCAAGGAATAACATCCTCCACCCAATATAAACAGAAAATGGAACAGTCACTGGAAAACCTAGAGGAGAGTATTCCCAGTGCTATACAAATGCAATTGATAAACATCATTAATGAAAAATATGAAAATATAAAGAAAGAGATAAGGGAGGAAGCCATACCTAAACAAGAGGAAACCATAAACAAGGTGATAAGTGAAAAAGAAGAACCCATAAAGGAGGCCATAATAAAGGTTTTTCAAACAAAGATGGATGAATTCCTATAATCCACAAATAACAAGGTGACCGAACTCCAGCAAATGTCCAAAGAAAATAAAGCTAGTGAGCTAACCACTCAAATGGAAACAAAGGAGATAAAGAAATCCATACAATATCTAAAAGAAGAGATACAAGGCATCAAAAATGAGCAATTAGAAGCAAGAGAGATGAAAAATAAAGTAGATAGCTTTGATAGTAGGTTAGACAATGCAGAAGAGAGAATTTCATGGATGGAAGATAATTTCGTTGTTATAGAGAAAGAACAAAAATGAGTCAATCAAAATCTAGGAAATATGAGAGAGCGCTTCAGGAGATCCAAGATACAATTAGGAAGCCTAATTTAAGGCTAATTGGTATTGAGAAGAGTCTAGAGAAAGAGGTCAATGGTATTGGAAATATACTTCAGGGATTCATCTCGGAGAACTTCCCAAATATCCAGAAGGGCAGGCCCATCCAGATACAAGAAGCTTTTAGAACCCCAAACAGACCTAACCGGAAAAGAACATCCCACCGACACATTGTAATCCGACCTGGATCAATAGAGACCAAAGAAAGGATCCTGAAGACAGCCAGGGAAAGGGATCAATAACCTATAAAGGGAAACCAATAAGAATAACCCCAGATTTCTCAGCAAAGACCATGCGAGCAAGAAGTGACTGGAAGCCCTTAAGTCAAATAATTACCAACCAAGAATACTGTACCCAGCTAAGCTCTCATTCATAACTGAGGGAACAATAAAAACATTCCATTCCAGGGAAAAGCTGCAACAATATGTCGCAACAAAATCAACAATACAGAGAATTCTCAAAGATGTTCTATACATAGAAAACCAAAATAAATGCAATATAGGGAAAGAAATGGCACCTAAACAGCATACCATCTAAGGACCAAAAGAACTGTCAAGACACAGGCCCTAATAAAAGCTTTTAAAAATGGTAGAAACTAATAAATATCTTTCAGTTTTGACTCTCAATATCAATGGACTTAACTCTCCAATTAAATGGCATAGTCGGTCTAGTTGGATCAAAAAGCAAGACCCACCGTTTTGCTGTCTTCAAGAGACACATCTTACCGCAAAAAACAAATATCTTTTGAAAGTGAGAGGTTGGAATAAACTCTATCAAGCTAACGGCCCCCATAAACAGGCTGGAGTTGCCATCCTCATATCAGATAAAATAGACTTCAAACTAAAATTAGTGAGAAAAGACAAAGAAGGTTACTACATACTACTAAAGGGATCTGTCCTTCAGAAAGATATAGCGATCCTAAATATCTACAAACCCAATCCCGGAGCTCCGAACTTCATCAAGCAAACTTTACTTTCACTGAAACCATACATAGATCGAAACACAGTGATTGTTGGTGTCTTTAACACACCACTCCAACCTATGGACAGATCAACAAGGCAAAAACTCAACAGAGAAACCTTAGAACTGAACAACTATACAGACCAACTCGATCTAACAGACATCTGCTGAATATTCCACCCAGCAACAACACAATATATGTTTTTCTCAGCAGCACATGGAACTTTTTCCAAAATAGATCACATCTTAGGCCATAAAACAAACCTTGACAGATTCAGAAACACTGAAATTATTCCATGCACACTCTCAGACCACAAAAGCGTCAAATTGGAACTGAACACACATCTCCACCAACGAAAACCCTGTAACTCATGGAGACGGAACAACATATTGTTGAATCACCAAGGGGTCATGGAAGAGATCAGAACAGAAATCCAATAGTTTATGAAATTTAACAATAAAGAGCACACAAAATACCAGCTCCTTTGGGACACGGCAAAGGCAGTACTCAGAGGAAAAATTTTTTTATACCCTGAGTGCCTACAACAACTTGGAAAAATCACAAACCTACAAGTTAATGTCTGACCTTAAGCTCCGGGAAAAAGAGCAACAAACCAACCTAATCCCAGTAGAAGGATGCAAATTATTAAAATCAAAGCAGAATTAAATGTTTTGGAATCCAAAAAAACTACAGAAAGAATCAACAAAACAAGGAGTTTGTTATTGAAAGAATTAACAAAATGGACTAACACTTAGCAAATCTTACTAAAAAAAGAAGAGTGTATATTGAAATAAACAAAATCACAGACGAAAATGGTAAAATCACAATAGAAATTACCAAGATCCAGAGTATCATGAGGGAAGACTTCTCAAACCTTTATGCCAACAAATTCGAGAATCTAGAAGAAATGGATGAATTCCTAGCCAACATTAACATACCCACACAGAACCAAGAATAACTAACCCAAATGAACAGGACTATTTCAAGCTCTGAAATAGAAATGGCAATAAGAGAACTTCCACCTAAGAAAAGCCCAGGGCCAGATGGATTCACAGGTGAATTTTATAAGGTCTTCAACGCAGAGCTCACACCAATACTCCTCAAGCTCTTCAATGAAATTGAAAATGAAGGTTCTTTACCAAACTCATTCTATGAAGCAGGTCTAACCCTCATCCCCAAACCAGACAGAGATTCATCAAAGAAAGAGAACTATAGACCTATTTCTTTGATGAACATCGATGCAAAACTTCTCAACAAAATACTGGCCAGCTGTCTACAACAACTTATCAAAAAAATTATACACTATGATCAAACAGGATTCATCACAGGGAGGCAAAGCTCGTTCAACATACTCAAATCAATTAACATAATTCAACACATCAACAGGAACGGGGACAAAAATCACATGATTGTCTCAATAGATGCAGAAAAGGCATTTGACAAGATCCAACACCCCTTTATGTTAAAAGCTCTGGAGAAACTAGGAATCCATGGAACATTCCTCAATATAATAAAGGCTGTGTATGACAAACCCACTGCTAGTATTACACTTAACAGCAAAAAGCTAAAGCCATTCTCTCTAAAATCAGGAACCAGAAAAAGATGCCCACTCTCTCCACTCCTCTTTAACATAGTATTAGAATTCCTAGCCAGTGCAATAAGGCAAGAAGAAAGCATAAAGGGAATCCAAACAAGGAAAGAGGAAGTAAAACTTTCCCTCTTTGCAGATGACATGATTCTGCATTTAAAGACTCCTATAGACTCCACTCCCAAGCTCCTTGAGCTGATTCAAAACTTTGGAAGGGTAGCAGGATATAAAATTAACCCTCAAAAATCAACTGCCTTCCTCTACGCCAACAGTGAGAGGAAAGAGGCTATAATCAGGAAAGCAACTCCTTTTGCAATAGCCTCAAAGACAATAAAGTACCTAGGAATTACCTTAACTAAGAATGTAAAGGACATTTGATGAAAAATTTAAAAATCTGAAAAAGGAAATTAGAGCAGAACTAAGGAAATGGAAAAACCTCCCATGCTCCTGGATTGGAAGAATCAACATTGTGAAAATGACATTCGTGCCAAGGGCTATCTACAAATTCAACGCAATACCCATCAATATCCCAGTGTCATTCTTTAAAGAAATAGAAGAGGCAATCCAAAATTTCATATGGAATAATAGAAGACCCTGTATAGCAAAAACACTTCTTAGCAGAAAGAACAGTGCAGGAGGAATTTCAATTCCATACTTTAGACTCTATTACAGAGCTATAATTCTCAAAACAGCTCGATACTGGCACAAGAACAGACCTGAAGACCAATGGAACAGAACTGAGGACCCAGATATTAAACCACAGACCTATGACCAACTAATCTTTGGCAAGGGAGACAAAAAAATAGAATGGAAGAAAGATAGCCTCTTCAGGGGCCGGGAGTTTGGTCTAGTGGTTAAGTGCTTGCCTAGCATGCATGAAGACCCGGGTTCAATTCCTCGGTACCACGTACATAGAAAAAAAAAGCTGGAAGTGGTGCTAAGGCTCAAGTGGTAGAGCTCTAGCCTTGAGAAAGTCCAAGGACAGTGCTCAGGCCCTGAGCTCAAGCCCAAGACTGGCAAAAAAAAAAAAGATAGCCTCTTCAATAAGTGTTGCTGACAGAACTGGTTAAGCACCTGCAGAAAACTAAAGTTGGATCCTTCTTTGTCACCCTGCACTAGAATTAACTCCAAATGGATCAAAGACCTGGAGGTAAAAGATGACACTCTGAAAACTTTACAGGAAGGAATAGAAGATACACTAGGCCTCCTTGGCACAGTTCAAAACTTTCTTAATAAGGACCAAGAATCACAATAAATAAGAGAAAGGCTAGATAAGTGGGACTACATTAAACTGCAGAGCTTTTGTATGGCAAAGGACATAGCTAGTAAATTAATTAGGAAGCCTACAGAGTGTCCACCATACAATGGACAAAGGCCTCATATCTAAAATGTATCAACTGCTCAAAAAATTGAATCACTCCAAAACTAATCTCCAAAGTAACAATCATCCCGTTAAAAAATGGGCCAAAGACTTAAAGAGAGTCTTCTCTGAAGAAGAACCAAAAAAGGCCTATAAACACATGAAGTAATGCTCATCTCTGGTCATAAAAGAAATGCAAATCAAACCAACTCTAAGATTCCACCTCACTCCAGTTAGAATGGCCAGGATCAGGAAAACGAATAACAACAGATGCTGGAGGGGATGTGGCCAGGAAGAATCACTACTACACTGTTGGTGGGAGGGCAAGCTCGTTCAACCACTATGGAAAGCAGTATGGCAGTGCCTCAAAAGACTAAACATAGAGCTCCCCTATGACCCAGCAATTCCACTTCTTGGCATTTACCCAACCATCCAGAAACTAGGGACTACTAAATCCACTAGCACAACAATGTTCATTGCAGCATTATTCACCATAGCAAAAATATGGAACCAACCCAGATTTCCCTCAGTTGATGAGTGGATCAAGAAGATGTGGTATTTATACACAATGGAATTCTATGCTGCTGTCAGAATGACATTGCCCCATTTGTTAGGAAATGGAAAGACTTAGAAAAGATCATATTGAGTGAAGTAAGCCAGACTCCAAGGAACTTAGGCTCAATGGTTTCCCTCATTTGTCATAATCAGTAGAAACCTTGGGCTCTACTAGCAGAGATCTGCAATAGAGCAAAACCTTGATACATAAGGCCATATAGTATGAATCTATTTGAAAAGACCTCCAGGATATTGAAACAAAAGCTATATAATGAATGTATGTTGTCCTTAATGTACTATGTTACCTCTCATCTCTTTTGCTGTCACTTGGTTAGCTCATATTGTTACAGTATCTCACTTTGTTATCTGATATATTGGATTTATTTGTATTTGGTTATTTGAAATTGGATAGGGAAGGGGAGAAAACCAAGACTGGGAGTGCGGGTTGGGGGGGAGGTTAGTGGAGACCAAGACATGTGAAAGGGTATCAATATATGTGAATTAATGCACCTTCTAGCTGGCAAATATCATGTAACCCTTTTATTAATTACAGTAAAAAATATATAAAAAACAAAGAAAAAGAAGAATTACTTTGCACAAACTAAATCATTTAGTAAATGAAAGTGCTATTTATGAGGATATAAATGTGTCTGATGCACAAGAACAGCCTGCAAGTTTTCAAGTGGAGCTATTTAAAGTATTAGTATTAATTCTTCACTTGGGACATGTGGCAAGTACTTTGGTGAAACACAGAGGACCTTTTGATTTTCTCCTCAAGGTTAACTCTGTGTAGAAGTCTACGTCTAGCACGTATGATGCTGAAGCTAACAATTCTGCAAAGGAAATTATATCTAGAATGTGAGTCCCATGAAAATGGACAGTATTAATATGCATGCACTTTGACATCCACAACTCCAGATAACAAGTCTTTTTATTCAGTAGATATTCAATAAAAAGTTGATGATACTGGGAACAGTTATGGAAGGATGAATATAGTAGTAATTAAGCATTGTGCTTGAAATTTCAAAGCTTAATGAATATATACTTATATTCATTAATATAAAGCTTAACATATATTCATTCAAAAGCTTAATGCTAAAAATATACATACGTTCATTCATTTCAAAGCTTGATGAATATACATGTATATTCAGTATATATAATAATATACAATATATAGTAAATATATGATAAATACATACATATATATCCCCCACAAAACTATCACAATATCAAAGACTGAAAAATAGTTTAAAATTTTATTCATCTATGTGTAATCTTTATAAAAATGAATCTGAAATAAGTAGTTATTTCTTGCAATCCTGGAGAATCACTTCTGTGACCCATTCTCCTAATGGTACTAATCCAGCGTTACTTAAGCTTTAGCAGGACTCTTCCAATTCCTCTTCATGGCCTCTCTGTTTTTCTCTCTCTTGCTCTTCCTTCTCTTTCTTTTTCCTTCATAATTCTACAAAAAAAATAGAAAGCTCAGAAAAAAGGAAATTTATGGAATAAAATTATCCTAGAAATAAGGATTTTTAGTGTCAATCTCAAAACAGCTGACATTGCATGAAAGTAGAACCATAAAAGTAAAATACAACTGACACCATCTATTTGCCTACCCATGAAGGAAATGAGAAGGTCTTAAAATTGCTATTGGGCCTTACAATTGCTGTGGCAGCTAGCATCACTACATTTGTTAGTATTTGACAAAGGAAAGAGGAAGATGAAAATCACCTGAGCCTTAAAATGTCTCATTTTTACCTACAGTAGTTTGATTTCATGTTGTCACTCTCTCTGACTTTGTTATTGGCATATTGCATGTACATTTATTTGTTTATTTGAAATAGGGAAGGGAACAGAAATAACAAGATGGTTGGGAGAAAGGCAAGGGGGAGAAAATCATGAAAAGCGGTATCAATGCTCAAAAAGTATTGTACCCACTATCTGACAAATTTAATTATAACCCCTTTATACATTATCCTGACAAGAAAATGCAATTTAAAAGAAAAAGAAAAAAGTGAAACAGAACTTCATTGAATAAGTTATGTTTACATTTCTTATCTTTGTGGGTGTGTGTGTGTGTGTGTGTGTGTGCACTCACATTTGTCCTTGGGTGTCTATGAAAGTACACATACCACAGTACTGAGGACAGAACTCAAAGAGCTTTTGCACTCTTACTTGGCTTTTTCATTCAAGGCTGACACTTTACCACTTGAGCCACACCTCCACTTCAGGCTTTTAATCGGCCAATTTGAGATAAGAATCTCATAGACATTTCTGCCAGGCCTGGCTTTGAACCCATCCTTAGAATTCAGACCCCTAAGTAGCTAGTATGATAGTAGGAGCCACAAACACTGGTCTTCCTCCATTTTATTTTGACTATCATTTTTGCTATAAAGGACTGAGAAACACTGTTTACCTTAAGATTTTTAGATACCTTTACTGTTCTACTTATAAATTAAAATTCTCAGAGCCACAGCTTTAATTGTTGTCTCTTATTTACCTTCCCAATATTCTTATCTGACTACATTTTTTCCGACACTTCTGTTCTCTCTGGCAAAGACTGTGAAAAATATAGACAACAAGGAAAAAAGTATACCAACTCTCTGCTTGAAAATATATCTGTTTCAGACCTTCTCATATTAACTCCAAATTGTTTTATCTCCTATCTCCCATACTGGGGTGATGAATGATCTGGCATCACTCTGTTTCTACCTGAACGTCCACAGTCTGATCATGAATGCAGTGTTCCCCTTAATGCAAATCTCTTCAGTCTCTTCCCTGCACATTTCCTTTGTGAATTTTCTATTTCTTCATTTCTTAGGGATTATGATCTTAAAATGTATTTTTTTGCTTTCTTTCATTAGTTCAGTTTTGACATGACTCTACCAGTTACTATTAAACTCCAATTGCATTTCAAGTAGCAAACATTCTTCTTGCTAGAGCCTGAACTCAGAGCCTGGGCACTGGCCTTGAGCTTCTTTTCCTCAAGGCTTACTCTCTACCTCTTGAACTGACAGCAAAACTTCTGGTATTTTCTGTGCATGAGATACTGTGGAATCGAACCAGGGGCTTCATGCATGCTAGGCAAGCACTCTATTGCCAGGCTTCATTCCCAGCCCTGAGGCAAACATTTTCTGATCAAATATTTTGAATTTTCCAAATCTTTTGTGTCTCCTTGAACAATCTGTTTATGAAATTTTGGGGACTTAATCCCATCATAAAGCAATGTGTGTATCTTTTAGCTCCAATTTCTGTAACATTTTCTCTTCAGAAAGTTCTGAAGAGGCAAGAGTTTATGATAAAAGGCAAAGAATGGAAGGTGATAGAAGGAATATGAATAAAGATTACTGAAAATGAATTAAGCCGATATAATAGTTAAGACTAGGATGGTCTTGTTTATCTGTCACCTTCTATTTGCCTATTCTAGAAGGAAATGCAAAGGTCTCACTACTGCTATGCAGGTAATACTTCATAAGGAAAGGGCAGGGGAAAATGTAATTGTGCCCTAAAATGTCTCCTAGATTTTCAGGTGGATTTCCCAGAGATCCCTTAGCTGGAAGTCAGGCCCCAGTGCTGCTGAAGTCCATCCCCCCTGAGCCACCCGCAGACCCAAGCCGCTCGCGGATCTTTCAGCTTTGTTTTACCAAGCAAGCAATCTCATCCGAAAAACCGCAAAGCCAACTCACAAGAGAAAAAGACTTTGTGAAGTGTTTGGATCCAGAATTTAGTGGAGACACAAGTTTCCTAACCTCTCCCCCCACCAAAAAAAAAAAAACCACTGAAGAATACCCTTTTTTTATTTTTTTACCCCATTTCATTTGCATTTTTAAATGTTCTTAGTTTTCTCTTTGCCATTTAACCTACACCTTTTTTTTTCTAATGTTATGATTCATTCCTTTTTTCGTCTTTTTTCTTTTTTTCTCCTCTCTTTTCCCACAATCCTGCTGTCACTGTGGTCATTCCTAGAAATCCAGTGACAGCTCTGGATACAGTTTGAATAAAAACGATATCCATATTGATATAGTCACCTGCTTTCTAAACTCCCAGTTCTCAACCCTAGTATCTCTTGGGTAAGAACTCAGAAGAGTGAGGAATCTCCCCCCACCTTTTTTATTTTCTTTTTTTTTGTTTTGTTTCCATTTTGTGTGTGTATGTGTGTGTGTGTGTGTTCTGTTTTCTTTTATTTTCTTTTTTTCTTTCTTAGATTGGTATCATTGAAATCTCCTATATCAACCTCTCTCTTTTCTCTATATATTCTTCTTATTACTCTTCTTATTTTGATAAGTTATATCTAAGTTCATCGAAACTTTCTACACAAATACTTTACCTCTCTATCACCTTAGGTCAGTTATCCTTACACAATTCCCTTTCTTCATTACTATAATATTCTTACACTCCTGTATTATTCTTTTCCTACCTCTCTTGTCTTTCATATTATTTTTCTATCTCGGGCCTCTGTTCATCCTTCACCTCTTATAATGCATGGATCTACATTTGATGGTTGTTGAGCAATGCTGTGTATCTGGGTGTTCAATTATTCTCTATGTCCAGAGAGACTTCAATACAATAGAGATTGGATTGAGGGGCTTATTGTTTTGGTCATAAATTGATCATCTGGGATTATATTAGATTTGTATGTAAGTGTACAAAAAGAAAGAGGGAGTGTTATTACCAATCTAAAAGAGCTAATATCTATTGTCGGCCAATAAAAAGGTCTAGGTTAGTTATATCTGAAAAATTATAATCTTGTTTAGTATTAATCTTGCTCCCATTTTCAAATGGGCAGAACAAGATACTCAAGAAAAATGTCACATCAAGGAATAGCATCTCTCACTCAACATAAGCAGGCAATGGACCAGTCAGTGGCAAATCTAGAGGAGAGCCTTCCAAGTGCTATACAAATGCAAGTGATAAACATCATTAATGAAAAATGTGAAAACATAAAGAAAGAGATAAGGGAGGAAGCCACAGCTAAACAAGAGGAAACCATAAACAAGGTGATATGTGAAAAAGGGGAAGCCATGAGGAGGCCATAATAAAGGTTTTTCAAAGAAAAATGGACGAATTCATAGAATCCACAAACAAAGGGTGACTGAACGCCAACAAACGTGCAAAGAGAATAAAGTTACTGAGTTAACCACTCAAATGGAAATAAGGAGCTAAAGAAATCCATACATGATACAAAACAAGAGATGCAAGGCATCAAAAATGAGCAATTAGAAGCAAGGGAGATGAAAAATAAAGTAGATAGCTTTGATAGTAGGTTAGACAATGCAGAAGAGAGAATTTCTGGGGTTGAAGATAATTTAGTGGTTATAGAAAAAGAACAGAAAATGAGTCAATCAAAATCTAGGAAATATGAGAGAGCACTTCAGGAGATCCAAGATACAATTAGGAAGCCTAATTTAAGGCTAATTGTTATTGAGGAGGGTATAGAGAAAGAGGCCAATGGTATTGGAAATATACTTCAGGGAATCATCTCAGAGAACTTCTCAAATATCCAGAAGGGCAGGCCCATCCAGATACAAGAAGCTTTTAGAACCCCAAACAGACCTGACCAGAAAAGAACATCCCACCACCACATTATAATCCGAACTGGATCAATAGAGGCCAAAGATAGGATCCTAAAAGCAGTCAGGAAAAAGAGAACAATCACCTTTAAAGGCAAACCAATCAGAATTACCCCAGATTTCTCAGCAGAGACCATGCAAGCAAGAAGAGATTGCAACGATATACACCATGCCCTGAAGTCACATAACTACCAACCAAGATTACTGTACCCAGCTAAGCTTTCATTCATAACTGAGGGAACAAGAAAAACATTCCAATCCAAGGAAAACCTTCAACATTATATAGCAACAAAACCAACACTACAGAAAATTCTCAAAGATATTCTACACATGGAAAACCAACACACATGTAATACAGAGAAAGACATGGCACCTAAAACTCATAACATCTAAGTACCACAAGAATTATCAAGACACAGGCCCTAATGAAAGTTTGTAAAAATGGCAGGAACTAATAAATATTTCTCAATCTTGACTCTCAATATCAATGGACTTAACTCTCCAATTAAATGGCATAGATTACCTAGTTGGATCAAAAAGCAAGAGCCATCGTTCTGCTGTATTCAAGAGACACGTCTTACCCAAAAAAACAAACACTTTTTGAAAATGAGAGGTCGGAATAAACTCTATCAAGCTAACGGCCCCAATAAACAGGCTGGAGTTGCCACCCTCACATCACATAAAATAGACTTCAAACTAAAATGAGTGAGAAAAGACAAAGAAAGTTACTACATACTACTAAAGAGATCTGTCCTTCAGAAAGACATAGCGATCCTAATATCTACACACCCAATCCCGGAGCTCCGAACTTCATCAAGCAAACTTTACTTTCACTGAAACCATACATAAATCGAAACACAGTGATTGTTGGTGACTTTAACACACCACTCTCACCTTTGGACAGATCAACAAGAAAAAACTCAACAGAGAAACCTTAGAATTGAATAACTACATAGACGAACTCAATCTAACAGACATCTGCAGAATATTCCACCCAGCGACAACACAATATACGTTTTTCTCAGCAGCACATGGAACATTTTCCAAAATAGACCACATCTTAGGCCATAAAACAAACCTGGACACATTCAGAAACACTGAAATTATTCCCTGCATGCTCTCAGAACACAAAGGCATCAAATTGGAACTGAACACGCATCTCCACCAACGAAAACCCTGTAACTTATGGAGACTGAACAACACATTGCTGAATCACCAATGGGTCATCGAAGAGATCGGAACAGAAATCCAACAGTTTATAAAATTTAACAATAAGGAGCACAGAAAATACCAGCTCCTTTGGGACACGGCAAAGGCAGTACTCAAAGGAAAATTTATAGCTCTGAGTGCCTACAATAACAAATTGGAAAAATCACATACCAACAATTAAATGTGTTACCTTAAGCTCCTGGAAAAAGAGCAACAAACCAACCATAATCCCAGTAGAAGGAAGCAAATTATTAAAATCAAAGCAGAATTAAAAGATTTGGAATCCAAAAAACTATAGAAAGAATCAACAAAACAAGGAGTTTGTTATTGAAAGAATTAACAAACCTTAGCAAAGGATTTTATCAAAAAAAAGTAGGGAGCATACCAAAATAAACAAAATCACGGACGAAAATGGTAATATCACGACAGAAATTACCAAGATCCAGAGTATCATGAGGGAATACTTCTCAAACGTTTAGGCCAACAAATTTGAGAATCTAGAAAAAATGGACGAATTCCTAGCCAATATTAACATACCCATACTGAAACAAAAACTAACCCAACTGAACAGGCCTATTTCAAGCTCTGAAATAGAAATGGCAATAAGAGAACTTCCACCTAAGAAAAGCCCAGGGCCAGATGGATTCACAGTTGAATTCTATAAGGTCTTCAACGCAGAGCTCACACCAATACTCCTCAAGCTCTTCAATGAAATTGAAAATGAAGGTTCTTTATCAAACTCATTCTATGAAGCAAGTCTAACCCTCATCCCCAAACCAGACAGAGATTCATCAAAGAAAGAGAACTATAGACCTATTTCTTTGATGAACATCGATGCAAAACTTCTCAACAAAATACTGGCCAACCGTCTACAACAACTTATCAAAAAATTATTCACTATGATCAAACAGGATTCATCACAGGGAGGCAAAGCTCGTTCAACATACGCAAATCAATTAACATAATTCAACACATCAACAGGAACGGGGACAAAAATCACATGATTGTCTCAATAGATGCAGAAAAGGCATTTGACAAGATCTAACGCCCCTTTATGTTAAAAGCTCTGGAGAAACTAGGAATCCATGGAACATTCCTCAATATAATAAAGGCTGTGTATGACAAACCCACTGCTAGTATTACACTTAACAGCAAAAAGCTAAAGCCATTCACTCTAAAATCAGGAAAGAGAAAAGGATGCCCACTCTCTCAACTCCTCTTTAACATAGTTTTAGAATTCCTAGCTAGTGCAATAAGGCAAGAAGAAAGCATAAAGGGAATCCAAACAAGGAAAGAGGAAGTAAAACTTTCCCTCTTTGCAGATGGCATGATTCTGTATTTAAACACTCCTATAGACTCCACTCCCAAGCTCCTTGAGCTGATTCAAAACTTTGGAAGGGTAGCAGGCTATGAATTTAACCCTCAAAAATCAACTGCCTTTCTCTATGCCAACAGTGAAAGGAACGAGGCAACAATCAGGAAAGCAACTCCTTTCGCAATAGCCTCAAAGAAAATAAAGTACTTAGGAATTACCTTAACTAAGAATGTAAAGGACTTTTTGATGAAAAATTTAAAACTCTGAAAAAGGAAATTAAAGCAGAACTGATGAAATGGAAAAACCTCCCATGCTCCTGGATTGGAAGAATCAATATCGTGAAAATGACAATCTTGCCAAGGTCTATGTACAAATTCAACGCAATACCCATCAATATCCCAGTGTCATTCTTTAAAGAAATAGAAGAGGCAATCCAAAATTTCATATGGAATAATAAAAGACCCCGTATAGCAAAAACACTTCTTAGCAGAAAGAACAGTGCAGGAGGAATTTCAATTCCAAACTTTAGACTCTATTACAGAGCTATAATTATCAAAACAGCTTGGTACTGGCAAAGAACAGACCTGAAGACCAATGGAATAGAACTGAGGACCCAGATATTAAACCACAGACCTATGGCCAACTAATCTTTGACAAGGGAGACAAAAAAATAGAATGGAAGAAAGACAGCCTCTTCAATAATCTGTGCTGACAGAACTGGTTAAGCACCTGCAGAAAACTAAAGTTGGATCCTTCTTTGTCACCCTGCACTAGAATTAACTCCAAATGGATCAAAGACCTGAGGTAAAAGCCAACACTCTGAAAACTTTACAAGAAGGAATAGGAGATACACTAGGCCTCCTTGGCACAGGTCGAAACTTTCTTAATAAGGACCAAGAATCACAACAAATAAGAGAAAGGCTGGATAAGTGGGACTGCATTAAACTGCAGAGCTTTTGTATGGCAAAGGACATAGCTAGTAAAGTAATTAGGAAGCCGACAGAGTGGGAGAAGATTTTCACCACCATACAACAGACAAAGGCCTCATATCTAAAATATATCAACAGCTCAAAAAATTGAATCACTCCAAAACTAATCTCCAAAGTAACAACCATCCCATTAAAAAATGGGCCAGAGAGTCTTCTCTGAAGAGGAACCAAAAAATGGCTTATAGACACATGAAGAAATGCTCAACATCTCTGGTCATATAAGAAATGCAAATCAAAACAACTCTAAGATTCCACGTCACTCCAGTTAGAATGGCCAGGATCAGGAAAACGAATAACAACAGATGCTGGAGGGGATGTGGCCAGGAGGGATCACTACTACATGTTGGTGGGAGTGCAAACTCTTTCAATCACTATGGAAAGCAGTATAGCAGTTCCTCAAAAGACTAAACGTAGAGCTCCCCTATGACCCAGCAATTCCACTACTAGGCACTTACCCAATTGTCCAGAAACAAGGACATACTAAATCCCCTAGCACAACAATGTTCATTGCAGCACTATTTACCATAGCAAAGATATGGAACCAACCTAGATGTCCCTCAGTTGATGAGTGGATCAAGATGATGTGGTATTTGTACACAATGGAATTCTATGCTGCTGTCAGAAAGAATGACATTGCCCCATTCGTTAGGAAATGGAAAAACTTATGAAAGATAATATTAAGTTCAGTAAGCCAGTCTCAAAGGAACTTAGGCTCAATGGCTTCTCTCATTTGTCATAATCAGTGGAAACCTTGGGCTCTCCTAGCAGAGATTTGCAATAGAGCAAAACCTTGATACAAAAAGCCATGTAGAAGGACGCTGAATGAAAGGATCTCTAGTATATGGAAACATAAGCCATATAATGAATGATTTGTCTTCTTAAGATACTGTTACCTCTCATCTCTTTTGCTACCCCTTGGTTATCTCATATTGTTGCAGTATCTCACTTTGTTACCTGATATATTTGTATTTGGTTATTTGAAATTGGACAGGGAACAGGGGAAAACATGATGAGGGGTGGGGGTTGGGGGGAGGGAAATGGGGACCAAGACATGTGAAAAGGTATCAATGTATGGGAATTAATGCACCATCTATGTGGCAAGTATCATGTAACCCTTCTTTTAATTACAATAATAATATATGAAAAAAAAGAAATTATCATCTTGAAAATATATTTTCTCTTATGTTCCTCTACCTCTTTTCCAAATATGGGAACATGCCTTGATGTATTCAAATTCGTCTTCCAATCTCTTTCATTGAAGTCTTTCTTGGGGAAACCACTCACAAATTATTTGTTTGTTTTTATTTTCACTTTTTTCATATATTTTTATTGAAATTAATAGAAGGGTTACATTATATTCACCATATGGAAGGTACATTATTCACATACATTGATACCCTTTCTCATGTCTTGGTCCCCATTTCCCGCCGCCCACCCCTGCCCCTCTTCTTGTTTTCCTCCCTTCCCCATCTGACTTCAAATAACTAAATATACACATATACAACATATCAGGTAACTAGGTGAAATACTGTAATAATATGAGATAACCAAGTGACAGCAAAAGAGATGAGAGATAACATAGTACATTAAGGACAGCAATCACTCATTACCTAGCTTTTATTTTTATATCCTGGAGGTCTTTTCATTTAGTGTCATTCCATATGGCCTTATGTATCTATGTTTTGTTCTATTGTAAATCTGTGCTAGGAGAGCCCAGGGTTTCCCCTGATTATGACAAATTAGGGAAACCATTGAGCCTATGTTCTTTTGAGTCTGCTTACTTTACTTAATATGATTTTTTCTAAGTCTTTCCTTTTCCTTACACATGGGGTGATGTCATTTTTTCTGACAGCAGCATAAAATTCCATTGTGTATAAATACCACATCTTTTTGATCCACTCATCAACTGAGGGACATCTGGGTTGGTTCCATATCTTTGCTATGGTAAATAGTGCTGCAGTGAACATCATTGTGCTAGTGGATTTAGTATGTCCTTATTTCTGGAAGATTGGGTAAATGCCAAGTAGTGGAATTGCTTGGTCATAGGGGAGTTGAGGAACTGCCATACTGCTTTCCATAGTGATTGAACGAGTTTGCACTCCCACCAACAGTGTAGTAGTGATAGCTCCTGGCCACATCCCCTCCAGCATCTTTTTTAAAATTATTTAACTGCTAAATATTTTAACTTTCTCTCTAAATAAAATTATCTTTTTCTAGATTTTATAAAAAGGATTAATAAAAAATAGCAGGCATGTAGGATAAAAAGCAATCTGCTAAAGATGATAGAGGAAATATGAAGAAACAAAAATAAGACAAATTAAAGGAAAGAATAAAACATATGGAGACTGTTAAGAAATTTGAATGCTTAAAGAACATATGGTATGTATGCACAGTGGTAGCACCATGTATATACACTATATACATCATCCCATTCAGAAAGAAATGGAATGACCTGAAAAAATTATATTAAGCAAAGCAAGCCAGGCCAAAAGAAATAGAGATTGCCTGGTTTCCCTCATTTATTGTAACTAGAATACTTCTATGATATTCTTAACAGGGGATCATTAATAGCTTATTGCTAAGTCATAGTATCATATAGAAGTACCTCAAAATGAGCTGCAAGAATTGGAAATAAGAGATTCTTGTTGTGTCCTCTGTGCATATTTTTTTCTAATTTTGTACTTTCTGTTTTAGTTTTTGATACCTATATTCTTGCATATAAACTTGTTTGATCCATGAAAGAGAAATCCCAGAAGAGCAAGACAAAGGATGTACTAATATAACAATGATACTCAATTGATACTGTGTCAGACATGAACTTTACAAGCTGTGGGATGAGAGTGGAATGGGAAGCCGAAGAAAATGAGAGAAGTGGTAAACAGTGTTTACAAAGAAATGTACTCGGTTTTTTTTACTTATGTAACTGTAACCCTCCTGTTCATCACTTTTTTTTAAGATTTTATTAACACTGATTTTTTACATTATATTTCAAATGTCATGTTTAACAAACAATTGTTCAAGAAGGGAATCCCTATATGCAATTACTGGCACATAAATTTAAGAACATAATCAAAATTAAGCCGAGCCTTTGTATGTCAGAGATACACGGATCTATATATCAATATGTCTATATAATATATATTCCTTGACAGACTTATATGTCTATATAGATATATTTACATCCTCGAGATCATGTCAATGACATTGAGTAACCAAGTATTAATTCCTAGCCCTTGTACTGTTTAGATTTAATAACCACATATTAAGGATACCTTTTGTTCCTTTGGTCTTGACTTGTCCCACTCAACATGATTCACTCTAGATTCATCCACTTCCTAGCAAATGCCATTATTTCATCTTGTCTGTTGGTCTGTTCATCACTTTTATGATATATAAAAAATCAATTTTTAAAAAGAAATTTAAATCAATAACATGAATTGTCACAATGTTACTGTAACAATGAGTGTTTTTGCTTGAGATACAGATTTATTGTTACATGGAGCTTCCCTACAGAGCCTCATGTTTTATACAGTTAAACCCTCTGAACTTTATATATGAGGAATTCTTTTTTTATCAGTTTAATTGTGCCACTTCCTGATCATGTGCTGAAGTCTTACTATCAATATCTCAAAATGTGACTGGAGTGGAGATAACTTTTGGAAGATCTGTTAATTTAAAAAATTAAGCCTTCAAATTATACCATAAACCTATTAAATGGCTGTCTTTGTAAGAAAAAGAATGGCAGACATACAAAGATCAAATGAAGATTTTGCACATAAAATGTTTTTTCATAGTAGATCAAATGAAAATCAAGTTCCTAAAAATCAAGTATCGTATTGTGAAATAGTATCTGAAGATATTAAATTGGAAAGTTTCTATACATTGTCTAATAAAGTGTCTAAAATTATTCAAAAAATAAAAGGAATGTAAGGGTCACAAGATTACTTTCAAAAGTTAAAGCATAGCATTGTTGTCTCATGTCCAGAATCCTAGCTCTTCAGAATACTGAGGTCTGAAGATTGTGATTCAAAGTCGGCATGGGCAGAAAAGCCTGCGAGACATTTATCTCCAATTATTAATCAAAAATCCAGAAGTGGAGTTGTGGCTCAAATGGTAGAGTGCTATCCTTGAGTAAGAGAAAGTTCAGGGATAGGTACAGGCCCTAAGTTCAAGTCCAGGATGAACACACACACACACACACACACACACACACACACACACACAAAAAAAAAAAAAAAAAAAAAAAACCTAGAGCCCTTTCCCCAACAATCAATGTGAATGAGTCCATATACATACCCTTTTATCTAAGCTTTAACAGGAACTAGCTTACTTCATTTTGCAAGAGTATTTTTTAATTTTTATTTTATTGTTGGGATAATGTATTGAGGGGTTATAGTTACATTCGTCAGGTAATAGGTACATTACTTCTCACACATATAAATAGTGAGTAGATAGCTTTCTCTCATTTTGTTCTTCGGCCTAAAAACTAAGGTCCACATTCTAAAATGAAAAAGAAATAAATTACTTTGTAGACATAAAAAGAAAGCTAATTGTCCTCAATACTAAATTGCAAGGAAGCAAGTTAACTTTTTATACTTGACATCAAGAAAAGTGTACCTGGGTAAATTTGTGACTGTTACTGTTTATTAACAAGAGGTGATGATCATTCTAGCTTACTATGTGAAATGGCATTGAAGATTATACAAGATCAGAATAAACATTATTCTGTCATTGAGCACAGAGTGTATGGAGGAAAAAAAAGACATTGACCAAGATCCTGTGGATAAATTCTGGTCACATTATGTCTACCAGTCAATAAGGTCATCTTTGGCAAAACAATGCACCATTGATTCTTGTCTGTTTCAGCAGTGATTTTTCAATCCATATTTTGATGAAAGGTCAACAGCACAGAGTAAAATTTCCAAATTTCTCAATCCATTAATATATGAATAGATTTACTCAATAATAGTATGATCATAGAGTCAATCTTAAATCATTTAGAAAGTAGTAGCATTCTTGCCAGGAGCCGGTGGTTCACGCTTGTAATCCTAACTACTCAGGCGGCTGAGATCTAAGGATGGGGGTTCAAGGCCAGCATGGGCGTAGAGACTCATCTCCAATTAACCACAGGCAAATAGGGAGTGGTGTTGTGGCTGAAGTGTTAGAGTGCTAGCCTTAAGCTGAAGAGCTCAGGAACAGCACCCAGGCCCAGAGTTTAAGCCCCACAATCAAAAACAAAAACAAAACAAAAAGTAGTACCATTCTTAACATTTAAAATAAATAGTTACCATTTAGAAATTATCTATGCTAAAGTAGAAGATGATATTTGTTCTTAGCTACTCATGAGCTACTCTTGATTCTGAGATCCAAGGATCATAGTTGAAAGACAACCTGGGCAGAAAAGTCTCAAGTCAGCCTCCAAAAAGCCAGAAGCTGAGTTCTGGCTCAAGTGGTAGAGTGGTAGTCTTGAGCAAAAAGCTCATCATGTATGCCTAGCATTCACACAGATACACACACACACACACACACACACACCACACACACACACACACACACACACACACACACACACACACACACACACAAAGTGTATCTATGACCACTGTCATTTCTTTTCCTTCCTTCCTTCCTTCCTTTCTTTCTTTCATTCCCCTTTTTCTTTTTCTTTTTTTTTTTGCCAGTCCCAGGGCTTGAACTCAAGGCCTGAGCACTGTCCTTGGGCTTTCTCAAGGTCAGTGTTCTACCACTTGAGCCACAGCACCACTTACACTGCATATTTTCCCTCATTTGTAATACCTAGACTATGTCTCTGATATTTTAGCAGAGATCAACAATAGCTTTTAGTCTAGGTGCCTATGACCATAAAAAAATGAAGCTTATCAAAATGAACTCCAAGAAATGAACACAAGAGGTTTTTATAATATACTATTTTATAATGTACTATTTATCTATTTATTCTTTATTTTTCCTTTATGCCCTGGTGCCACTGTGGGGTTTTGTTTTTGTATGTTGTACCATTTGTCTTGTATATATTTACCTGGTTTGCAGAAGGGAAGTGGAAGCACAGAAAAAGCAGGACAAAGTGTGAACCAATGGAACCATTGTACTCACTATTTTGGAAATGAACTTTACAATTTGGAAGGAAGGGAGTCAGGGAGGGGAAAGCAGAAGAAAATAAAGGAGAGAGTGACATTGTTCAAAAAGAAATGTACTCATTAATTTACTTATGTAACTATAACCCCTCTGTACATCACCTTTACAATAAAAAAACAATAGGGGTATAAACCCATTTTTATGTCACTGTCATTCACACACGTGTCTGTAGGTACACACACAGCTATTTGTTCTCACCTTACCTCTAATTGACACTCCATGGGCATTATTTCAAGAAAAACAATGCAACTGATCGGTAAATTAAATGTTAGGAGTCACCTTAATTTTTTTCACCTCTCTTAGCCTTATAGTCAATGGATTCTGACATTTTTTTTAGTTATCTCTCAACTCTGTTCTTTTACATAGCATTCACTAATATATCTTGGACATTGCAGTAGCAGGTATATCTTTCTTTCTCTCTCACTGAACAATTCCTTTTTACTTTCTATTTTTTCACAACAAATTTTCCCAAGCTGGTAACTTCGGTTTTTTTTTTCCTTTTTAACCTTAGTCATCTTTATCCCTATCGTGAATAACACCTGGAAAGGTAATTGTTACCCATTAAGTAAATAAATTATTCAAAATGAAATGCTGATCCAATGTAGATACTTTCATGAATAAATTTTGAATTCATGAGTCTTTAGTAGACATCCCATTTTGTACCCATCAACAACTTTGTGATATAAAGTTACTAGAATCAGCCATTGCTGTTCATGTCCCTGTTAACTGAAAAGAGAAGTTTCTAGTTTCCACACCTGATGTGCAAGCGTAAGCTTGGTCATAGGAAATACGATGGTCTGCTCTGCTTAAATACTATAAAGATAGCTTCAAAATATGCATAATGGATCATACCAGCCAATAACAGGCACAGGACCATCTGTGATCCTCAAGATATGGAAAGTGACTGTTACCACAGCAGAGACAGTGTTGTGAAGCATCAGATTTTTAGTTCATGTGGGATAGCAGAAAGGCTACAGAATATTCTCTGTGTGAATGAGGTGGGAATACTTGATACTAGACATCTATCTTATTCTCATGTCTCCTACTGAGATGCAATCTTACATGTGAATCTGAACCATGTATATGATTTTTGGTGTTCTGGATTTTCCTTCAAACCATTTTATTCTGTCAAGAAATGACAGAGTTATTTTATAACAAGATGAGCTAGAATTGAAGAACTAGATTGCCCCATATTGGATACTGTGCATGAACTTTGAAACTGGTCTCCAGTGCTATGACAATGAAGTGGTAATATCTTCCAGAGATGATTGTATTAGGTCATTAATTAAATCAGTGTAGTTATTGTGGTACCTATCATTGCCTAGGCTGGTTGTAATATAAGAAGCAAACCTGAATCTTTCTAGAACTTCCAAGGCATCTCCCATTCCAGCATGCAGTCCTACGTAATATGCTGTTGCCAGAGGCCCCCATCGTTACTGAGAAATTGCTGTGAATCTCCTACACTCTCAGCTGAATAAACCTCTATGTTTTCTATGTTAAAGCCAACATTAGGTTTTTTTGTTGCAATAGAAAAGGGACTAGGACATTGCTCTAAAAATTGTAACTTACTGGTATTTTCTTTAAAAAGCCTCATGATCCTGTTCACTGATACCTATTTGTTTTTAACGACATGCCAAAAAGTATTCATTTTACAGCCGGAAATAAATAGAGGCACTTTGACCTGAGATAAGGCATAAGGAATGACCTGCAGTCTATTTTGGGGGATTATGTCAGAACTTCTTTGGCAGAATCGGACAATGTGTTCAGGTTTTAAGCCAAATAAAACTTTTTGGGCTCAGGTGACATGGTGTGACAGGAAATAGGTAAATATGCCATTTGCTATACTTCAGATAAAGCCATGAATTGCTATGATGTCTTGAATATTTGATGTTTAGAAGCAACTGAACTGATAACTGTGACCCTTGTATTAGTGCAGTTGTGATGGGTATACTATCAGTGAGTCTCTCTCAGCAGCTCTCTTGAGAGAAGAAATGAGCAAGTGAAATAGGAAGTTGGAGGGCTCTTGCATAATGAAATTGATTGACAGCTGGTTTAGCTCATGAAGGACCCCCTCCAAGGGAATTTCAGAACTATTTAGGACACACTTTGAAGACACTACATGTAACTCATCAGTCTAATAGCTATGCATTCCACTACACTTTGTGTATGAAAAGTAAGTGCTGTCTTCCTTATTGTTGCAAGCTGTAAGACTGTGACTTATTCCAAGGACAATATATGATGTTCATTTAGTTAAAGGAGTCACATAATTCTTAGCATGATCACAATTGGAGTAGTGTAGAAGACAAGAAGGACATTTGTCAACTCTATAAAAAAACAACTAAAATATGAGATGTTTTAATATAAAAGAAGAAAAGTATAGCTTTGTAGGAAACTTGAGATAGTCAGAAACAGAATTAATAAAGAAAAATAATCAAAAGAAGACTTGAAGCCTCATTAGAAAAACTGAAGTTTCATTGCTTAGTTTCTTATTCCTTTATAAACATCAACAGTACTTTCATGATAGGCTGGATTATGCACAGATAAACAATAGAAATTTATTATTATTTGAAGAATTCTAGGTATGACCATAGGGGGTTGAAACCAAAACTAACTACATGCACTGTATTCCGTAGGATTAAAGTTAGGGTTTTGTTATTGTTTGATTTTTCATTTCCTCTATTGACTTGCAAATATTTTAATTGGAGTATCTTATTGCTCTCCCCTCAAATTTTTATAGGCATATTGTCTTCTGAGAGGTGTTAATGACAGGTTACATATTGACTTTTAGATCAGTTCATAGGATTTGACACACAAAGCCTAAGAAAAAAATGAAAGGAGCAGGACTTGAATCTCCTGGATGCAGATTTTCATCCAGTGGGTGCCAGCAATTGCAGATTATTCTTCAATGATTATAATCATTTATGCTATTCCACCACACCAGCATACCCACGTGTACACACACACACACACACACACACACACACACACACACACACACACACACACACACTGGCCTTCTTTGCCTCCATATTATAAAGTGTCACAGGAAGGGCTCTATGTAGAGGAAAGCTGCATAAAGTTACCAAGATTCTAAAAGGGCACATTGGCTCTGAGTATCTCATAGGTCAAGTCAGGAGAATCTGCTAGAGAGATTAAGTGCCAATAACCTAAGACAGCCCTTGGAGTGACAACAAGTGGTTTTCGAGAGCTGGTGCTTTCTGCCAGTGACTTGACTCAAGCTTTGGCAACATCTTCCTAGGGCTTACAAACTTCTAAGAAAAGCCTCTGCAGCATTTGCCAACTTTGCTTATCCTGCAACAAGAAGCACCTGGGATGTCAATTGCCTGGGTTGTGGGAAGCATATGTGTATTTCTTTGTAATGTCTTCATGTTGGTTAAAATTTATTGGATTCCTAGTTCTGGCATTATTGGCACCACTAGACTATTATTTAATACAAATATCTATATTTGTACAACATTGAAAGATTTCCAAGCCTTAAAATTAAAATGCATGACTACTGAGAATAAAATTATACAGTACACTTTGTTATTTTATAACATAAGGGCATAGCACAGGAAGAAAATGTGGGCATTACCATATTTATCTGAGAGTTTTACATTAAAAAACATGTGATTTTATATTTTGAAATGGAAAAGTTCCAAATTTTTCTGGATCTATTTTTTACTGTGCGTGCGTGCGTGCGTGCGAGCGCGTGTGCGTGTGTGTGTGTGCGTGTGTGTGTGTGTGTGTGGTTGTGCTGGGCTTGAACTCAGAGTTTGAATTCCTTAAACCTTTCTTTGTTCTTGGTTAGCACTCTACCACTTGAGTAACAGCCCCACTTCTACCTTTTTTGTTGGTGGATTATAGTTTTAAATCATGTAGACCTTCCTTTGCAGAATGATTTTGATATTTCTAATTTTTAATTCACAAAAGCTGTAAATTTATAGTAAAATAATTACAAGAATCATGATATATATATATTTCATCTCAAAGTCCATTCAAGTTTCATCAACTGTCTCAATAATGCATTCTATGAAATGATCAAATATAAGACCACATGTTCCATTTGTCTTTTGATTCTTCTTCACCCTGGGAGTGGTGGCATGGGTCTCTTCCCTTGTGTGTTACTTTATCCATGAAGATACTAACAGTTCTGTCACTACCCTATGAACACCTTCTTTCTCTGGGTAAAAACCTGATATAGAGTCAATTTCCCATTAAGCCCTGAGATTGCTGAGACTGTTAACAGATTTATAATGCTTAAGCTATTATTCTATTCCTAAGACCCGACTCTTAGGTATGGACTGAAATATTTGTATTATGTTGTCTTATAAAGAGTATTGGGCTTAGATCTGGTTGAAAGACAATAGACATATTGCTCTTAATTATGTAGGTGTTTATGTGTGCTAAAGAAAGAAGGAAGGAAGGAAGAAAGAAAGAAAGAACTGTTTCAAGCTTGTCCTTGATCCTAGGTAGAGGATCCTTCATCTCATTGATTTATTTTCCAGTCGTTATTCCTAGTCAAGGATTTTTCTGGAGTCCAAGTCTTCCTTAAGTGTTCAGCGAAGACCTCATCACCTTCTCTGGTATTAAGCATGAATACCACCTCTACTATTTGTTGTCTCCCTTCAGCCATCAGCCCTCAGCAGGTGCTGTTTGGTAGGCATCACAGACTTCCATGCTTCACAGACCTTCCCTGTACATGTGTACTGGTATTCTCATCTGAGAATAGAGATTGTTACCCCCTATACTTATACTGAGTTATAGCCTCCACCATTATGTATAGCTCTTCTTCTGAAAGATACAAACCATGTTTAAGTAGTTTTAACCCTCCTATTTAGCCCTGTTCAACCCAGTAGCACATATCTCTGTTTGAGCTCTCTTTTCCTGCTTTGTGACAATGAACTTGCACCTAGCAGAAAAACACAGTAAACCTAAGACATATCTTGCATATTCTGTCTGCACTGCCTAGAAACAGACTCTACAAAATAGATGCATCATCTGTCTTGCCCGGTTTTGTAGTTATTTACAGAGCCAGGATAATTTTGCCATCAGTTATTCTGCCTGGGCTAGAAATGGAATTCAATATATATTTAAAGGTAAAATTAATTTAACATGTGAAAATATAGTCAGATACATTGAATATAAATTTGAAATGTACATGTTTGGAATATTTTTTAATCTGATAAAGCAAATGGATGTGAAAATGCTTTCAGAAATATTAAGAGAATTTGAATGGCTACCCTGATACTTTATTTATCACAGCTACAGAGCTATGGGTCTTTGTAGCACTGATCAGTCAACCAAAGTAGCAGAATTTGCTCTCATGCAAATAAATACTTAGCCCTTTTACTGCACATTTCTCCATTTCTATGGCACTTTCTAATCTCTTTATTTTGTTTACTCCACAAAATTCCCTTTTAGTGCTATTACATCCTATTATCCCCAGACACTTTGATTATTCTGCAAAGAATAAGTAATCATGGATACAGCATGGGTCGCATTAAAATGCCAGCTTTACTATGAGTCTAACAAGTGAGTTCTCAGATTGAGGTAAATCACATGCCAATTCTCACGAAATCCTCCATTAACACAGTCCCATCTAATGTGGAAACATAAAGTCATCTATCAATCAATGGGAGTTGTATGTTTATTAATTTGAATGAATGATGGTACTAAGGCATTTCCTTAGAGACCATGTATGTTCACTGTGATAGTAGTGATTCATTTAGCACTCCATTTCTAAGAATGCACCCACAGTGCTCAACTCAATAGGACTCAATTAATATTTATGTGCACGCTACTCTAAGAAAATGTCATCTTTAAAGTCTGCTTGACTTTTGCTTCTAGTGTGCCAAAGAAAGGTAACACATACAGAATGACTACTCTATTAAATTGGTATCTAGCTTGTACATATTCTATCTAATTAGCTGCTTTTTGAATACCCATTTTGTCATATGTCAGGCTTGGAAAGAATGTTCATCTTCCAAGGATTGGAAGAGTGATAGATGCCTAGAAGGTGCCTGATTTAGCTAGAGGTGAATCATGTATACCCTGTTGCATGTATATTTTCCCAATCTTATTTTCTCCAAAAGCAAACAGAAACTTCCATTTTTCTTTCTAAACAGTCAGAGGACATAAAATAGATAACACGATCAGAAGCTCAGTGCTCTCATGTAGCCACTGAAGTTTTCAACTAAAATGAAACAAGTAAGATGAAATTCATAGAAAACTCGTGGTGCTTCAGTAACTACCCTTGGCACTAAAAAGTTTCCTCTAGGTAGAAAGTTAGCTAAACACTGTAGAATTTTACTGACATAGAAAAGGGACGGATCATCTTAAGAAGCATAGAGGACATGTGACTTAGGAATGGCCCTCAGCAGCTGGGCTGGTGGCTCGCACAGGTATTCCTAGCTACCCAGGAGGCTGGGATCTCAGGATCAAGATTTAAAGCCAGCCCAAGCACAAAAGGACCTGAGACTCTTATCTCCAATTAACCTCTAGAAAACCGGAAGTGGAGCTTGACTCAAGGGTAGGATGGTGACCTTGAGCTGAAGAGCTCAGGGACAGAGCCCAGGCTGAGTTCAAGCCCCATAGCCACACAAAAAAAAAAAAAAAAAAAGAATTGCACTCAGAAGAAGTTTATGGAAAGCTGACCCATTTTGCTTATTCAAATACAAAATTGCTTTTCACATATAATCATGGCACATAATAAGGAAATGTGAGATTGATTAAACTATCCAAGAAAGTGTTCATAACCCTCATATCAAGAGATGTTTACTCACCTCCCAAAACTATATGTTCTAGACAGAAAGGTAAATGATACAGTGTGAAAGACCAATCAAAGTAGTAAACAGGCCTGCTCATTGACACAATTTATTCTGAGAATATGTTACATCATTATTCCTACTGACAACAGAAAGAGAAGTTAGGATCTGTTTTCCTAGTTCTGTAACGGAACCACAAGACAATGGTTCTTGACAGGCAACTGACAATGTCTGTTCCAGTGTCTTTTTTTGGCATTTTTTTCATATTCAATTGGCCATATTTGGTTTAATCTTACTTACCAAGTCTAGACAAAATAAAATCTGAGATTCATGGTCTATGATCATTGTGGACGGTAACCTCAGCAAGCTGACCATAGGAATTGGAAACATGGAAGATTGATGACATGACTAGGAAAGGAATCAAGTAAGATTTTAATCAAACAAGAAGCAATTAACTATGCTGATTTTTTTGAGCTACTAACTTAATTTTCACAGCAGAAATGCTGGTTCCTAAGTTAATGGAAGCCTATGCATTTAAGTGGGATTTCAAGTGACACTGGATTATATGGTTATCTCTCTTATTGCACTGAATGAAAAACAACTTCTTATCCAAAGCCTTTTGTGGTAAAATTTGGCCTTTCAGTGACTAGCTAAGTATAGAAATGTAATTGTTTTGAAAATAATAGTTCTTGATGAGAAACATGGTAAAATAATCAAAGAATAAACAGAAGTGAGCTTTAAAATAGGGTAATTTGGTCTTTAAGATTGACTATTTTTTTTAAAAAAACCTATATGTGGAATCCCAAATATATTTGTTTTTAAGTTATCTCTTGTAACATCTTATAAAACAGTGGTTACATTAACTTGTCAGCCAGGGGTTTGTTTGAATAAGGGGTTTTGTATTCTTTTGATTATATCACTTCTAAAAATTCTATGATGGCAAACTTAAAGAAGTGAAACTTGGGATATTGTCAGTGTCTATCAGTTTCGGTCAATTCTTGAGAAGTGCAACTCTTGAAAGTTTAGTAAGATTACATAAAGAGCTTTTAAATTCAGTGTCCAAACCCAAGAAAATTGGGGAAACTTGGAGACATTTAATATAAATAAGAAATGTACATGAAGAGTATATTATTTGGGACACTTTTAATTTCAAATGATAAAGTTCTCAACTCAAAGTAGCCCAAGGAAATTTAGAAGCCAATATATACAGTTCACTGAAAGCAGGAACTCCATCCAATTACTGCGATTTCACTCTTCTTCCTTTCTTCAGTCTCTTACCTTATTGATTGCCTTCTACCTCCCTGATTTCCCTTCATTTACTTTCCCAATCATACTTCAAATTCACAAATGCTAATTCCAAGACACCCAAGGAAAGAAAGAGTATTTCTTTCTGAGAGCCTCTACATAAAGTCAACTGAAATTGTTAACTTGCTTCAGCTTATACCCATGATCCCATTGTCAGTCACAACTTTAGCATAGAAAGGTAAACTCCTCCATATGAGATGAGCAGATGTTGAAATAAAGGAGAAAAGGGAAATTAGGAATACAAGCAAAGCCAGTGGTAGTAGCTCATGCCTGTAATCCTAGCTACTCAAGAGGCTGAGATCTGAGGATCAAAGTTCAAAGCCAATCCAGACATTAAAGATTGTGAGACTCTTATCTCCAGTTATCCACTAGAAAACTGAACGTGGCACTGTCTGTGGCTCAAGGGATAGGATGGTAGCCTTGAGCTGAAGAGGTCAGGGACAGTGCCCAGGCCCAGAGTTCAAGCCCCACAACTGACAAGAAAGAAAGAAAGAAAGAAAGAAAGAAAGAAAGAAAGAAAGAGAAGTAAAATGAATATTTAATTTGATTCTGATAAATGTATTTAATAGAAAGTAAAATGTTACTTTTGAAACAAAAGTGCCAGGACTAAAGTTGTTCTTTTATTAGGAAATTCAGGGAAAAATGTTATTTCTTAACAATAATCAAGAACATGATAATAAAGATACAGAATAGGCTACTTAATCCAAAAGCACAGATTAAATTTCAGCAAGTAGTTTCCTAAAATTTAATATACCTAGTCTTCTATTATTAGTCCTACTGTGTTATCCAGGCATAATTAATTCCTGTCTACTCTTTTGTTTTTGTTTTATTTTTCTAAAAGATTTTCCTCTTGAGATAATCAGTTTGGCCTTTTGGTTTTTTGACAAGAACCATTGGCTAGATTTTAAGACATTAACTTACTTTATTTATTTATTTATTTATTTATTTATTTATTTATTGCCAGTGCTTCAGTTCAGTGCCTTAGCACCGTCCTTCAACATTCTCAAGGCTAGAGCTCTACCACTTGAGCCTCAGCACCACTTCCGGCTTTTTTTTTCTATTTATATGGTACTGAGGAATTGAATCCCGGTCTTTGTGCAAGCTAGGCAAGCACTCTACCAGGGGGCCAAACTCCCAGCCCAACTTTAAATTACTTTTAAAAAATGATTCCCAGCTACTTGGAGGCTAAGACCTGAGGATCATAGTTTGAAGCCAGACTGAGCAGGAAAGTCTGTGAGACTCCACTCTCCAATTAATCACCAAAAAGCTAGACATGGAGCTGTAACTCAAGTGACAGAGCACAATCCTTGAGCACAAAAAACTCAGGGATGGCATACAATTTCTGAGTTCAAGCTCATGGATGGCACACACACAAAAGTGCTTCCCCTCTAAATAAAACAAAATACCTTCTCATTTTATTTCTGACATGAAACTTAAAATGAAATATTAAATATTTCCCATCCATTCCATGGATAACACTTCCTTTTTTCCTGCACGATTAAATATTGAATTTTCCCAAATTGATTAACAGTCTTTGTTCTGAGTTGACAATTTCAAATTCAACACAGTGGCAAATACTTATATTTTAAGCAAAACCTCACTTTCTTAAGAGCAGCTACTTTCAAACTGTGTTCCCTGGAGACACTGCTTTCATAGAAATATTGATTGCATCAGCCTTCTCCTGATTGCGTGCCCGGTTAAATTAAGTTCCACTCAACATGGCAGGAGCCGTTGTTAGGTAAAATTAACCATAAATGCAAGGGTTTCCCCAGGCTTTGAAGGGCACTGTTCATTAATATCCTCCAAATCCTAAATCATGGTTGAGGAAAGCATACTTTTTGCCAGTTCCAATTGTCTAATGTATGTCATTAAGAATGTAAATTCAAGCCGGGCCAGTGGGCTCATGCCTGTAATCCTAGCTACTCACGAGGCTGAGATCTGAGGATCATGGTTCAAAGCCAGTTGGGCACTAAAGACCAAGAGACTCTTATTTCCTATTAACCTCTAGAAAGTAGGAAGTGGGGCTGTGGCTCCAGGGGCAGGGCAGTATCCTTGAACTAAAGAGCTCAGGGACAACACCCAGGCCCTCGGGTAGGGTGATAGCCTTGAACTGAAGAGCTCAGGGACAGCGCCCAGGCCCAGAGTTCAAACCCCAAGACCCACACACAAAAAAAATGTAAATTCATTCGACTTGCTCTACAGTATCCCTGTATCAACCACGCCACCTCTATCACAGACTCACAGACTTTAACCTGCCACCTTTTTACCACTGTTCTAAATGCATTACTGACTTATTTACATTTACCTTGTCATTTGGCTTGGTAAATATTTGGTGATAGAGATAAAATATTTTATAAAGCTGGTCTTCCTCATTGTATACAGTCCTCTATACCATTTTGGTCAGAATAAGACAAAATTCCAATCTCAAGCAAATAGGAAACACATGCAGAGAAACGGGCTTGATAAAGCTCAGCCATTCTTTTTTAATTTAATTTATTTGCGGGCTTGTGGTTTAAAGTTAGCCTTGGTGCCATCCCTAAGCTCCTTTTTCTCAAGGCTACTGAAGGGACTCAGTATGGCCCTTATGACAGGAGGATATAAGGTGGGAGGAAGAGTCAAAGATTTGACTCATTTTCCAAAACAAGGGGGGAATGAAGGGACCCCTTTCTTGACTTCCCAAAATCCATCCACTCTAGGCATTTCCCATCTTTATGACAAAGGACTTGACCTGAGGCAGGGGCTGCAGAATCTCTGATAACAGCTCAGATTACAAGAGCAGCTAAACCAGGTGGAGTTACCAGAATTCCTCCCCACCCCAACCCCCCCTTGGCCTGCTAGGGAATTCCCTCCCCTTCCTTTGTCGTCAGCAGTGTGCCTGAAGCCCACAGAGATGATAGGTCAGTTCAAACAGCAAAGGTGTCAGTGGTTGCCCCAGCTATCAATCAACCATGCTGAATTCCATTGGCCACCTGTGTATGGCCAGCCCAACCACATGGCTGGGGCCTATAAAAGTAGCCTGTAAGATCAGGCAGGTCGCTCTCTCACTCACACCTTAGAGGCGGCCCTGACCGGTCAGTATGATTCTCGATGCTAGGCGCGGAATAAAACTTAACTTCCAAATTCCGCTTTTGTGTCAGACTCGTTCCTTTGATCACGGACCCTAACAGCTACAACGTTACTTCTGGCTTTTTTTGTGATTAATTGGAGATAAGAGCCTCAGGAACTTTCCTGCGTGGGCTGACTTAGAACTAAGATCCTCAGATCTCAGCGTCCTGAGTAACTAGTATTACAGGCATGAACCACACTGAATTTTTAATTCAGCCACTTCTTGAATTCAAAGGCTCTGGGTCTGGGATTATGAATGACAGCTGAAGCAAGATTTTTCCAAAATGCAATACTTCTAATTTCTCTAAGTCCTTGACCTGGTCCTTGCTTTTCTAGATCTCCAGGCTTTTTGATTTCTTTGTAGAGCCTTAAATTGCTACTGCTTAAAGCTTTTTGTACTCATATGTCTTCATTCAACTTCTGTGCAATCCACACTCTATAGTTTTTCCTTGTCTTTCTAGATTTTGGTATGTTTTATTTTTTTTAAGTTTCCTTTTTATTAATTTCAAACTAAGGATTTTTCATAAGCTATGGCTGCTCATATACTTTGGGTCTTTTGTGTTCTATTCTATATGTCTGCTCTGGTGCCTTCTTGGCCAAAAAATACAACTAATACTGAAAATTGCTTGCCTCTCTTATGTATAAAGAACTAGTAGAAATAGGAAGAATTATAGGAAGGACTGTATCTTCCAATTAAGCATTCTTTAATGAGAGTCTATGAAGACATAAAACATAGTTTTGTATTATTTTATCGTAAAGGTAAGCACAATTTAAATCAAAGCAATCAGTTGGTTGTAGAGAGAGATTAATTGTACCTAATATAAAACTTCCAATCTCTTCTTTGTTTTTCTTTCCATACTACCTGAATTTTTGCATTTTACTAAATGAAGCATTAATATCTCACGAGTACCTAACATGATTTTTAAATTTTGTAAGTATCAGTGACATATGCACTGTTGTCAATCAGATAGTGCTTCTGGGGAAATATTTAAAATGCAGACAACCCCAGATATTTAAATACTTTGTCTTTTACAGATCAAAGTTTGAGAGGCAGAGTGAGGAAAAAGCTATTGTCAATATTTTCTCAAATATGTAGTGAGGGCTCAATTTTTATGTGAGTAGCTATCCTATTTTCTTAAATTTGTACGGTTTTCTTTCAGATAATTTCAACACTACATTATGCATCTACAGTATGCATTCATTTAACCTTCTTCACGATATGTTATTGTTTCCACATGGTATCATGAAATACTTGCTCCAGTAGCACATACCTGTACTCTTAGCTACTCAGGTAGTTGAAACCTGGACATCGCCCTAGAAACACAGCCTGGGCAAGAAAGTAGGTGAGACTCTTTTCTGTAATTAACTATCAAAAACCCAGAATTGGAGCTGTGGTTTAAGTGGTAGTGTACCAGCCTTAAGTAAAAAAGGACAACACCTCGGTCCCTTAAGCCTCAGTACCAGCACAGAATGAATCAATCAATTTATCCTTTGCAATTTTAACATTATACTGCACAACTAGTAATAGACTCTATTTGCAAAAAGAATGAGGATATCATTTATACTTATGTTTAATAGTACAACTTATATCTGTCCTTATTATCTTGAATCAGTTCTTTCTTAGAGTCTAAGCTATTTGAGCAGGGCTGCTTTGTTAGGCAGGATTTTCCCCGCAGGCTTTCTTTTTTTTCAGTTGCTTTCCAAAGGTGCAAAAATAATCCTGTCACAACAGAGAAGAAGAGCTTATAAAGATGCTTTAAAAACCTTATCACAAGGAAACAGTGCACAATGCATTGTATAATATAGTGTCTTAAAATACTTCTGCTTACCTCCTCACTGATGCTGCTACAATATTTACATAACACTGCTAACTAATTCTTCATTATGTAGGTTATTTATCCTTTCTTTTGGAGACTGTCTTCCCAGCACATTTAATATCATTGAATTGAGGCATTGTTTTTATTTCTGCCTCCTCTTTAGCTTCAATTACTCTCTCCTCCATTCTGAGCTGCATTGGTGGGTGAGGATTCATGTTTTCTGTTTCTTGGGGTAAGGAGTGAAGAGTAGGAGTAAATCTATGGCAGGACAAAGTCTTGTCCAGCCATCAAAGCAAGTGGTTTATGTCTTCAGAATGGGTTATTTCAGAACCAGAAAAAGAAATAAATGAAATACATTTTTTAAAAAGGAAAGACCTGTTTTGATTCAAGGGAATCATTGTCCAGGGAGAAAAAAAAAAGTAAAAGTAGAAAGTAATAGAAAATACTTCAGCAGAAAGACAATTTTAGTGCAAGGTATCTCAGAGGACCAGGAAATTATTTGAAGCATTAAACATTTTCAAGACTTTCTGTGTTGAATACATTTCTTAAACCCAAGACTAGAAATTTCTGTTAGCATTTCATGTTGAAAGGTTGAATTTAAATCAGAAAAAGAAAAAGAAGTCCATATCCTTACAAGTGGAGACACTGAAAGGCAAACAAGAAGGTTGTACCTTTGATCTAGTTTTCAACCTGAATGTCAATTGGAGATAGACAGGGTTATTGAGTTCTCTCTTTTAACACTTCAACACTCTGCCCAGCCTGGGTATCCATTAATCTTCTTGCTGTGGATTTCATTCTCCCACTGCCTCAGGATCACCTAGTTTCAACATAGCTCTGGACTGACTACTCAACAAATAAGTCACCTACCACATCAAGCAGCAGCCAACAATGACTCATGTCCTCATCCTGATTTCCTAGAGCCTAAACATCCTGCTTCTCAAACACAGTCTGCTTCCAGTAGCAGGAGGAATAAGACTCAGAGGTCAAGTCTAACACTACAATTCCCCCAAACCTCCAAAGACAGACAGAGGTGTGCTGAGCTGCCTTAGACTGGCTTAAGAAAAAGAAAAATGCTTTGCTTCCCCCCTCAGATGAAGCAGAAAGCACCTAAAACGTGTAGAGGTTCTATAAACCTGTAAGTTTTTATGCACTAAACCTGGAAGGGTATATATAAAGCAACCATACAACTTCCCCCTCACCAAGTCCAAGAATAAAATCAGCATTGTTCTACCAAAGGGGCACTGTAATCCTTCCAAATTTGAGCTTACACTGTCATCGAATAAGAAAAATAGATCACTTAATGCATCTGCATAGCTAAATATTAAAGTTGTGTGATAATTAAATCTGTGCATAAGAGCACAAGATCTTTGCTGTGTCAGATAAGAGTTAAAAACAGGTATTTATTGACATACTAGTAGACAACTGAACCTGAACTACACATTTTTTACAAAAATGTTTCTTAATGACTCTAAAGGTTGGATTGTTTTTATCATGCTCTCCTACTGCAAAAAATATCCTCACAGAGAACACGTGACTCCTCAAGGTCATTCAACCCATAAATGAGTGCAAATTTCCGGTTTAACTCCAGTCACATTGTAATTTCCCAACTTGATGCTGCAACTCTTCATTTGAAAATTTAATCATAAAGAATACTACATCTTTAATCTACAAATACGTTTTCATTCTACCTTGTAAAACTTGATGAGTACAAAACGCTGTCTTCTGCCAAATTGTATGACTTTGGACAGAGATGGGGAAGGTTTGATCTATAGAACTAGATTTTATTAAAAACTTAAATCAAAGCATAGGGATAAGAATAATAAAAAACAAAAATAAAATTTCAAGCTCATTTGAAGTTCTGTTTCCAGCAGGAATGTTTTCAAGTGATTTATAATGGGCATTTTTCAGATTATTTATTACAATAAAAATAGTAGTTAGCAACTACACCATCATAATTTAAACCATTTGAGAGGATGAACGCGATTTAAAATCCCTCATACCAATTTGTGCCTGATGTAGAGAACTTACAAGAGATGTATTAGGAGATTTAATGAACTTTATTTACAAGGATAAAATTTACAAAAGAGCATTTTCTATAAGACTAAATTCTAACTTTCATATAGCAAGAATTTAAGAACATAGTATGTAGTTTAAAAACTATATATGTATATATGTAATGTGTTAGTGGTTTAATTTTTTGTTTGTCTATATGTCAAAGAAATACATTATCTCATGTGAAATTTAGTGTAACTATTTATTGAGCATCATTTTTCTGATCTTGGAAATTAGAGTACATATTGTATTATATATCTTTAGTAAGAGTTAAATAATAATATTCATTTAGAGGAACGATTGACATGAACTAGAGTAACTTCAGGAACAAAGAATAGCATGCCATTTGGCATGATAACTGAATTGTTATCACTCAGATAAAAAAATTATTAATGACAGCTAATATTTCAAGAGGGTAGCATTTCATTGTACATTTCAAGTACAATGAGCTAACCTCTGGAACTTTATGTTTTTATATTATTTAAGTCATAATATGAGTAAACACACATTTTATCCGGTCTTTTCTCCAGTGAGTACTTTTTGATGTTTACTCTGTGAAACAACTTATTCTTGTTTACAAAGAAAGAGGAAAGTAGGATAAGAGATTTTTGAGAAAACACAAAATATCAACATATATTCTCAAAAACAAAATTGCTTTCTATATCTCTCAATTGTTCTAGGTAGATAATTTAATAATTTTGTTTTTATATTTCTTATTCTCATAATATTCCTATGAGAATATTCCTAATCTATGTTTCATTCCTTATAAACATATGAGTTTCACACTTATTTTTGGGTTAATAGCAACTTGGTTCAGATAGACCTACACTGCTTCTATAATCCAATAAAAATAGCTTATATGTATATAATGTTCTTAAACCATCTTAATATCCTTAGCAATATATGAGCACATTTGATCCTCCAACCTCAGTAAAATACGTAGAAAGTTTTTGTGGCTTCCTGCAATGCTGACTATATGGTTCTTAATCTTCCAGTGAAGGAGTGGATTCTTAAAATCAACAAATGCTGTAATACCTTGAGAAAAACAAATAAATATACTACTTTTGGGGGATGAATAGAAAGACAAAGCCAGAGCAAAAGTTCTGATGGCTTGAAATGAGGAGACATTCCAAAATCTGTCGATGACTCCCCAGAAAGATATTCCCACAAAACTAGAAAACAGTCCCACTCACTGACAAATCAAACTCTAAATTTTCTGAGCCTAAACTTTTTGCCTAAAATAGTATATGGTATACTTTTTTTCCAGCATACCTCTATTTTTTAATATCCTTGGGCTTCCAAGATGATACGGAATTCTATGTTGTTGGTTAGTTTTGTTACAATCATATAAATCGAAAGTCTAATTACACAGAATTGGATAATAAAACAAACCCAGTTCTGTTTTATATCTCTAACCTAACCTAAATCTGCTATTATTAAAAAAATAATTAACATGAAATATAAAAACCATTCAAATATGTATTTAATTCTTAAGGTCAAAAAAGCATTGATGACTAACATTATTTTAATAGAGAAAATTATCTTTCTCCATGAAAAAAAGACAATTGAAAGAGATATTCAGTGTAAACTTTTTAGACTGAAACAATAGATTTTGGTGTCATTTCCTCTTGCTAGATATCTACTTCTATCGGTACAAATTTGAGTTGATAAAGCTCCATATTTTATAACCACATTCATCACTGAAATGTGAAATAATGAAAGAAATCCATCTATAAAGAAGAACAAGAGAGAAGAAGGTAGCTAGCAATTAATATTTAATTGTTTGTAAGAAGAAAAATAATGAGTTATTGAAAGGGTGTTAACCGGAATGGTGAAAAGCTTGCCCAAAAAATAGGCTAAAGAGAAGGAAGATAAGATGAGAAATTGTATTCACAGAAAATAAACATTCTGCTTCATAGCAACATATTCAAAACACATGGCAAAGAAAAATATATAATATCCCACTATTTTATTTCTATCTTCTCTGTCAAAGACAGGAAAACAATGCCAGTAAAGGAAAGTGCAGTCCTCCAAAATGCAATATTATAGACAAAGCAGTTCATTCACTAAATGACTTTGTATTTTTTGTCCCAAATGAATTATGTCCCGTTACTTGAAGAATATTTAATATAATATTCTTGTCCATAACCTATTTCTTAAGTAATCACAAATAATCAGAAAGAAAGTGAAATTTTGGTGAAGAAAAAATATTTTCCTGAAATTCAGTCTCAACCTAGATTATAAAAATCAGGAGGATCATTTAGCTAATTCCATAAAATGTTTTAGAAACTACTAAAATTTGAGTTTATGAGCTTTTGAAAACAAATTAACATACATTCATTAAAACAAAAATTTCATGGTACTTCATTGGTCCATTGGTGATAGACTTAGTCTTTTGAATAAGGTAATTTCTAGATACCTAACTTAATTTAGGAAAATTATTTCATGCAGTATATGATAATGCATTCTTGAGCAAGAAATCAGAATTCTTAAATCCTACTATAGTTTTCAAATGATTTAAAGGCAACAAAAACTAGGCAGATTCCACATAATTATCCAGAAATGTATTTATAGCAACATAGGGTTTTATCATGGGCTCTCTGGTGACAAAATTTATGTAAGAAAAATATTGCAAATTATTTAAGTGGCCAGACCAAAAAAAAAGACATGGTTAGTAGTCATATTAGTGAACCACAAAGACCAACTATGGTCAGAGTAATTGACTAAGAACTCCAGTCATTTCTCTGAAATCCATGTCATGTTCACAATCCAGTAGGTTAGTAGCTAGGGCTATTCTATAAGATGCCAGACCCATCTGACAAGTGATTTGGGCTCAAAGACATTTGCTGAAATTTCTTTCTAGTACTGTAGAGATAAGATTAGCTCATTCCCTAAGTTGGCATCACTGGTTTCCAGGTTTCTTGTTAGATACAAGGAGAAGGAGAGGGCTTTAGGTGTGGTATAATTAGTAAAGTACCAGTGTAACAAGCTCATGGACCTGAATTCAAAAGGGAAAAAAAAGTAGAAATGGAAAAAATAAAGGAGGAATGAAGGATGAAAAGGAGAGGACAGAAAAAAAGGGGAAGAAGAGGCAGGAAGGAAAGGAAGATGGAAGGCAAGAAGAGAGGAAAGAAGACACATGGAGTTGAAACTCTTAAGCTTGGATGTGATAATGTGCTGTAATTTCTAGCTCTGCTCAGTTGGGAAATAAAAATTATATTAAGTTTAACTGTCTAAGAATTAAGAGAAATCCTTAGACTAAACAAGAAGGAAGTAGTACAGGTATGAGGAAGATTGCAGCCACTTAAGGAAATTGTAATCTAAAAGTAGTTCATATTTTCCAAAAGATAAGTTTGGAGGGAAAATGGAGCAAAATCTTCTTGAAAAGTGATATACATACTACTTTGAAGAAAATATAGGCTGTATACACACACACACACACACACACACACACACACACACACACACACGCACACACCACTGAATTAAGGAAATACTTTTTCTCTGTTTAATCACAACATTCCCTTCCCTTCTTCTTCCCTTCTGGGTTTTGTCAAGGTACTTTCTATTCCATATCATGCTTATGTGTGTGGATTACTGTAATTTATTATCTAGCCTATAAAAATCTTTATCTCATTTTTTTAAATCAACTTGGTAGTGACTGATTCTCTACTATTTTTATCTTTAGGGAGGGATAAATGGCATTATATTTTTGTATTCACATTATCTGCATGAGCCTGACCTGTCAGCTCTGTAACACAGGGATAGTCTTAAATGCAGTTTGGTCTGGAAGGCAGAAGAGCATAATGAAAGAGGTATTCAAAGATCAGATCAAGTGGTGTGAGACTGGAATGCAAAGAAACTCTATTTGTGGACATGCATTAAAGAACTATTTGCATTAAGAGAATAAAGAAAAATGCTAGTTTTAGTGAAGAAGGGAAATGAGAATGACAAAACAAATGTGTATGGAGTTTATGTTTGATAGGTCAATTGATAGGTCCTGAATGTATGATGAGCTTTCTACCCTGCTGTAGCTACTACAAACCTAGTCTTCCTACCTGAAGTTCATCATTCCACCTTCTCACCTACCCAGCACTATTCCAACCTTTGTACTTTTTATTGCATTCCCTTTGCTTCTTCTGAAAACAAGACTATCTACATCTTCTCTCCTCCATTAGTAGTTATTCTAGTAAGACCCGAACATACGTGTGCCAAAGGAAAAACAAACAAAAAATTTACCATTAAAAAATCATCTTTCTATGGCTTTTTTTCATTATCATCAATGATTTGTTCAAGAAGGTTTCATTGAACATGTCCACTTGTGTGGACATCTTGATTATGATCCCTGTATGCACCATTCTTCCCCCTTCCTTTCCAAATGTATCTCATTGTGTGTTCCATTTTCTCTCACATACATATTTTAATAATTTCTTAACTTCTCATTAGGAGACATAATGTGGGGGTCAGGAATTTAGTGTAGTGGTAGAGTGCTAGCATGCACTGGTTCAATTCCTGGGTACCACATACATAAAGAAAAGCTTGGGATGGTATTGTGGCTCAGTTGGTAGAGCACTAGGCTTGAGGAAAGCCCAAGGACAGTTTTCAGGCCCTGAGTTCAGGCCCCAGGACTGGCAAAAAGAAAAAAGAGACACAAAGTGGGAAACCCAGGGTAACATTTTTCAAACTTTTCGCCTAGCTAAAATTTTACTTCATTACCCAGTAAACTCACATGCACATATACGAATTTGGGAGAATTCCATCTTTTCAACAGTAAATGATATTATTTTCTGTTATTTTGTTTTCACATTTTTGCTGTTGTTTACTATGATATGATGTGCTTTGTGGAGAAATAATTTTTCTCTCATATGAGAGTATGAAGTCCAAAATCAAGACACCAGTGGATTCTGTGGCCACTGAAGGCTGGTTTCTGATTTATACACTGCCTCAAATTGAATAGCAACATGGAAAAGGGAGGTAACTTAAAGCCTCTTTTGTAAGACCAACACTCTTATTCTCCAGGATTCTGTCCCTTTGACATAACTTCCTAAAGATGCATTAACATCCTACCTGAAATTAGATTTCAAAGTACGAATTTGAGGAAGACACAAACATACAAGTTAGTACCATCCCGCCTAAAATCAAACCACCTAGAATCCAAACTTCTTATTGACATCTTTTCTTCTAATACCTGATATCCCTTAACACCTATTAATAACTGATTCTCTTTAAGATTTCTGACTTATTACCTCTCTCCCTGGAATAGAAACATTAGAGTTATAGCATACACCAAAAAAAAAGAATAAACCTGGGGAAAAGTGTTAACTGAAGTAAATCAGGCTCAGAGAGACAAAAGACCCATGCTTTTCTCATATGTGGAAGCTGTAACTAATTTATAAATATAATAAGTAAACACACAGCATTGTATGCAAATGTTTACAAATGTCTTAGCCAAAGTATGCTATTGATAGTGGAGAATTAAAGAAACTAAGTGACAGTCCAACAAAATGAAGACCAGGAAAGTGATCATTGAAACGCATAAAGGGAGGTCAAGATGAGGAAATTGATAAATGAAGAGAATAAGGTATGGAGGAGAGAGAATACTTTTATAACATTCAATGCATATTCTGTGAAACTAGGAAGAAGTGAGGGGATGAGTTGGGTTGAGAGGGATGGGGAGAATGACAAAAGGGGTGACATTAACCAAGAGGCACTGTACTTATAAACTAATTTTGTGAACGGTCACTCCTTTGTACAACTACCTAAAGATAATAAAAATATGACTATGAAATACTACAAGGGGTACCAGGAGCATAACTTAGTGAATGGTAGAGTGCTCGCCTAGCACACGTGAAGCCCCAGTAACACATACTCAGAAAATGCCAGAAGTAGCACTGTGGCTCAAGTGTCAGGCTCTGAGTTCAAGCCCCAGGATTGAAAAACAAACAAGAAAAAACACCTAGTATAAGGATGATGCAATGAACAAGGATAATTACTTTAGAGAAAATATGCACACAAATAGCAGGGAAATGTGTCTAAGTTGAGTATAGTTATACTGTCTGGTCTACAGAAAGTATACAGCAAAGAGGATCCCTAATCCATCAATACTTCCAGAGAGAGAACAACTTCATCTGCAGGAAGGGAACTTCCTGGATATCTAGCATGCTGGTACACTCCTGTAATTCAGGAGGCAAAATTCTGGAGTATCACTGTTCAAAGCCAGTATAGACCAAACAAGAAAGAAACTGCAATACCCTATTTCAACCTACAGGTCAGGCATGTTCATACACAGTTCAATTCCAGCTACAGACAGACTATAGATAGAAGTTTACAGAAGGCTAACACCAGGCAAAAGATGCAAGGCTTAATCTGATATTTGCCTGACAAGGCCCTGAGTTCCACTCTGAGGATGGTTAACAATAGATGGAAACTTCTGACAAGAACTTTGACTTCCCTTAAATTGTGCAAGGAATAATTCAGTATCTCAAGGGAAAAGATATGATCAAGCCAGCCTTGTGCAAGGCCTACTTTATCACAGAGAGCAGAAGCTGGTCAGACAGGTGAAGACTAGCAGTTGTTCTTGTCACTCTGTCTTCCCTCTGAGAAATTGGCTAAGGGCCTGTCTAGGTTAAGGAATTTGACTGGTCAAGACCTCAATAAATCCTGTAGAGTTCAGGGAGACACATGACTCTGTTCACTGTAAAAAGAGTACACATCAGCCGAGCTCCATCCAACTGCAATGTGCAAGACAGAGAGAAGTAGGTATAGTCATATGAATTTTCTGTTTCTTTTTCTGTTATTAAGATAGACATTTTCCTTCTTATTCTGTTATTAAAAGTCTCAAGTATAATTATTAAGAGGAGTCACACAAAGGAGAACTCTTTTCTACTTTGTAGCTCCGAGGAGCCAAAACAAGAATATTAATTTGTTTTCTTCCGAATCTGAAATAAGATTCATCTCTACAAGGAAATTTTAAGTATATGAAACCTTTTCCTTTTCTTTTCTTTAATGAATTGGCAATTTTAGTATAACCTCATCTTATAAAGTTTCTTGAATTTTACCCTTTTCTACATCAGAGCTTTTCCAGAATAGAAGTTATGATATAAATATACAACGGAGAATTTCTTTTCAAATATTATAAAAATAAGAATGATAAAATTCAATTAATAGCTTATGTGGGACATTATATATCTAATAGGACCATTTCAACATATTTTCCATCTATTTTTAAAAACCATTAAATGAGATGTTTGCATATTCATGGTAAATTTTAAGAAGCCAGTGTATATTTTTATCTATAGCACATGCTAGCTCAAAGGAAGCACATTTCATCTGGCTAGCTACTTCCTCTGATTAGGTGGCTGCCACATTGGTTAGCTCAGACAGCATGCAGGTCTGTTTATTTTGTTGTGCTAGCTAGCTAGATGCTCTAACATTTGAGCCCCACCCCAGCCTTTTGGCTTTAGATGGCTCTTCTTCTGTTTTGCCCAGGGCTGACCTCCAACTGTGCTTCTCCTACATAATGCCTCCATGTGTGTATGTGTGTATGTGTATTATAAAGGTGATAGACAGGTACGTGAGCTTTTGTGCTTAAGTTTAGTGCTCTACCACTTTTGCCACAGCTCCATTTTAAGCTGGCTTTGAAAGGTGATTACCAAACCTCAGGAATAGCTAGGATTGCTGGTGAAAGTCACCAGCGTCTGGCCTTAATCCTTTGAACCCCCAAATATAAGCTCACACCAGCACAACCAGATTGTTGATTGATATGAGGTCTAAGTTTTGCTCAAGGTAATTTTGAATCTCAATTCTGGCTTCCACCTTCTTCCCAACTGTAATTACATGTGTGTGCCACCACAAGAACTGCATATCATTTTTGAGAGAGGAAAGAAAAAGGATGGAAGGAAAGAAGGAAGGAAGGAAGGAAGGAAGGAAGAATGGAAGGATAAAACAAGGATATCAAAGGAATGCTTACTGAGTGTGTGCTCACAACCAGAAACACTAACATTTTTCAAAATGAATTCATATGTGTGTGTGTTTTAGTCAGTTGTGGGGCTTGAACTCTTGGCCTGGGCACTCTTCCTGAGCTCTTCAGCTCAAGGCTAGTGCTCAACCACTTTGAGCTACAGTGACACTAAAAAATGCAATCTTAATGTAGGATAGCTCTAAAAAGTCTTCATTTGGTCAATGAACGAAATTACAGTCAAAGGCCTAAGAAACCTGTTAAAAATCATCCAGCTAATCAATCTGGCCCTAGTACATTCCTTTTTCACTCTTCTTTGTTAAAGGAAATAAAGCAATTTCTTTACTAAATCAGTAAATGCTCCAAATCTATTAATTTATCAGCTGTTAAATTACTGTTAATGTAGAGAAGGATGTAAGCATGCATGTTGGTTTCCTAAATTATTTTGAAGAGAATCACATACAGCCATTCTATCACTAAAATGAACTTTGAGTCTACTTGTTTGTCAACAGGAAGATATTTTCCATATAGATTACAAATCTGGAATCTCTAAAATGATATCTAAAGCTGGTACATGTCAGTATCTGTCATTTATCAAATCTGTCTTCCTTACAAACTGTGAATTTCTTGGTCTTGATTGTGAAGGGCTTGTGAATTCGACAGTGTCAGGATTTGACATGAGTGAAGGAAACATGTTGTTCTGATTTGCTGGGCATGAAAAATATTAATCCCACAACATGTAGACCAATATTTACAAGCCATTGCAAATTAATGCTCTGCATATTTTAGTCACGGATAATTCTGACAAAGTTGAAAGTGAAATTGGCCATGCAACATTTGGGAAGATAAAAAATGAAATTATACACTTATTTTGCTTTTTGAATTTGATATAGACTACTAATTATAGACTTTTCTTTTGATAAGTTCCTGAAAAAAGACAGGTTTTAAGAATTTATAAATATTTCATGCTTTTTCTCTCTCATTGAAAGACAAGCAAATAATTTCCTTCAATGCTAGGAATAACTTTTATACATTATTATTACAAAAGGATAGATTATAGAAAATGAGCTGTTCTTGATGTAGAGATGGATCCTACAGTAAGATATCAGTCCATGAATCAAACACATAGAGAGATAATTTCATGATTATAACTTACCAAATGATTAAACATTTAAAAGATTTACAAGTCTTACTTCTGTTTTCAGTGCTAATAAAATGCAATATAACATGAAAATCAAATGAAAAACTTGGCTTTTCATAATTTTTAAACTTGGCTTCTGATAATTGTCCTATAATTAATGAAAAATTCAACATTTTCTGTTTGTCTATTCTGGAGCTTGAACTCTGGATCTGAGCTTCTTTTGCTCAAGGCTAGTGTACTACCACTTAAACCACAGTACCACGAGCCTTTGTTTTTATTTTGGTTTGTTATGTTTTGGTTTTTGTTGTTGTTGTTATTCATTGAGTACTTTATTGGAGATAAGAGACTCCTGGACTTCCTAGCATGGCTGAGTTTGAAGCCAGCCAATCCACATATCTCTTTCTCTAATTTACCACGTGTAATCAGAGATATGAGTCATAACTACTCTATAAAACATTGAGATAATATTTACCAATGGATTATCTTAAAGTATGGCATATAATGGGCTCAATGTTCATTTTGATAGACTGTGAATCAATGATGCTTTAAATTGAAATCTTCATGTGAAATGTTCAGTTATCTTACATTTAAAATTCTGGAAAACTTACTGATTTTTTTGCTAAGTTTTCCTGCAAATTCAAAACAAATTTCTTTCTGTTTGTGCCAAGTGATAATTTTCAAAGTAGCAAATGCCTTTATATTCAAAACCAGTATAAACACAAGCAAATGAGGAACTATAAAATGTGTTTCCTCTCATCTAGTTGAATTGGAAACATTTCACACAAGTCAGCATGTAAACTGTGTAACTCATATGCACATTCTCGCATTCTTCTCTAAGTTTTATTTTCAGACAATGTACTAATTGTATTTCCATAGCTGCCTGCTAATCTAATATAATTGCTACAGTATAATAGAATATCATTTAATAATTTTACTTTCAGCATCAGATTTGAATTGTGTTTGCATAAATTTTATAACATTGTGCTACTTAATTTATTCTGAAAGTATTTGAAAGCCTTATTTTAGTGCACACATTTTGTTTCATCATGTTGTATCTTGGCAGAAAGTTTAAAACTCTTCAAAATTTCATTGCCTAAACACATAGAGGATTTGGTAAATGTATTGCTGTAGAAATTATCACAGAAAAACTAATTTCTTTAACTTTTTTGTCATTTGTTGGTCTTTGAATATCTAGTGATTTTGTTGGAAAATTTCTGGCATGATTTATCATGTGTCAGTTTCTCTTAATGAGAATGACAAATAGAACAACTATATCAATGTGATATGACATACTACTGCATCAAAAATTAGGTCAATCCTTTTACTAGGTTATTTCCAATTTTCTAAATTTATTTTACAAAAAAATATTGGGGCCAGAAAGATGGCCTAGTGGTAGAGTGCTTGCCTAACATGTACTAAGCCCTGGGTTCGATCCCTGGGTACCACATATACAGAAAGAGCCAGTACATTGGAGAAACTAAGTTATAAATGTGAAACATACGCAAGAATTTGAACCTTGTGATGGGACTACCAGACAAATCTTTAAAGAATTCAAAATTTAAAACAAGTACTAAAACTATTTTAAGACTATGTACATTAACAAGCATTCTCCAGAGAAACAAATACAATTGAATATAATATATATGTGTGTACATATATATATATGTATAATTTATCTTATGTGTGCTAGATGCACCACCTACAGAACCTATATATGGAAACAAATTCATTGTACATAATTGACACAGACAATGAAAGAGACTGACGAATCTCAAGTCCCAAGATTGGTTTAGCAAGTTAGAGATTCTAGAAGGTGCATAACATTGTTCAAGTCTGCAGTCCAGCAAGCTGGAACTCAGGAAAAGCTAAATCTTCAGGTGACTGAATAAGACCCATCCACATAGAGAGGACAATACACTTTACTTGGATTGACAACTTAATCATTAACTTTATCACAACATACCCACAAAGAAATAAGAATTTTGAAACAAATATCTTCGCAATTCATAACCTAAATCTAGTGGATACATTCTAGTGCACAGAATTTGTTAGACCATTATTTGTCATGTCTCAGCAAAATGTTATCCTGTGATTGGAGTTTGTACCAGTAGATAGGCCTGAGTGTTGTCTATCATTAAATTGAGCATAAAACATATGTGCATGCTATAATATTATTCTCATTTTCACAGTGTGAAATTCTTGGCATGCGGTGATATGAATATTTTTGGTGCCAATACTGCATGAAATTATATCAAAATGATTTAATAAAAAATTTAAATGTATGCATTAAAATGACAAGATCAGAATTTTTGAGATATTAAAAAACAAGTTAACCTAGCAAAACAATTTTAACTGATAGTTTCTGATCTTTTCAATTCAGCATATGACAACCTTCATATCTTGTGATACTTTATTTTAGGTTAAAGTTACATTTCATTAAATTTTTAATAAACTTTTTCAGAAGCTGAGTCATCTTTGTGCAAACTCCCAGCAGTCACTTCTATTTCTTTGTATGGTGCATAGATCATTATCTGAGAAATATTATTTTGGAATTCTAAATTCACTATATGATACCATGAAACCATCTTAGGAAGGAAGAAATTTTGTATAATAAGAGAAACAAGAAAAGATAGTCTAGATTTTAGGAGATTCTGCACAATCCTCTATTGATGTTTTGGAATTGAGAAGTACTGCCTATTTACAATATTCTCATTTCTACTTACTTACCATTATCTTTCTACCAATTGGTTGATACATGATGTGTTTGGTAAACTTACAGTACTAGTGCTACTACATTTGCGTCCTCTCTACCCACAATTTTTCTTCCTGGCTACATATTTTATGCTGGTCAGAAACATTTCCTCACAATATATATTGTCAACAATTTGGTTCCTTCAAAACCCTCTCACCAGAAGGGGTTTTTGCAGCATTAACCCTCTTGTCTTCTTGATTTGTACCTACAGTTTGAGTTGTAGTCAATGAGACTTCCATTCTAGAATGGGACACTATATTTTATTGACAATTAATCTCTTTGACATCTAAACCCAAATAAAGTTTCTGCATTTCAAATAAGTTAAACACACTGAACTATTAGTAAGAAAAATTTTACCATTTGTCTTCTGTATTCACTTGTCAAAAAGACAGACAGACAGATGATAGATAGATAGATAGATAGATAGATAGATAGATAGATAAATAACTAAAATATTTTAAGCAATTGACTAATGTGATTATAGGTAGGAACAAGTTTCAACTTTACAAGGCAAGCCAGCTGACTGTTAATTCCAGTAAAAATTGATGTTTTAATCTTAAGCTCAAAGGCAATTTGAGTACAACTTTTTCTTTAGGCAATTTTGTTTTTCTTTGGTGTTAAGACCTTCATTTGATCAGAAAAGTTTTAACCACTCATACAATCCAAATGATTTACTCCAGATCTACTTATTTAAATATTTATTTATTTTGTGTAGAACATATACTTTATTTCTTATTTATTTTATATTTCATGGAAGACATGACATCAACCAAAATATATTGTGCTCATAGGCATGTTGAATTGAAACCCCCCTTGTAGTGTAAACATGTCCTACCACTCTGGAAAGCACTGTGGCAGTACCTCAAAAGACTAAACTACCCTATGACCCAGCAAACCCATTTCTGGGCATCTACCCAAATACCAGAAACAAGGCCATTCTAAACCTACCAGCACAACCATGTTCATCACAGCATCATTCACCATAGCTAAGACATGGAACCCTCAGTTGATGTGGATCATGAAGATATATACTGCCTTAAGAAAGAAGGACATTGGACCATTTGTAAGGAAATGGAAAGACTTGGAAAAAATCATATTAAATGAAGTAAGCCAGACCCAAAGAAATGTAGGCTCCATGGTTTTCCTCATTTGTAACAATTAATATATGTTTAAGATTCTCCTAACAGAGGATCACAGTAGCTCAAAAGCTATAGATATATGTCCATATAGGATGAGGCCAAACAAAATGAACTCCAGGATATGGAAACAAGAAGTTTATCTTTGTGATTGTTGTTCTTAATGTCCTATGTAAAGCCATTTGTTTTCCCTTCTTTTCCCTTTAAGGTTTATTTCATGTTGTTACTATATCTGAGTTTGGTACATGGTGTATTGTATATACTTTTATTTGTTTATTTGAAAAGGGAAGGTAAGATAAAATCAAGATGAGTGCAAGGGGGTGGGGGAAGGAAAAGTGGGAGAAAAATATGGGAAGGGGCAACAATGTTCAAGAAGTACTGTACCCACTACTAGATGAAAGTTACTGTAACCCCTCCAAGCATCGCCCTGAAAATAAAATAAAATTTTAAAAAAAGAGAAACCCCCTTGTACACTTATTTAAAGAAAAAACTAAATGAAGAAATAAATGAAGACATCAATAAGAAGTGAATTAAGGTGTGCTCCAGGGCTCCTGCTGGCGGCATCCTCCCTGGCGTCCTCCCATTTAACTAGTCTCTTCCTTTCCCTCGACCTCAGGTGGGACCACCGCCAGGATGCAGATTTTCGTCAAAACCCTTACGGGGAAGACCATCACACTGAAGGCTGAATCCTCAGATACTACAGAAAATGTAATGGCCAAGATCCAGGATAAGGACAGAATTCCTCCTGATCAGCAGAGACTGGTCTTTGCTGGTAAGCAGCTGGAAGATGGATGCTCTTTATCTAATTACAACATTCAGAAGGAGTCCATTCTTCATCTAGTGTTGAGAATTCTAGGTGGTGCTAAGAAAAACAAGTCTTCTGATTATGACAAATGAGGGAAACCATTGAGCCTAAGTTCCTTTGAGTCTGGCTTACTTCACTTAATATGATTTTTTCTAAATCTTTCCATTTCCTAACAAATGGGGTGATGTTGTTCTTTCTGACAGCAGCATAGAATTCCATTGTGTATAAATACCACATCTCGTTGATCCATTCATCAAAGGAGGGATATCTAGGTTGGTTCCATATCTTTGCTATGGTAAATAGTGCTGCAATGAACATTGTTGTGCTAGTGGATTTAGTACGTCCTTGTTTCTGGACAATTGGGTAAATGCCTAGTAGTGAAATTGCTGGGTCATAGGGGAGCTCTATATTTAGTCTTTTGAGGAACTGCCATACTGCTTTCCATAGTGGTTGAACGACCTTCCCCTCCCACCAACAGTGTGGTAGTGATTCCTCCTGGCCACATCCCCTCCAGCATCTGTTGATATTAGTTTTCTTGATCCTGGCCATTCTAACTGGAGTGAGGTGGAATCTTAGAGTTGTTGTGATTTGCATTTCTTTTATGACCAGAGATATTGAGCATTTCTTCATGTGTCTATAGGCCATTTTTGTTTCTTCTTCAGAGAAGACTCTCTTTAAGTCTTTGGCCCATTTTTTTAATGGGATGGTTGTTACCTTGGACATTAGTTTTGGAGTGATTCAATTTTTTGAGCTGTTGATATATTTTAGATATGAGGCCTTTGTCCGTTGTTTGGATGGTGAACATCTTCTCCCATTCTGTGGGCTTCCTAATTAATTTACTAGCTATGTCCTTTGCCATACAAAAGCTGCAATTTAATGCAGTCCCACTTATCCAGCCTTTCTCTGATTTGTTGTGATTCTTGGTCCTTATTAAGAAAGTTTCGACCTGTGCCAAGGTGGCCTAGTGTATCTCCTATTCCTTCTTGTAAAGTTTTCAGTGTGTCAGCTTTTACCTCCAGGTCTTTGATCTATTTGGAGTAAATTCTAGTGCAGGGTGACAAAGAAGGATCCAACTTTAGTTTTCTGCAGGTGGTTAACCAGTTCTGCCAGCATCACTTGTTGAAGAGGCTATCTTTCTTCCATTCTATTTTTTTGGCTCCCTTGTCAAACGTTGGGTAGCCACAGGTCTGTGGTTTAATATCTGGGTCCTCAGTTCCATTCCATTGATCTTCAGGCCTGTTGTTGTGCCAGTACCAAGCTGTTTTGATAATTATAGTTCTGTAATAGAGTCTAAAGTTTGGTATTGAAATTCCTCCTGCACTGTTCTTTGTGCTAAGAAGTGTTTTTGCTATACGGGGTCTTTTATTATTCCATATGAAATTTTGGATTGCCTCTTCTATTTCCTTAAAGAATGACATTGGAATATTGATGGTTATTGTGTTGAATTTGTAGATAGCCCTTGGCAAGATTGACATTTTCACGATGTTGATTCTTCCAATCCAGGAGCATGGGAGGTTTTTCCATTTCCTTAGTTCTGCTTTAATTTCCTTTTTTAGGGTTTTAAAGTTTTCATCAAAAAGGTCCTTTACATTCTTAGTTAAGCTAATTCCTAGGTACTTTATTTTCTTTGAGGCTATTGCGAAAGGAGTTGCTTTCCTGATTATTGCCTTGTTCCTCTCACTGTTGGCATAGAGGAAGGCAGTTGATTTTTGAGGGTTAATTTTATAGCCTGCTACCCTTCCAAAGTTTTGAATCAGCTCAAGGAGCTAGGGAGTAGAGTCTATAGGATTTTTTAAATACAGAATCATGTCATCTGCAAAGAGAGATAGTTTTACTTCCTCTTTCCCTATTTGGATCCCCTTTATGCTTACTTCCAGAAACCTTGGGCTCTCCTAGCAGAGATTTGCAATAGAGCACAACCTTGATACATAAGGCCATATAGTATGACACTAAATGAAAGGACCTCTAGGATATAGAAACAAAAGCCATATAATGAATGATTGTTGTCCTTAATGTTCTATGTCATCTCTCATTTCTTTTGCTGTCCCTTGGTTATCTCATATTGTTACAGTATCTCACTTTGTTACCTGATATATCAGATATATTTGTATTTGGTTATTTGAAATTGGATAGGGAAGGGGGAAAACAAGATGAGGGGTGTGGATGGGGGAAGGGAAATGGGGATCAAGACATGTGAAATGGGATCGATGTATGTGAATTAATGCACCTATCTGGCAAAAATCATGTAACCTTTCTATTAATTACAACAAAAATATATGAAAAAAAGAAGTCTTACACCACTCCCAGGAAGAACATGCATAAGAGAAAGAAGGTTAAACTATAAGATGGATGAAAATGACAAAATTAATTGTCTTGTTCGAGAGAGCCCTTCAGATGAATGTGGTGCTGGAGATTTTATACCTAGCCACTTTGACAGACCTTATTGTGGCAAGTGTTGTCTAACTTACTGCTTCAACAAACCAGAAGACAAGTGATTGTGTATGAAGTAATAAAAGGGCACAAAACTAATATAAAAAAGTAGTTCAATATGCAGAATTTTTTATTGTTGTTGCTGGGTTGTGGGACTTGAACTCTGGGCCTGAGCTCTTCAGCTCAAGGCTACTGCCCTACTCCTTAAGCCACAGTGGTACTTCTGGCTTTCTTGTGATTAATTGGAGATAAAAATATGATGGGTTTTTTAGTGGTCCAGGCTGGTTTTGAACCATGATCCTCAGATCTTAGCCACCTACTGAGTAGCTAGGATTATAAGTGTGACACATCCGTGCTGGGCTACATAGAAATTTCTTCACAATATTACTTCACACTGGTGTGTGACCACCTTTGAATGCTATTGTCAAGTTGCTATGTGAAATTTACCATCACATCTTCTCTTCACAAAGGTGCTGTTTTGTACTAAGTAACCTGAATCACAGAAAACACTAAACAAATGCTATTTTTGTCCTTGGGATTCAGTCCGTTCTCCAGTTTCAGATGAATGCTTTCACCCATCACATCTAGACCCAAAGTAAAATGAATTGCAATTTCTTTACATAACTATCTCCCAAAGCTTGTCTGAATCTCTCTCTCTTTAAAAAAATCATGAAAAGCTTCACAAATGTGTGTGTGTGTCATTATTAAGCAGAGGCCATGCTAATCTTTTCTGTATCACTCCAATTTTAGTATATGTGCTGCAGAAGTGACCACTGAATCTCTTCTCTCTATTTAAGATAAGATACATTACAAAACAGATTTACCAACAGATATACATGACCACTAAAAGATTCTTCCACAGAAGAGCCATTGACTTGCTCATAGTTGGAAGGCACCTCAAAGTCCATGATGTACAATCTCATAGCTTCACAAGTAAAATTATAAATAGGCATATGGATTCAGAGCTTTCCCATAAATACTGAGCTGTTAGATATATTTTATACAATTTCCACACTTTCCAAGCATACCCTGATTGAACTCTCTCCTCATTCCTTGATCTGAAAGACTAAGCACCAGTTATAGCTTATTTAATAATACTATTTCTGGAGGGGTTTTTTATACATTTATTTTATTTTTAGTGTTCTTTTTCTCCTTGAAGAAGCAACTGACTTTTAAACTTTGTTTTGGTCCTAGATTAGTGGTTCCTTTAACATGTGATCAACATTCTTACCAACTCATACACTCTCTCTTTTTTTTCCATTCCGGGGGCTCAAACTCAAGGCCTGAACACTGTCCTTGGACTTTCTCAAGGCTAGTGCTCTACCACTAGAGCCTCAGCACCACTTCAAGATTTTATCTATGTATGTGATACTGAGGAATCGAACCTGGGTCTTCGTACATCCTAGGCAAGCACTCTACTATTAGTCCAAACTCCCAGCCCCCATGCATTCTCTTTTATGTTCTAGTTGATCTTCCTAAATTCAAATCTATATTTTTGTACAACAGACCCGAAGATTTATTCTGCATATTAAACTAGACAATTTCCACAGAAAATTGCCTCCTTCATTAGCTCTGAAATTTGGCTCATGTTTCTCCAGGTAGCCTACGAATTCTATTTAGAAAAACAAAGTCACATATAAGCCACAAATTGAATACTAAAGCAGCAATGTCCCAGTCCCTCTCTGTCCTGACTTCTCTGCAGCATGATGATTACATCATACACTACTGGTTTCTGAAATTTTAGTGATGCCAATGAGAAAGTGAGAAAAATAAGAATACAAAAAGATGGTTGAGCTGAACTTTTGCTCCTAAATGGTCATAAGAAGGAGACCCAAATCTGTTGCCTGTTCACTTGACATCTTGTAGGATGAGGTGCTTGCTTGCTAGGTACACACATAATCACCCAATAAAAGTCAATACCAAGAGGAAGAAAAGACTGGAATGGTGGAGGAGGAAAATGAGTAAGAGAAGAAATATTCCAATTTGGTGAATAAAAAATATACATGTCAACATTTTATTTTTTAAAAATATTGTTTTAAACATGCAATATGGCACCATTCTAATAGACTTAGTAAAGTAACTTTCTCTTCTATTTTCAATTTATATTCTGAGTTCAAGCCACAGGACCATCACAAAAAATAGTAAAAGTAAAATAAAATCAAGAGCACTCCTTATTAATTCATTTCCTATGGAACAATTGTCCCCGTGGCACTTTTTCTTTTAACATTGCTTCTGTTTTGAAGTCTCCTACCTAGTTCCTTTCCTAGAAACAGAGGTAGTTAAGTCTTTCCTTTTATCTTTGGTCTTACTTTTTCTGTCTCCTCATACTAGTAAACTTTAATTGCAGAGAAGACATTCATTTGCTTCTATTACATCAATGAAGGTATAACACTTGTCCAAAACTTACCAGATTCATGACTTAAGTAGATGTGAAACTGAATCATAGTTGATAGTAATAGAATCAAGTGACCCAAGTATAAGTTAAGTATTAAAGCTACTGTGTTGTTCCTGTAAGTTTACTTATACCAGACTCCTTAATTTGTACCTGGGGACAAAATGCTAGTGATTAGATTACATGAATGATTCTATTCCCTCTTAGCTTAAATCTTTGAAAAAGGATTAAGTTTCTGTCACAGCTTTCCACCCATTTAATTGATATGCAGGGCTCTCTGGTTCCCTTTCTTTAGTTTTATCAAACAGCAAAGAAAAAGAGGTGAAAAACTTGCTGATGAGAACAAACAAAATCTTGGAATACAGGCCCAATGAATCCAGTTTGAGAAAACCATAGAGATGAAATATGGAATGGAAGGACAAAGGAGTTTACAGGAAACATATTTCTAACAGTTAAGTATTTCAGGCAAATTCAGTTTCATAACTACTCTCCAATATTTGACTGAATTTTAATAACAACTTTTACAATTTATGATATGCCCTGACTTTTATTCCAAAAAAAGCACAGACATTTCTACATTTGAGAATGTCAAAGAATCACTATGAAATTAGTTCTAATCAGATCTTTGCCATTAGTGAAGTGTGAATTCAGCATCATTTAGAGGAAATGGCTTTAGGAACATAAAAGTTAATCTATCATGCTAAAAGATCATTGAAAACACTATTTTATAAGACAGATTGAAGGCAGCTATATTACCAAAATCCATTTGCAAAGGAAATTTTTAAGAACTATATCTTTATTTCCATTAGATGTAAGGATGTGCATTCCTCCACTCATATACAAGCAGTTAAAATTATAGAATGTTTTATAGTTGGAAAGAACTTAATTATGAAGTCCAACACTTTCATTTTATAGAAGAAGATACCAAGACCCAGCAAATACAGGCTAAATAACATGTCTAACATCTAGTCAATGTCACTCCCTACACTAACCTTCTTCGTGATGTTCTTTCATTTCTACAGCAAAAATTGTTTGAATACACTCAATGTCCTGGAGTGAAGGATTTAGTTTCCCCAACCTCACAGTAAAGTGGGAGATGAATGAATGCAAATAAACAGCTATTTCATCCCTCAATCCTGTTAATACCCTTAATATTGAAATAACCTGGCTCAAGCTCTTATCTTTCATATGCTGTGAATCACAGTTTCCACCAATGGACTCATCCATAGCTTCATATTTCTCCTATTGACCTTTTGCTCTATTTTTCTGCTTTTGATGTGTTTCATACTAATTTTTATAATCAAATCATCTTAAAAAGGAAATGCGCAAAATTTATCTCATATTTCCCCAAGTTCTCATAAATAGAAACTTCTAATATTTAACTGGGTTTCCTTCCAAAGTCAGAATTCTGGGGAGATACTAAATCAGAGCTAGAACTATTTAGATTTATATCTTCAAGAAATATACTCATTATCGTACTTCTGTAACTGCAACCCCTCAGCTCTTCATCATCTCTACAATAAAATTAAATTAAAATTTAAAAAAAAATCCCCACATAACCAGGAAATGAAAAGTGTGCTGGGAAAAAAAATAAAGAACAGTGCTATTTTCAATTTATTATTTTACATAGGAGTGTAATATTAAAAACAAATAGAAATAAATGAAATAAATGGTGGATATTTGTACACATTTACTTTTAGAAAATGTCCTCAGACTACCTTATGTAATTCATTTTAATATATCAATTTTGGTGCAGACCTTGGGGAGTTTATTGTGAAAACTGAAAACTAACCCCAAATCTCTGCTCTCATAGAGATAAATTTTATCTGGAAAGAGAAGAAAAATTAATTAATTAATTAATACCTGACCAGGTATGATCACTCACACCTATAATCCCACCTACTTCAGAAACAGCAATTAAGGAAATAATGAGAAACATGTTTTAAGAGCATCCTGGGAAAAGTAGCATATATCTATGATAAGAGCTACTTGGAGATATATGTAGAAAGATCATGGTCTAAGACAATCCCTGGGCCAAATAGTGAGACCCATCACTAAACGTAATCTATTAAAAGCATAAAAGGGGTGGAGTTTGTGTTCAGAGACTAGGGGCCCGTGCTTAGCAAGCATGAATCCTGAATCCAGTTCCAGAAGAAACAGAAGAAATAAAATATGCTCCACACAGAAGATGGAAATTTTAGAGATAAGAGCAAATATTTCCACAATGGTTAAGAAATGTATTAAATGCATTAAACCACAATTACTTGCAAACCAGTAATTCTCTAAGAAGTACTTATGAGATTGCCTGATTACTGGACAAAGGATAATACCAACGAAATGAAATGACTATTACATCCCAGTTAGGTAAGGGTAGAAGGGGTGTGGTAAGGACATGCCCAGAAGACCAAGTGTCTTAAACTTGAAAGTTTCATTTTTCTTCCTTAAACATGACTAGGTTGAAATTATAATCTATGAGATCTATGAGATGAAATTGTATGGTAATTTTTCAAAAAATTAAGCATTATCTTTAGGTCACAAAATTTTGCAGGAAGCCAGAATTTCTTCAAGGAAGGGGAAGAGGGTGGATTGGAGACATCCAGCTCTTTCCTGTATCCGTACAAATTTGAAACTAGGCTTAAGGTGTGTGTCTTCAGGGAGAGGCAGATGGTGTGGAAAAGCAAAGAAGTGCAAAAGTAAACAGAAACCAGGGGGAAATCCAGAAACATTGAACTTGAGGTTTATTAAAAAAAAAAAACAAAATACCTTAACAAAATGATAGGGATGAAGGAAAACCATCTTTCCTCCCCATAGTGATGCTGCAAGCAAATGAGTATATAAGAGCCTCAGAGACTTTCACAGGTGCAGAAGCTGACATTTGTGGGGGGGAAGTAAAATGGAATATTTACATGCTATGTAACAGGCAGACTCTAGAGAAGGACCTCCTTGGTTTCCAAGCTTGCTTGTTGGTGCAGTGGCAGGGATTTTGTTAGAAAAATTTTCTGCTAGAGATGTCAGAAAAGTTTGTAATTCTGTATCCCAATGCTTTAAGATTACTCCTCTGTCTAGGAGCTAAGTGAGCAACCACACTAAGCCTCACTGTGGACCCAAGGCACTGGATGTGTCTTGGACTCAAGTTCATGGGCACAGACCTACTTGAATGAGATGTGAGAGATACAGCCCAGCGGGAAGCCATAAGCAAACATCAGTATGGATGCAGTCCAAATTCTGGAAAAAGAACTGAGATCTTCATTGAAATCTCTCTTTAAGTCTTTGGCCCATCTTTTGATGGAATGGTTGTTTCTTTGAAGATTTGTTTTGGAGAGATTCAATTTTTTTTTAGCTGTAGGTATATTTTAGATATGAGGCCTTTGTCTGTTGTATAGTTAGTTAATAACTTCTCCCACTCTGTGGGCTTTCTATTTAACTTGCTAGCTATGTCCTTTGCCATACAGAAACTCTGCAGAAATAAGAATGGTCTGGGCTGGGAGTTTGGCCTGGTGGTAGAGTGCTTGCCTAGCATGCATAAAGACCTGGGTTCGATTACTCAATACCACATACATACAAAAAAGCCAGAAGTGGGGTTGTGGCACAAGTGGTACAGTTCTAGCCTTGAGAAAGCCCAAGGACAGTGCTCAGGCTCTGAGCTCAAGGGCCCAGGACTGGCGAAAAATAAAAGAAAGAATAATGTCCTATAGACACATGAAGAAATGCACAACATTTCTGGCCATAAAAGAAATTCAAATCAAAATAACTTTGTGATTCCACCTCACTCCAGTTAGAATGGCCAGGATCAAGAAATCTAGTAACAACAGATGCCTGCAGAGATGTGGCCAGGAGAGATCACTACTACACTGTTGGTGGGAGTGCAAACTCATTCAACCACTATGGAAAGCAGTATGGCATTCCTCAAAAGACTAAACATAGAACTCCCCTATGACCCAGCAATTCCACTACTTGGCATTTACCCAATCATCCAGATAAATAGACAGACTAAAGCCACTAGCACAATGATGTTCATTGCAGCACTATTTACCATAGCAAAGATATGGAACCAACCCCTCAGTAGATGACTGAATCAACAAGGTGCAGTATTTCTACACAATGGAACTCTATGCTACCATCAAAAAAAATGGTGTTGCCCTATTTGTAAGGAAATGGAAAGACTTGGACAAAATCATATTAAGTGAAGCAAGCCAGACACAAAGGAGCATAGGCTCAATGGTTTCTCTCATTTGTAATAGTACACACCTAGGACTCTCCTAGAAGAGAATTACAATAGCACAAAACCTAAATACATAAGGCCATATAGGATGAGGCTAAATTAAAGGATCTCCAGGATATGGAAACAAGAGCTATATAATATGTGATTGTTGTTCTTAATGTACTATGTTATTTCTCTTATCTTTTGTTGATCTTTGGTTAATCTTATATTATTTCAGTATCTGACTTTGTTACCTGGCATATTATATATACATTTATTTGTTTATTTGAAAAGTAAAAGGAAGGGAGGAAAACAAGATGATTGGGAGAGTGTAGAGGGAAGTTATTAGGGACAAAAAGATAAGTAGGGGTATCAATGTGTGAGCAGTAATGCATACCTACTATCTGGCAAATATGACTGTAACCTTTCTATACATTGCAATTATTTTTTTAAATATTAAAACAAAAGAACAGAGATCATCTTAGTGTGGATATAAATGGATGATTGGATGGGGTGTCACAACATAGTGCTACAAGACCAGGATGTCAGTTCAGAGAATAATAAATTTAAAACAAACAAACAAACATCAGTCAACATTCATTCTCACTGAAAGAAGATGAATTGTTCATCCAAGGCTTATCTTTGGCAGTCTATTCCAGTGTATAGGGAAAAAGGAGTTTCCCTTCAGGCAGGCACATAAGTTAGACCAAACTTGGGGGTTAGCAGCCTAAGTTCCATTCTACTTTTCTGATTGGGTTGAAATCTTATCTGAGAATTTTTCATGTGCTACACTTGCAAGGTATACCCTCAAACTGCCCTTGCCAGGTGAGGCTGAAGACCTTGATTAGACTTTCTTTGCACCAGAATGAATTCTGCTTGTATAGGACTAGCATAGGAATTCTTGGTCAGCAGCTGTGTTTTACAAATCTCTCATCATTCTGGGAATATACAAAGTATTCAAGCAAAAGTAGTCTGAGCAAGGAATGTTATTTTGATTCTACTGCCCTAATAATGGAAACAATCCATCAGAAAATATAACATTTATAAATACATATGCAACAATCATTGTGCACACAATCTCATAAACATTTCTGGACATGAAGTGACAGACATAACCACATACTATAATAGTAGGTGAAAGCAATGCAGTACTCTCATCAATAGATCATTCCAACCTAAAATTTAAAAGGAACTGCAGAGTGAAGCCATACTTCAGAGAAAAGTCATTTTAACTGGCATTTGCAGAATATTTCATCCAAACACTGTGGAATATAAATTCTCAATGGACTTCCTCCCTGTAGGCAATGAAGCAAATATTAACAAATATAAAACCATTGATTTAATTTATTTTATATTACCAGATGATAAAATACCTGACTTCTTCAACTATCACTACAGGTGTATAATATCTGACATCAAATAATGTTTCAAATAATATCACAGTAGCAAAGAGCAGCATAGTCAGACATGTAGGCAGATAGTATAGATGACCCCAAAACAAACCTATGCAACTTCCAGCTACTTAATTTTTGACAAAAAAAGCAAAACCCACATATTTTAGTTAACGAAATTCCTTGCAGAAATGGTAATGTGGATAGACACATGTAGAACATTAAGATAGGTCCTTATCTTGTGCTAAGTAAAAATAAATTCAAAACTAATAAAAGACCTCAGTGTAGGAGCTAAAATGGAAGTTACCAATTAGGGAGCTACAGCATTAAAGAAGAACCAGTACAAGGAAACCTAGACAGAATAATTGGAAAGAAGGCTAGGAGCATAGCCTAGTGGTCTAGTGCTTGCCTAACATGCATAAAATCCTGAATTTGAATCCTCAGTACTACATACACAGAAAGAGCTGGAAATGGTCCTATGGCTTGGGTGGTAGAACACTAACCTTGAGAAAAGCCCAAGGATAGTGCCCAGGCCCTGAGTCCATCCCAGGACTGGCAAAAAAAATGAAAAAAGAAATGTTGAAAAGAGATCTCAGTTTGTATTATAATGACTCCTTTGTATTCTTTGTGACTACATATTCAATATGAAATTAACTATGGAAATATGGGGTAATATCCTTGGAAGCATCAAGACTAAATAAGTATTTTAATTTCAAGTATTATCAATAATTTCATAATACTTATAAAGAACTACGAGCATTGTTCAAGTGGTAGGGCACAGTTCAAATCCTTGTGCCAACAAAAAGAAAAGGACATGAGTGAAACGAAGGTTGAGATAAGCTATTTCCCTTCATCTTCTTCAGTATAGAAAATAGGACATGGCAATAAGCAATTTATCTTTGTGACTGTTGTTCTTACTATACTATGTGAAGTTATTTCTTTTCTCTTTTTTTCCCCTTTATGGTTAATCTCATGTGGTTACTATATCTCACTTTGTTTCCTGGAATATTGTACATGTTTATTTGAAATAGGGAAGGGAAGGGATAAAACAAGATGATTGGGAGGGAGTTGAGGGAGGGAAATGGAGACAAAAACCTGAGAAGTGGTACCAAGTTTCAAGAAGTAATGCACCCACTACCTGATGAATGTAACTGTAACCCCTTTGTACATTATCCTGACAATAAAATACAATTAGAAAAAAAGAAAATAAGACATAGCCTCTCTGGAATTTGTGACTGTGGGAAGAGAGCGGTAAGAAAATAAAGTCAAAAGTTTCAACCAATCATCAACATCTCAGAAGCTTTATTGTCCCTATCCAAATTCATACATTTGCTCTCAATATTACCATTTAGGAATTTTAGGTTTCCCTTTAAAGTAAGTGATCATTATATCTTCTTTTACCTCCCAAGAATGTACTATCTGCCTAAATTTGGTTATTTGTTTTAGCAAGACAAATTTATTTACATAAACTGCCATAAATACTTGATGTCAGATATAAGAGGATAAGGAACTTATGCCCCCTCAGTCAGCATAATAACTTTTCTACTATGTTGTGTTGCTGCTACATATGGACCAAGAAGAAATATCCTTCTAATGTAATGCAAGACAATGGTTAGTAGCATGTGTTCTTTATATTAGCATTAAGTCAAATGATGTATGAACTGACTTATAATTCATGAGACGATAGCAGAGAATGAATTGGATGTTGTACATGTTAGGTTTTCATGCTATGACCTACTTAATTGGTCATGACAGAGCATGTGCTAACATTGATCAAATGTAGTGCACTTTTAGTATATATTAGCAGTGGCTCTACTTGCTAAGCACTTAGAACTTATCAAGACTTGGAAAAGTATTGTTGTTGCTGTTATTGCTATTGTTGGAATATTCAATTTTGTGGTTTGTAGATGATGAAGAAACCTTTTATGAAGACAAGTTGGAGGTCTCACAAATAATAAAGGCCTAGCTGGTTAAAATATGAAAACCTTTTCCAGGTTCACTGAATATACATTAATACAATTTAATAGAAGCAGTCAGCTCCTTTCTGCTCTCTTTACCTCAAGTTTAAGTGATGATTGAACAGCTCAGATGGTCCCTTGAAATCCCTAGTTCCGGTGAGTGAAGGGATTCCCTAATTTATTTCTGTTAAGTAGGGAATATGGCCCCATCCACAATTGAAACCTAGGTTGAACAAGAGCTGTTCAGCCTAGGAGGGAATGATGGATTCAAATGGAAACAAACCAACAGCCAGAGAAAAAATCCTCAAGCTGACACATTTCAGTGCTAAGAAACATTCGCTTATTGCCAGAAATTTATTTTAGCAGAAGATATTCAAGTTTAGAACAATTAACTCTAAAAGGAGAAAAGGAAGCTAACCAAAAAAAGCAAAACAAAAAGAAGATAGAAAAGGGAAAACATCAGAGAGAAAACAGCTGTTTTCTTCCTTTAATGAGAAACTACAAAAAGAAGGAAGTACATTACTTTTTTCTACGCACTGAATAATTACTGAAAATGAAAATTGATCATAACTACTAGCCATATCCTCCCATCACTCTAACTCACAGAAACCCCTTTAGTAGAGGTAAAACTCTAGTAGTCTTCCCAGAAAACTGCTTCTTTTTACAATGCACAGTGCCAGGACATTAGAATGGTATGTCTCAATGTGTTCTCTATGCAAATAATTTACTTCAAACATTTTTTATTACTTGAGTTACAGAATAAATAATTTGGTTGGAGACTTTGAGTTCATTGCAAAACCTGTTATTCAGATGATAGTATTTATAAGCAATGAGCTAAAAACGCAGAAAATGAAGGAAAAACTCTTGACTGACAACTGAAAAACAACTTGAGTTCCTAGGTACTGACTTATTTCACTTGTTAAAGTGATTACTTAGCCGGGAGTTTGGCCTCGTTGTAGAGTGCTTGCCTAGCATGCACGAAGACCGGCGTTCGATTACTCAGTACCATATACATAGAAAAGAGCCAGAAATGGTGCTGAGGCTCAAGTGGTAGAGCTCTACTGTTGAGAAAGCACAAGGACAGTGCTCAGGCCCTGAGCTTAAAGCCCAGGACTGGTAAAATAATAATAGTAATAATAATAATAATAAAATGATTACTTACTATGCTTATGTGGCTACCATGTTGTCTGGCAGATGTACAATGATGTACTATAACAATGACCTGACAATCATTATTTTCAATTTAAGTACAACAGAAATATTGGGCATTGCATTTAAGATTCAAAGAAAGTTTGAATGACTTGAAGTGGGAAATAACCAAGTATTTTTTTAAATGGTTATAATGAACTGTTAAAATGTATATGCTTCTTTCTTTAGTCATCTCATGCAAAATCTAGTTCTAGATTTACTGAATGTTTATTACAACAGCAAATGTTTTGAATTGTTGATCCATTTTAAAAGCATTTATCTAATCATACTAAATAATTCTACCTCTGATTTATAGTATTTATGAATCTCTAACTACATGATTGCCATTATCCATATAGGCTAATGTCAGCTATCATTGTTACCAGTTCTGCTTTAACTGTATTAAATTTCCACAAGATGTTTATAATATGTATTTGTGCTGCAGAAAAGGAACAATGAGTTAGGTAAGTATACTGAAAATTGGTTAGTTCCTTTTCAAATTTTAGTCTTGTCATTATGTAGCAGGGGTACTTACTTAGGATAGAACTATTTTAACAGCTGGATATTCTTGGAAGAAAAAGATGGGAAAAATACAAAGTAATTTTTATATTATGTGGATTTTCTTATTATATATATTATTGAATTAGTTATATTATTTTAATGACTCAGAGATGATAATGAAATGTGATATATGATAAGATTTAAAGAAATACACATATGTGGTAACCACAGGCAACTTCTTGCATAAGCAACTGGGGCTTAGAATGCAATCATGAGTTTACAGATGAGCAGAGTTTTGAGTTAGAAACCTATCCTTATCCATAACCTTTCTAAATTTTGCATTTTAAATGATTTCTCACTGGGAAGTTGTAGGATCTGGGGATTGCTGTATGAAGCCAGCCCAGGTAGAAAAGTCTGTGAGAATCTTATTGCCAATTAATAAGCCAGAAGTTGAGGAGTAGTTCAAGGGTTAGAGCATCAGCCTTGAGTTCAAAGAGCCAAGTGAGAAAACAAGGCCCTGATTTCAAGCCCCAATATTGACACAAAATAAACTATTTAAATATATATATATGAAATAAAAACATCTATAATGCTTTCTCTTTAATTCATCAATGTCTCCACTGAAAGATTAACTTTCCAAATTCTAAATCAAACAGGACATGAATAGAATCTATACATTCCCTGTGCTTGTCATTCTTCCCAACTCAGGTGGTTGTCTCAAAGCATGTCATTACCTTTATGTTCAAATTTTCTATTTCATTTCCAGTTTTTAATGGCTAATTTTCATGTAGGATGACTTCTAAAATTTGTAGTTGTACAGTCAGACTTTCACTGAGATATACTAGATATATTGCCTAGGCATTTTTTATCAGTGAGCACCTAATTTTGTATAATTATTTCGTTTCTGACTCACATGTATTGATCGTATATATTTATACAGCACATTATGAGAATCCCCCATATTATGCAGCATGCACAGCCTCTATGCAAACACCTTCTATAATAACAAGTTGTCACTATTAAGTACTTGGGTCAAGTTTTTAAATTCATCTATGGTTCTTTTTTCCTCTTTTGGCTTAATGTGTCTAACATGTTTACCCTTAGTTAAATCCATTGTGTAGCAAAATTTAATCCCAGGAGTTAATTCTTCCTGTGATTGAATACTTTTCCATTGAATTTATATTCATCTTTTGGTGGACATCTTTTTGTGAAGGCACCTACCATTTTCAAAACTTAGTGACACAGTGCAGATTTCTGGACATCTCTTACCCTACTTTCTGCAATTATATAGAAATTGGAAAATAAGATTCTTTAGATTAGCTTAAGATGTTTATTCTGTTGCGTCTCAAGAGTCGAACTGTTAAATGTGTGAAAATATTTGCCCCTTTTCTTTCACAGATCTGCATTTTTATATCGAGGGCACCTCGCTTCATTGAAGTGTTATATCTCCAAAGACTTTTCCTGTTATAATAGTTGCTTAAGTCTTTTTATTTTTCTTTTCTTTAATGACATTGATGTTTTTGAAGAATTCTCATCAGGTATTTTTGGGAATGTTCCTCAAGTGAAATTTGTTCTAGTCTTTCTTATAGATAGAAGTAAAGTATATGTTTTTATAAAGAATAATCCCAACAAAAAATGGCTGAGATTTATCACATTACAACAAGGTAATGTACAATTAACTTGATTTTTAACCTAATTTTTAACCTTGGTCATCTGACTAGTGTGGTGGTTGTCAGATTTCTCATTACTCCTTTTCTCCTTTTCCATAGTACTCTTAGGAAGATGGTTGCTATAAAAAAGTCTCACTTAAAAAAAAACTATTATAATACAGTTTAAAAAAATAAAATCACAGATTAATAGTCAAACAAAAGAAAAATTATGTTCTACTGTGATGAGGGCAGTGTTTCCACATAAATTATTTCTAATTCTTCTACAAGGGAGATTTGTCTCTTCTCCCTGTTAATTATTCATTCATTTATAAATAGTGCTATGAATTTATGGATATTTGTTTGTATTCTGCATTAAATCCAATTTTTATTAACTCTTTTGCTCACATTTTTCATATTTTTGCCATCTGTAACTCTGTCAGTTTGCTCAAGTATTTTATAGTCTTTCAGTGTAGGGTTTTGTTTGAGTGCCTTTTACTCTCTGATATTGTACACTGTAAAACACTATAGACCCATTTATTTCTTGCTCCAGTCATGTAATCATCTATTTACATGAAATGTCCTTATTTGCTATTGTTTAAAACCCAAATTGTAGCCTGTTTCCATTATTTATATATAATCTCTGATAGTAAGAAACTAGCTACTAGTTTCTTCCATTCATGTATTTACCTGCTAACATATATATATACATAAATATGTATATATGTACACATATGTATATATGCATATTATGTATATACAAGGATATTACATATGCATGTATATTTGCACATGTATACATAGTAGTGTCATAATTGTTAACATTCTCCCATGAAAAATAACTTGATACTCTAAATGTCATATTTATGGACAATTCCATTTGCCTATAATATCATAAGATTAATTCATTTCCAAAGTTACTTGGGTCAACACACTTTCTCCCCTCTCCTCTCTACTGAAATATATATACATATATATTTTTTGCCAGTCTTGGGGCTTGAACTCAGGGCCTGAGCACTGACCTTGGGCTTTCCTTAAGACTATCTCTCTACCACTTCCAGCTTTTTCTATGTATGTGGTACTAAGAAATCAAGCCCGGGTCTTTGTGCATGCTAGGCAAGAACTCTACCACTAGGCCAAAATCCTGTCTTTGAAATATTTTTGTAATACCTTTATCTTGGGATCTTTTTAACTCTTAGCAAATTTTTTGAATATCTATATGCCCAGTAACTACTTTTGTGCTATAATGCTCTGAAGTTCAACGGGCTTTGATGAATGCACAATGTTATATATCCAACATTATAGTACTGCTCAGAATAATTTCATTTCCCCCAAAAAAATCAATTTTTCCCCTTGACTTTTCTACCTTAACCCCAGGTAACCACTAAACTTTTTACCATCTTTATAGCTTTGCCCTTTTCCAGAATGTCATATAAGTGGAATCATAAAATATGTAACCTTTTCAGAATGTCTTTTACATTTCACAATATGCATTTCACAGTTCTCCACATCTTCTTATTGCTTGATAGGTCATTTGTTTTACCATTAAACAATATTGCATTGAGTGGATATGTTGTTTGCCCATTTCTCTATTGAATGATATACAATGTCAGATAAAGCTTAATCCAACTTTCTCAAAGAATTCGGAAGGCGAGGACCCTCCCCTGCCCCTCGCCGCCAGCTCCAAGCTGCAAAAAGCAGAGGCAGAGGCACCGGGCCGAGCAGCCCCGACCACCTCAGAAACCAGCATAGGATCGGGCCAGCAAGCCACAGAAGCAGCAGAACCTAGACGAGGAACCAGAACAGCAAGCAGCAGAACCCAGACTCGGACCACAGGCGGTGGCGGAGATCTGGGGGGAGTGAATGATTCTCCAACACCTTGCAGCACCCACAGCAAACGCAGAGGAGTGAGTAGCCCAGTGGGTCCCCAAACCCATCAGGAAGCAGAGCTGGTGCCAAGCAATAGAACTTAACTCAGACCCCTCCACCCCGTCTGAGAAAGACTGGCAGGAACAGGGGGCAAGGAATTTAGAATCCTGTCCCTTCCCCCAACAACCCCCTTTCCCAGGCCATTGATTGGAGACTGTCAGACTGGCAGGCACTAACTCCCAGCACACCAACAAAGGAGGTGGAGGTGTCCCTGCTCCCACCTGCCCAACAGGCTCCTCTCCCAGGCCTCTGGAATCAGACAGGCGGGCTATGCTAAGACCCAGCACCCCACCAAGGGAGGCTGAGCTGTCCCAGCTCCCACTCTCCCAACAGCCTCCTCCCCCAGGCCTCGGACTGGAGGACTAGAGACTGACAGGCAGGTGGGCACAAAAACCCAGCACCCCACCAAAGGGGGTGGAGCTGTCCCTGCTAGCACCCGCAGAACAGGATCCTCTCCCAGGCCTTTGTCCAGAGACTGACAGGCAGGCAGACACAAAAACTCAGCACCCCACCAAAGGGGGCGTGGGTGTCCTAGCTCACATGCCCAACAGGTTCCTCTCCCAAGTCTGGAGAGTGGGGGGGGGGGCGCTGAGACCTTGCCTTACAACAGCGGGTGGGGTCTGTGGGAGTCTGGGAACCAGCATCTGTCCCACTCAAATCTTAAGCCAGGCACCCTCCAGATAGGAATCCTGAGCAAGACAGCACCAAGGGGCTCCCCACAGTCACAGACTCCTGGCCAAAGGGGTGGGAACACAGCAGGGAACTGAAGGGCCAACCAGTAGCCAAGCTCGCTTTCTGAGAACCAGAAAGGCGCGGTTCTGCCCTTGGAGCCCACGTCCTCAGCTGGGCCCCGCCCCTGGGAACAAAGAGGACACCAGCTGGCCTACCTGAGAGTCCCTGGAAACTCCCAAACTCCAGACCCTTGGCCGGGGGCTGCCCCTGGAAGCAGCACAGGAAAACCAACCATCCGCCCAGCCCGCTGAGACTGAAGCATGCAGACCCATCCCACGACCCACTGTGAGGCTACTGGTTGGGCTGAGACCTAGTCATACAGCTGCACACAGCCTCTGAGAACAGGCCGAACACCTGCAAAAACGGCAAACTCTGACCTAGTCAGCAGAGGAATCAATTTGGCTGAGAACCACCAGTCCCAATCCAAGTAAAGACCGCCACCTACCCAGCACAGAGCGAACTACAACAAGAGTTCTCGATGCCTAGAAGAGCACAAAGACAAATTACGACATACATAATCAAAGTCCCACACAAACCCCAAAGGGAAACAAGAGCGAAGGGACGAGAGAGATGTCACCATCCCAAGAAATGACACCTGAAGAGACACGAAAGATGAATCAAATAAAGGAGATGATTTTGGAAATGAAGGCTGAATTCCAAAAACTAAAGCAATAAATTTCCAAGGAACTCTTCGAATTCAAAAGAGAAGTGGAAGAAAAGTTCAATACCCTCTCAGCAGACATGATCAGTTCAGGGTCCACACTTCAAGCAAAAATGGAGGCATTAAGCCACAGATTGACTGAGATGGAGAATAGAACATCAGGAATGGAAGATAAAACACAAGAGCTGGAACAGAGAATTGCCGCCTTGGAAAAATCGTCAGAATCCACCAGAGAGAACTCCAGGAACTGGCAGATGCAGCAAAGAAGTCTAATCTTCATATAATAGGGATTGATGAGGGGGCCGAATTTCAGGACAAAGGAATGCAACCCTTATTCACCAAAATCATAGCAGAGAATGTCCCCAACCTCAAAAGGGAAAATACTCACATTATTGAAGGTTTCAGGACTCCAAACAGGCAAGATCCTAGAAGGAACTCATCTAGACATATCATAGTAAAGACACTAGACCTGAATACCAAGGAATTGATCTTAAATGCTGCAAAAACAAAGAAAGAGCTATACTACAATGGGAAAAAAAATTTGAATCACAGCAGATCTCTCCACGCAAACTCTAAATGCAAGGAAAGCTTGGAAAAACATCATTGATGCCCTGAAGACCAACAACTGCCAACCCAGACTGATATATCCAGCAAAGTTAGCATTTACATTTGAAGGAGAAACAAGAATATTTCACTTCAAAGAGAAGCTTTATGAATACATGCACACTAAACCAGCGTTACAAAAAATATTAATTAATCAAGAACAAATTGTAGAACATCAAGAACCCACATCAAGAAGCGAATATCTATAATTCACTAAACACAAAAGGGGGAAAGAAGAGAGAGAATGAAACTTAGAAATAAAAATAAATAATGACAATGGACACTGACCACTTCCTTGAATGTAGTGACAATCAAGAAACATCACAAAAGAACTTATGGGACACAGCAAAGGCAGTTCTGAGAGACAAAATTATTGCACTAGGAGCCAATATTAAAAAGACAGAAGAAGAGCACGTAAATAACCTTAAAAAAAACCTGAAACACCTAGAGGAGCAAGAAAAATTTAACTCTAAAGCAACTAGAAGGACAGAAATAACAAAAATAAAATCAGAAATTTCAGAGATTGAAATAAGATCTACTATACAAAAAATTGATATATCAAAAAGTTGGTTCTTTGAAAGAGTCAACAAAATAGACAGACCCCTGGCAAGATTAATCAAAAAAAGGAAAGGGGAGACTCAAATAAACAAGATTAGAGACCCCACGAGAACCATTACAGCTGATTCCCAAGAAATTCAGTCCATAATGAATAGGTACTACAAGGACCTATATTCAAAGAAACAAGAAAATCTAGTAGAAATGGATGATTTCTTAAATAAATATAGGCTACCCACACTAAACAATGAAGAGGTAAACAAATTGAACAAACCAATCTCTTACAACGAAATTGTGGAAGCAATCAGGGAAATGCCAAGCAAAAAGAGCCCAGATCCAGATGGATTCACTGCGGAATTCTACAAGACATTTAAAGATGAAATAACACCTATACTCTTGAAACTCTTCTGAGAAATAGAAACAGAAGGAGCAATACCAAACTCATTTTATGAAACTAATATTACTCTCATCCCCAAACCACGGAAAGACCCAACAAAAAAAGAAAACTACAGACCTATCTCTCTACTGAATACAGATGCAAAACTCCTCAATAAAATATTGGCCAACAGAATCCAGAAACAAATTTAAAAAATCATACACTATGATCAAGTAGGCTTCATCCCACAGATGCAAGGCTGGTTTAACATTCGCAAATCAATCAATATACATCACATCAATAGAACTAAGGATAAGAATCATATGATAATTTGTCTGGATGCGGAGAAGGCATTTGACAAAATACAACATCCATTCATGTTGAAAGCAATTGAAAAAATAGGAATAAGAGGTACATTCCTCAAAATAGTGAAAGTCATATATGAAAAACCTACATCAAGTATTATACTAAATGGTGAGAGACTGGAACCATTCACCGTAAAATCAGTAACTAGACAGGGATGCCCACTCTCTCCATTTCTCTTCAATATAGTGCTGGAACCCTTAGCCAGAGCAATAAGGCAAGAAAAGGACATCAAAGGGATCCACATGGGGAAAGAAGAAATTAAACTATCCCTATTCACAGATGACATGATCCTCTACTTGAGTGACTCAACAAACTCCACTCCCAAACTTCTAGAATTAATAAACTACTTTAGCAAAGTGGCAGGATACAAAATTAACCTTCAGAAGTCAGTAGCCTTCTTGTACATCAACAATACACAAACAGAAGGCCAAATTAATAAAATGATCCCATTCGCAATAGCCCCCAAGAGAATAAAATACTTAGGAATATACTTAACCAAAGATGTAAAGGAATTATTCAATGAAAACTATAAAAGCCTAACTAAAGAAATTAAAGAGGACACTAGGAAATGGAAAGACATCCCATGCTCATGGCTAGGGAGAACCAACATAGTGAAAATGGCTATACTGCCAAAATTGATATACAAATTCACTGCAATCCCCATCAAAATCCCAAAGACATTCTTTACGGAAACAGAAGATATAATCCAAAGATTCATATGGAACAAGAAAAAACCTAGAATAGCCAAAACAATTCTAGGCAAAAAAAGCAATGCTGGTGGTATTACAATACCAGACTTTAAGCTCTACTATAGAGCCATAATAACAAAAACTGCTTGGTATTGGCACAAAAACAGACCAGAAGATCAGTGGAACAGAATAGAAGACCCAGAAATAGAACCACATACCTATAGTCAACTTGTATTTCACAAAGGAGCCAAAGATATACAGTGGAACAAACACAGCCTATTCAATTATCGGTGCTGGCAAAACTGCGCAGCCACATGCAGAAAACTAAAAATTGACCCTAGCTTGTCGCCATGCACAAGCATTAACTCAAAGTGGATCAAAGACCTCAATGTCAGACCAGAAACCGTGAAACTGCTACATGATAAAGTAGGAGAGACACTGGAACTTGTAGGCATAGGCAAAAGATTCCTGAACAGAATCCCAGGGTCACAACAGATTGGAGAAAGACTCAATAAATGGGACTACTTAAAAATAAAAAGTTCCTGTATAGATAAAAACATAGTTGCAAAAGTAGAGAGACAGCCAACCAACTGGGAAAAGATATTCACCAACAATACATCTGACAAATTCTTAATATCCAGTAACTACAGGGAACTCAAGAAACTAATCCCCCCCAAACCCAATAAACCATTCACTAAATGGACAAGGGAACTAAAGAGAGACTTATCAGAGGAAGAGTTTAAAATGGCAGAAAAGCATATGAGAAAATGTTCATCATCCATGGTCATAAAGGAAATGCAAATAAAAACAACCCTAAGATACCACCTTACCCCAACAAGAATGGCCAAGATTTTGAACTCTGACAATGACAGTTGCTGGCAGGGTTGTGGAGAAAAAGGAACCCTACTACACTGCTGGCAGGAATGCAAACTAGTTCAGCCACTCTGGAAAGCAGTGTGGAGGTTTCTTAAAGAACTGAAAATAGACCTTCCCTACGATCCCGCCATACCACTTCTAAGCATCTATCCTGAACATCATGACCCACCTGCTCAGCTATGTTCATCTCTGTACTATTCACAATAGCCAGGCAATGGAAACAATGCAGATGCCCTACTGCAGATGAATGGATACAGAAAATGTGGTATATATACACAGTGGAATTCTACATAGCCAACAGACGCGATAAAATAATGGCATTCGCAGGGAAATGGATGAACCTAGAGCAAATCATGTTGAGTGAGACAAGTCAAGACCTAAGGAACAAAAGATGCATGGCATTCGTAGGGAAGTGCATGAATCTAGAGCAAATCATGAGACAAGTCAAGACCTAAGGAACAAAAGGTGCATGGTATCCTAAATATGTGGCTATTAAATCCAAAGAGTACAAGAGTGAGGACTCAATAACTGCATACCCAAAGCTATGGACATGGTAATGGAAATAGAAACATAAATATATAAACATAAAAACCTATGACTCTATAGACATAATGTTTTATTTCTTAAATTCATATGTCTCTATGACATACAAACCCTTAGCCTAATTGTGACTAAGTTCTAAATACTAAGTCCCAGTGATTGTAGAGATTCCCTCCTTGAACACTTGTATGTTAAACTTGTCATTTAAAATATGATGTAAAAATCAACATAAATAAATTCTTAAAAAATATATATGGAAGAGAAGCTATATACATGTGTCCATATAGGATGAGGCTAAGGGAAATAAATTCCAAAATATGGAAACAAGAGGTTTGTTTTTGTGATTGTTATTCTCAATGTACTACGTGAAGTTATTTCTTTTCTCTATTTTTCCCCTTATGGTCTATCTCATGTTGTTACTATATCTGACTTTGTTACCTGGTATATTATGTATATATATATATATATATATGTTTATTTGTTTATTTGAAACAGCCATGGCAAGGGGGAAAACCAGATGATTATGGGGGAGAGAAAGTGGGAGAAAATATGGAAGGGGTATCAATGTTCAAGAGATAATGTACCCACTAGGTGAGGAATGAAACTGTAACCCCTTTATACAATTCCTTGGGAAGAAAATACAATTTAAAAAGTGTTAAAAACAAAAAAAGTGTTTGTACCATTCTGAATTCTCATTGTATATGAGAACTCATCCTTCCCACCACTTTCACTAGCAGTGTGAGTGATTGTAGTCCATAGATGAAAAGTGGTCTTTTGTTATTGTTTTTATTTAAAATCACTTGATAATAATAAAAATGAACATAATACATCTGCTAAGTTGACAACTCCTTGTGTGTCTTAAACAAATTATCCAGAAATTTTGCCTGTTTTATCTAAAATGCTGTTTTTGCTTCTTATTAGATTTTTAGAGTTCATTGTATTTTGATGCCAGTTCTTTGTTCGATACACAAGGTGTCTGAGACAAAGTGATCAGGGTCACCAGAATAAGGTTCATGTGGAAAAGCAAGATTACGGGTGAATTAGAACAAGGGTCCAGGCTGGTAAACAGAATATTGAAAAAGAAACAGCCATCAAAGAGATTTGTTCCTGTCAGTACATGTGATATGGCTCTTTCTGACATTTTAAGCATATGATCAATGACACTAATGGAAAATAGCATTTAATTTTCAAAAACTTTCTTAAACACTGATTCTACTACTTTGCTATTTTTAGCTAAATTCCAACTTTAGGGGCTGTCACACAGGCACCAAAATTTATGTGGCATATGTAAACTTTGGAGTTGACATAATATAAACATTATCTAAATCTATAAACCTCATTTCAAAATCAATTTACATGATAAGTAAATAAACAGGCTTTCCATCAAACTTTAATCAAATTATTATTAAATATTAATATAAAATTGACATTCCTTCTAATTGATGTAACTACTGACCAAGAAAACCTTTAATTTACTCATGGTTTCAAACCTCATTTGTCTTCTTCAAGTAACTGGAAAATATTGAGAGAATTTGTTAAAGTCAATATATGGAATACAATTTATTTCATTTGCAGTGTGTATTTTTTGTAAAATGGTATGGATTTTTTAAAATTTCATATTAACCTTTTTTAGGTTTTCAGATATACTTTAAAATACTTTGATCCTATTATTTGACAAAAAAAATCCTTACTCTTAATATTTTCATTTTAACATCCTTTCCTGATATAAGTAGGCACAGTTTTGTTTTAGATATAACTACTATTTGAAGTAGGATAGTTATATAACTCATTATGTAAAGGCCAATTTTGTGAGTAAAAAACAGTAACAGTAAGGATATTTCATAAACTGAGTTTATTTTGACTCCCTGGATACAAGTTTTAAGTCAACGATGTGGGGAGCTGGATGGCACCTGTTTCCTGCCTCGCTCCTTGTAACTTATTTGGTATGTGAGTGCGAGGCCTTTACTCGTTACTAAGTATCAAGTTGCTCTTCAGTCTGCGCATGACGAAAAAGGGCGTGACCAATCCCGAGTCTCAAAACGGCCTTAGCAACAGAGCAGCCAATGGTAGAGAGCCCTTTGTACCTTGGGCCTATATAAGCAGTTGCATTTCCCTGCCCAGGGCCCCTCTGCTTCAGCTCTCCCTTTAACCAAGTGGCTCTTCATTAAAAGCGTGATACGAGAAGGATCCTCGGGTGGTGTCAGTTCTTCCCTGCTGGTCAGGGGTGCCGGGCGCCGCAAACAGTAATTTTTAAAACTGTGAGTCAAATACTACCAAAAATATTCAAAAATTAACAAAAATAGTTGGCACTCACTAGCACTAGTATACTCTTTCCTTCATTTTAGTACATAATAACTACTTACTTACAAAGTGACTGATATTTACTCTATGTAAAATAATAAGAGCACCTTCATCATTGGCTGGTAATATAGGTCAGTATTGCGTTTTATTTAGTAATTCTCCAAAGGCCAGGAACTAAAGGGCTAGTTGACAAACTATGGCACTATTTGGAGCTGGCTCCACCTTTATGAGGCAGGACAAGGTGGGAGGAAATAGGGTCACGTGGGATGTGCCTTTAAATAAGAGACATTGACCTTGGTTTATCTCCTTTCTTAGTGCTTCCCAGTTGTCATGAAGTGAGCAACCTTTCTCCCTCGTGCTATTCATTCCATAAATTTGTCTCACCACAGGCCTAAAACAGTAAAGTCAATCTACCATGGACTGAAATCAATGAAATCACCATGGGCCAAAATAAATTTTTCCTCCTTTTAAGTCAGTATTTTATCTCAGTATTTTGTCCCAGTGACAGACAGTTGATGAACATAAGTGAGTTACCAAAAGTAAATTGTAGAAAAAAATATACAGACTCTAAAAGGCACACCTACCTACCTCCAAACTTAACCTATCTAAGCAGTTTTCTAAAAGACTGCTATTAAAATTAATTGTTGTTGTTAAAGACCATCTGTCTATTCAAATTAATTGCTGAGGTTAATAATAATATGTCTGTTCAAATTAATTGTTGTTGAAGACCATATGTCTATTCAGAGTATAAGATTTTCCAATACTAGGTCAAATACTACTGCTTATCCCAAAGCCTTAAAGAAAATGTCTTCTTTGGGTTATTAAACTTCTAATACATACAATATTTGATTTTTCCTTTGTGAAAAGCAAATGACATAATTATCCCTGAAGTCTACCTTGTTATTTTATTTTCTTTTATACCAGTCCTGAGGCTTGAACTTTGGTTCTGGATACTGTCTCTGAAATTTTGTGCTAAAGATTAATATGCTACCACTTTGAGCCACAGCTCCATTTCTGGCTTGTTTTGATTTGATTTGGTTTTGGAGGGAGTCAATTAGAAATAAGAGTCTCACCAATTTTCCTGCCCCAGCTGTCTTTAAACAACAATCCTCACATCTCAGCTTCCTGAGTAACTAGGATTACAGATATGAGCCACAGATGTGAGCAAGAGAAATTTTACATATTTACAGTTCTTCATGTCATGAGCTGCAAAGAAAGAAGAGAGAGAAATGTTTCAGTTAACTATATATGGATGGCAGTTCCCTGAATCATAGTGGCTTAAAATACCTGCTTACTCTTGTTTATACCTCTGTGATTTGCCTGGGTTCTGCTGAGAAGTTGGTTTAGACCCAGGATACCAGGAAGTGGCATCTAAGGTTTAATAGGACTAAAAGGTCTACAGTGACTCATTGCACAGTGATCAGTCTACGCTTGTTATTGACAAGGGTGTTAGGCTGGGTTCACCAATCAGAGTATTCCCCATGTGAGCATACCATATAGACATGACTTGGCAAACCATGACTAAAAGACTCCAAGTGGCAGGAAGAAGCTACCTGCTTTAGGTTAGATTCTCAAGTAGAAAAGTTTGAGTTGTTCAGAGGAGAGATGTGTCTAGTTAGAGGGAGACACACTTGAGGAAAAAAGGTGGAAGAAGTGAGAGTGCAAGGAGGAACAAGTCAAATTGTGATGAAATTGGTTCATCTGAAGTCTTGTTTCATATCAGAGCAAAAGGTCTAGTTCTTTAAACCTTTACCTTTCTTCCTTTGGTCTTCAGCAAGCATCTGACCTCAGGTGACCCAAACCTCAATAGCTGAAGCAAATTCTAATGGAGCTGACACTTACTTAAAAGGTTGTCTACTAGCTGCATACCTCATTTCTGTAGAGAAAGATTTTCCCCTGAGGATGAATCTGAGAAGCTCATTTCACATCTTTCCACTACCACAATAGCAGACCTGAAGCCTCAGCTTATTGGTCCCCAAAGGACAATTTCACCAATTTTAGTCATTTGACAGACCAACAATTAAGCATCCATATTTGTAGCGAGGAGAAATCAGCCCCAGCAACTGAGTAAAGACCTAACACGTACATACAGGAAGTGGAGGAATTTGGAGCAGCACCTTATCTTCCTTTCTTAGTCTGGCTCTAACAATTCATACTGAAAAGACAAACACTTCTACACAAGACTCTCACAAATTCCCATTCCATTATGTCATCAGCTGAAGCTCAAGGATCTTGTCATTTCTGATCAGTTGACAGGAATTTCTCACATCACTTTGGACACACTCTCAACTGAAAACTAAAATGTTTTCAAAAGGGTACAGTTTTTCTGAAGTATGTCCCAAAAATGGAATGGAGAAGTCATCTGACAGCTACAATAGAAACTTCTTCTCGAAAAGTGAACTGAGTCAGGCAGGAGCTACTGCCCCATAGCAATTCTGTCTTGCTATCCTCTGGTTCATGAAACAGAATATTTCTTCTCTTTAGCTTTCTGAGAGTGGTTCCCCACGATGCTGCCTTTTTAATTCTTTTCCCTAAGAAATGAAATGTGTTTGTAATTAGCTTTCTACTGTTTCCTAATCTATGAATGGAGGTTAATTTGAACTACATCTGTCCATGTTACTAAAATTTCTTCCTTAAATTTTTAATTTTTAAGTAATCTTTAGTTTTACAAAAGGGTTTCAGTTCAACATGTTAAATTTTGAGTAAAATGCATCTTGACTAGTTTCACCTTAGCATTAGAAAATATTAGATATCCTTTATATGAAATTATTTCCTATACTCTTATTATGACAAACTCTTTAAGACAGATATACTTCTGCCTGGGTCTTAGATTTATGGTACTATGAAAAAATACTAAAAATAATCCCCTTTGTCTAGTCAAGTGAAGGACATTCCCTAAGATTCTTTGAACTATCTTTTCTAGCTGTGGTAACCAACAAGACCAGCCTTTAAATCCTTACAATTTTTAAAATTTCATTTTTATTATCTGTTGTACAAAGCAGTTTATGAATATAATACATATTGATCAATATGAACCCTTTCAATCTTCTCATTTATTCTTCCCCTACCCATCCCTTCTCAATTTTCTTAATTTTGTACACTATACATTAGATTCTATTGCCTAGATGAGAAAAAGTAAGGAATGGATTCTTAGTTTTTCTTGGGATTGAATAAAGAGTTGACTGCAGTCTCAAAGTAATCTTCACTTTGATTTCAGAGCTGAAATTCATTGCCTAAGAGATGGATGTGTTTGTTAGTAATGGATGTATAAGATATTACACTAAAAGTTAAAGATTTCTGGAAACAGAAATTTATTATCTCACAGATTTTGTGGGTCAGGGACCCAAGAGCAGCTGAAATAGGTAATTGATCTTCAGGACCTCTAAGGTAGATTTAAGAGGTTGGCTGGATTTGATTTTCTAAGGACTGATAAATCTAGTTGATGATTTTCACTGGAGATGCTGCTCCATAGACTGTTGGAGTATCCATATAGCATGGGAAATGATTTCTACCTTAGCTAGTGACCTGAAAGCCCCCAAGACAAAAGTACAGTGCATTCTGTCCTGAAATCATGTCACCACTTCCATGGTTTGCAGTTGGTCACACAAGCCAACACTGATATAGATGCTCTTTGACTAATGATGATCACCAATCCCACCATAAGTTGAAAATATATTAAGTTGAAGAACACTTATTACATCTATCTTGCCTAACATTATAGATTAGCCACACTGTATTGTGTAAAATAATGAATGTATACTCTTGGATTATGTGCCTGACTGGGAGCTAAAACTCATTGCCACTGGTCAGTATTGAGAGTAACATACAGCATATCAAAATTCACAGTAGGTTTTCTCCTGAATTGTGTAGTTTTTGTGTGTGCATGTGCTGGTCCTGGGGCTTGAATTGTCCTTGATCTTTCGATGTACAAGTCTGGTGCTCTACTATGTGAGCCACAGCTCCACTTCTGACGTTTTAGTGGTTCATTGGAGATAAAGGACTCGTGATTTTTTTTCCTACCTCGGCTGATTTTGAATCAGATTTCTCTAAGAAGTCAGAATTACACACATGAGCCACTGGCACTAGTCTGCATAGCGTTTTTTCACCTTAGTAAAGCCAAGAATTTGTAAGGTGAACCATCGTAAGTTGGATACCATTTGTAGAATATGGGAGGAGACTTTGCATGGATGTGAATGCCAAGAAGCAGATTCATCAGGTCCCAATTCCTGCTTGCTATAGCTTGAATGCCTCAGCTGCCAAATTCCAATTCTTCTCTTTTGTGTTTGTCACAGAGCAGGCTGAAAGCCAGGAGACTGTAAATAAAATTAAAGGTTTTGAATAACTATAATATTAATTTCATTAACAGGATAGTTTGTGTAACTACTGGAATCTTTTCCTGTAAATGTAATTCTAGGTGATACAAAAGTTGGAAATCACTCAGACTTGATAGATTAAATGTCCAAGCGTGTCTATGAAGAATTTAAAAGATAAGCATACTATTCTCCGTTGAGCCATGTATGGCTCAAACATGTATGGTAGCAGAAACTGTGCCATCATTTCCTTTACATCCTGATTTGGGTTAAGATTTATATTCCAACTTCCTACTCAGTCTTTAAGCCTGCCTATCTCTAATGTAAAGTTTCCTTTTGTACAGGGTTCAACCTATACCTGTATGTGTAGCTTTCTTAGAGATGGATGCAATGTTGACCACAGATGAATTTTCTCCACATTCAATGTGGCCATCTTTTAGATTCTGATTGCACGTTTCCAATCATCAGGTTACAGATAATGATTGCTAACTCAGATCCTCACTCATATTCTGTGGCCTCTGATCTTCCAACTTGCAATTGCCTACCCCTGGGTCACGTTCCCCGTTTCATTCTGGACAGAGGTTGTCTTTGTTCTTTAATAAACCACCTTTGCAGAAGAAACATTACTATACTTTTTTTCCTTTTTGCAAATGGAAAACTAATCATTTACGTGTGCTGTTGTCAGTGAAAATGCTTTTTCGTGACACTTTGAAACACTAATGTTGGATGGTAAGTTACCTGTCACCTTCAAAAGTTAATGCAAACAAACAGGACATTTTTGACCTCCAGGGCTAACTTACTAAGAAAAAAAATCCATATTGTTTGGATTCTGTTCAAAATATTTTATGTCTTATATGTATACATATACATATATATGTACATATATATGTATAAATATATATTCATCTTAGTAAGAGCGTTACGAAAATGTTTTCACAGTTTCTTATTTTAAGTTTCAGATCTCAAAAATCTAATTACTGTCATTTTTTTCCTGTTTCATTAAGCTAAATGTTTCCCATCATCACTCATAACTAAACCAGTGATGGTCTAGACTGCTCATACTCCATTACTCATTCAAGGACCTTATTAGTTAGGCGCTAAGGTATATTTTTAATATAGGATTCTCAACAAAACATCACATTTTAACATCAAAGATGTGCTATTTACAGATGCAAGATGTTTGAAAAACATAAATCTTCAAATAAATGATCACACAACTTCTTACAAAAATCAAAGCAGAATTAAAATCTCCATTCCATCTCTATCTTTGTCCTTAAATAATGAAAAAAAGTTTTCTTCAGGACTTAGTCTGTTTTGTGTGTGTGTTTGTATGTGGTTTTTTTTTGTTGAGACTGTTTTTTGATTTTTGTTTTTTTTTTTGCCGGTCCTGGGCTTGAGCTCAGGGCCTGAGCACTGTACTTGGACTTTCTCAAGGCTAGAGCTCTACCATTTGAGCTCTGAACCACTTCTGGCTTTTTAATACGTGTGTGGTACCAAGGAATCAAACCAGGTCTTTATGCATGCTAGGCAACCACTCTACCACTAGGCCACATTCCTAGCCAGGACTTAGTCTGTTATCAAAACATAATACAAGGTCCAGGAGTTAGGCCTAGTGATAAGAGTGCTTGCCTAGCATGCACAAATGCGTGGATTCACATACATAGAAAAAGCCAGAAGTGATGCTATGGCTCCAGTGGTGGAGCTCTAGCCTCAAGAAAGTCCAAGGATAGTGCTCAGGCCCTGAGTTCAAGCACACGGACTGACAAAAAACAAACAAGCAAAAAATTCTATACAATTTATTTTATGGTCTGCTGGGCATAGGAATTTTATGTATGGCTTTCAGTGGCACTTGCCTAAAAAGTACGGAAAATATGGGGAAATATATATACATATATAGAGACAGGTTACAGGATAGAAATAACATAGATGTCCTTTATAACCATAATCCAAGTTAATGTATGCAACATTTCTATTGAAAATCTTGATTAAAATTACTCAAACATGTCTTTATTTTCCCTACTGTCCAAAACACAAACATGATCATGAATCCCCTATTTTGCATTCCTATGTTTTTCTAGTATGTTTTAAACTTTACAACTTGTGTATACTCTTACATAATTTCCAGCAAGGCTTCATTCTTTGTGTTTGATGCAAAATTTATCTTTTCTAACTTGCTTCTTCCACTCATCAATAGTCTTTTTCAGTTTCTCTTTGTTGATGCATTTGTCTAGGCTTCATTACTTTTCTGTTCTCCAGGATTTTTATGTATACGTGCGCTGTAACTTATTTACTCTTTCACAGTCTGTGGATATTCCAACTTTTTGCTGTTAATATAATGTTCTATGTGCTTTCTTGCTCACATAGTCAACAAGAAAAAGAACAGAAAATAGAAAAACTAGGTAAATCCCATGAACAAATGAACTAATTGTACCAATGGAAATGTGCTAAGGCCATTTCCAAAATGATATCATTTAAAGATACATGGTTAATTTGTTGTTCTTGTCTGTAGTGTGGATATGGTTTCAATAAGAGACCTCCTATCCAAGAAAATTCCAAGGCCTGATGGATTCACAGCTGAATTCTATAAGGCCTTCAAAGCAGAACTCACACCAATAATCCTCAAGCTCTTCCATGACGTTGAAAGTGAAGGTTCTTTGCCAAACTCATTTTATGAAGCCAGGATAACTCTCATCCCAAACTAGACAGGGACTCATCAAAGAAAGAGAACTGTAGACCCATTTCATTGATTAATATTGATGCAAAACTTCTCAACAAAATACTGGCCACCCATCTTCAGCAACTCATCAAAAAAATTATTCAATATGATCAAACAGGATTCATCACAGGGATGTAAAGCTGGTTCAATGTATGCAAACCAATTAATATAATTCATCATATTGACAGGAGCAAGGACAAGAATCATGTGATTATCTCAATAGATGCAGAAAAGGCATTTGACAAGATCTAACACCCCTTTATGCTAAAAGGATTCATGCTTTGAAATCCTATCATTCACTAGATACTTAATCAGACTGTGATATTTACAGGGAAAGTCTTAAAAAGAATAAGGATTACATACAGTAATTAGAATGAAATGCCCATGATTGAATGCTAGTGGCTTTACAAGAGAAGGAAAGAGTCCAGAATATATGGAAGCATCCTCCTTGTTTTTTGCTATGTCATACCCTATGTTACCAAGGACTCTGCTACCAAGACTGACACCAGATTGGATGTCTCTTTCTTAAGTGAGAATTGTGAACCAAAATCACCATTTCTCATTATATTTTTATCCAGTCTATAGAAGATATATTAGCAACAGAAAAGGTGATTGATATTTGTGATTCAGGATTAGGTAGGGAAAGTATATCTAGAAACTTCTGGTTACTCACATACTAGTATGGAAATGAATCAATGTTAAATAGTTGTTGTGTCTCATTTTACCAATACTTACCATATATCTATTCTGGTATGTTGCCAGGTATGTTGCTGGAAAAGAAAATGAAATGATGACCCAAGCAGACAAAAGTGTTAGTAGTTTCAATTTCTTAATCTAATAGTGGAAATGTATCTACCTGTTTTAGCTTTCTGTGTATGTACACTATAACATCCTGAACTGCCTTTGCTGGTCAAAACAATGCCAGTTTTATGCAACTACTTAGTGAGAATTAAGCCACAGGGAAGAGGCAGCCTTATTCAATAACATAACAAAATAATTGCACATCTGGTTGGAAACATAATAAGATTTCTCATTATCACCAGTGTGTCCATCAAATACTCAACACGATAAAAGAGAACCAAGAGTGAAACCTGCATTAACTAAGTCCTTGTGCCACATGGCCTATTCTAGAGTCTAGTATTATGTATTACAATTCTAAAGGAAGCATATTTTGCAACTGTGAAAATCTTTGAATATCTATGGTTAGGTTTTATCTTTATTTCATTCTCCTATAGACACTTCTACAAGCAAAACACATTTCCTAGGCTATCATTCACCACAGAGTCCTTAGTGGAAAGATCAAATGTGGGGCTAAGGAATCAAGACCACTTCCTATTTCAACTGGCTCCACATATTTCTTTTGGAAATAAGTCTTACTTTATGAATAAAAGAAAAAAATGACAGAAAAGTAATTCCTCATATTAAAGTAAAATGTTTATTAATGCTGGAAGGTGTTTTTTGTCTTGGACTAATAGATTATTGGAAAAAGTTTGGCCCAGTTTTATGCAGCCACCTACTACTATGCTGAAGGGCCTCTGGGACTCTGCATACATTTGGTTTCAGTTTCTGAGATTTACATATACTTTTATCATTTAAAAGTCAAGTTAAAAATGTTACACCAAATTTTCCTAAATGAGAGGCAAGAAGTACTTTATTTTGTTATTACATTGACTTTTAGTCATTGCTTTAGCAAAAAAAAAAAAGCTTTTTAGGATTTCACTGATAGCTTTTAAAGACTCTAAGTGAATATATACATATTAAACTATAAAGAGAACTACAAAGTTGGCACAAAGTATCCATTAAGCAAAACTATTATCACTTGCCATTTATCTTTTGGGATCAGAGTATTTTGGACAGATTATTTATCACAAATAAAGATATTATACAATCATTTTATGAAAAGTTATTTTTACAAAATCGTTTATAAAAATCATAACCAGTGTTATTTATGAGTGTCTAGCTTATCACATATTTTCACTGTTTGAATAATTAAGCATTTTGTTTTGTTGTTCATCTGAGGCAATGTCTTGCTATGTAGCTCAGACTGGCCTACTACATTGAATATGAGGACGTTTTCTGCCTGGGGAATTTTGGTTCCCAGGCTGGCTTTACCATGGTTCTGCAATTCTCAAACTACTAAGTAGCTAGAATTAAAGACCTAGTCCTTATGGGAATCTTTCTCTGGATTTCATCCATGTAACCTCGTGTCTACTAGAGCTTTGCCAATCACGGATTGATGCTTACTTAAACCAAAAGCTTAAGGATATAAAATTCAAAATGTACAGATTTCTATAACTTTGCTTTTCAAATATGGTGCCCCTTTGGATGGCAAGGAATCTAAATCCAGAGAAAATGTATCATCATTGAATAGTAATCCTAACAGGGTTATAGGCATGACTTAAACAGATGTGGTAAAACATCTGCCAATGAAGACAAATCTCTGAGTTCAAACTCAAGTATTGCCACAAATAACACCAACACCAACAACAATAGAAAACAGTCCTTACAGTTGAAACTAATCACATTCGCTGATAATCCCAGTATGTAATATTATGAACTGAAGAGTCCATATGAGGGTGAGGGAGCACAGAAATGGAGGGACAAGGTGAAATAGTTCAGCATTGATACTCTCTAGATGCTGTGTTGAAAATGAACTATACAACTTGTGGGGGAAGGGAGCAAGGAGGGAAAGTTGGGAGAAAATAATGTGATACTGTTTAAAAAGAAAAGTATATAAGTCATTACTTGACTTATATAACTATAGCCCCTCTATACATTAGCTTTGACAATTTTTTAAAGAAAAATATTAATGAATCTCCTATTATCAAAAGTTAGTGATAGGAACACAAGCAGTCTGAACCCGTGCCCTGATGCTCAGTAGCGATGCTACTGAGTTTGGACATGAATTTTGCATCAGTTTTCTGATCAGTGTAATTTTCCAAGAACATTGTTTTTAAAAAATAGAAAACCCATTTGTGCTTTAATGTTAGTTCTCTTAATGCAAGATCAGGACTAGCAAAGTCAAACAAGGGAGCCTATTTGTAACTATCTATTTTGTAAATAAAGCTCCATAATTTTTTTTTCTGCTTTAAGGGCACTCATAAAAGCCTGATGGTGACTGAATCACACATTTTGACCTTATATTAACTTATTCTAGTTTGCCATATTTTTCAAGTAATTTTATTTTGTATGAAACTTGGGAGCACAGAAATGCCTCCATCTATGTAAAGTATTCAGGTTCACATACAATAAATCACTTATATGTACGTACGTGTGTGTATATACATTTATTATTCGCTTAACTATTCATTATTTTAAAATCTATATTAAAGTTCTTTCATAAAATAATGGATTTAAATTTAAGTTTTCCATTCCTGATAAAAGATTAAGGATGGACTTCCTTTTTCTCTTTATCCATATTTCATAATATTTTCAAATCAGACAAAAAAAGACATAAGAGGATTCTCAAAAATTTTTAATAAAATTCCTTATGCCATAAAGGAGGGAGGTCCAAAAAGATGAAGGATTAGCCCAAAGTCACAGAGATAGCTAAGGAGAAGACTGAAAATCCAAAGAACATGCAGTTAAGAAATAGCATTTGATATTCCAAATTGAGATAATGAAAAGACTGAATCCCAGAAAGCATGTGAGGAAATGTGGCATATATAGTAAGCTAAGACAAAATATGTAACTAGCATATTTTATCAATTACTTTTCATCTTTTTTTTTTTTGCCAATCACAGGGCTTGAACTCAGGGTCTGGACACTGTTCTTGGACACTTTTTTTTTGCCAGTCCTGGGCTTGAGCTCAGAGCCTGAGCACTGTCCTTGGACTTTCTCTAGGCTAGAGCTCTACCACTTGAGCCTCAGCACCACTTCCGGTTTTTTTCTATGTATGTGATTCCGAGGAATTGAACCCAGGTCTTCATGCATGCTAGGCAAGCACTCTACCTCTAGGCCAAACTCCCACCCCCCTTACTTTTCATCTTATTTGGAGTGGACATTTGCTATTATTTGTTTATTAAAAAAAGTATTGGTGCCAGGTAAAATGTCATCAAATTTCATCTGGCTCTTGTCTGTAATCATAGCTCCTCAGGAGGCTGAGATCTGAGAATCATGGTTGAAAGCCAGCTTGAGAATAAAAGTCTGTGAGACTCTTACCTCCAATTAGGCATTAGAAAACCAGAAATGGCACTGTGGCTCTAGCCTTGAGCTGAACAACTCAGGACAGTGTCCAGACCCAGAGTCAAGCCCCAAGACCAACATAAATAAATAAATAAATAAATAAATAAATAATAAATTAACCAAAATAATAAGAAGTATTGGTAAAGCAGCATCCATGTGTTTAACCTACAGTAAAAGAATTGTAGATTGCTTTTCTGTGAGTACTTGGGCAATTCTGATAGAGGACAGAGCTTGTGTCCTGAGCCTCAATACTAATTAAACCCAGAATCTGTCATTCATCTCTGCTTAGCAAATAAGCCAAGAATGTTGAGAATGTCTCATTGACAGAAAATTAGGAAGTTTGTGGGCAGTTTGAGAGAAAAAAGGTTTTTAAAACTGTGAACATGAGAACTCAGCTTCTGGCTGTCAGAGGAACTGACAGTATTCAGACCGGTTCCAGCAGGGAATGATGGCATTTTTCTATCAAAACCGCAGAGAAACTTCAGACCCAGGACTGGACACTAATGGAACCAGTGCTGATTCTGTCTACATACTAAATTGCTTGCTTTATGATTTGAAGCAAATGACATCATTTTTTCACATCCTTTTCTCAGGAATTGTAAAAAAAATTACATTTTTGTATTTAAGGAAATGGGTTGTTTTCCTCCCCAGAAGTAACCAACATCTGCAGGAAGGTGTTCTTAGTCACCTGTTGGGAACGGAGGATGGAGGTAAGGACTGGTTAGTACTTCATGGCAGTATTGTTTTGATCACGGTTCCTAGCATTCTAGTACTATGAGATTATTCAGCTAGTATGATATAGTGGACGCTTATCCTCCAGCAAGCTTAGTAGGTCCAATAGTGTAATACACTCAGTGTGTCAATAGTGTGGCAAACTCAGCCATAGACAGCTACAGCATGTTCTCTGGCTTCAGTGCTAAACGACTGGTCTTAAACAGTGACTCTCAACCATTCCAGTCAGTCAGTGCCATCGTGCAAATGGCCTGGACAGCTTATAATTCTCCAAATCTCTCAGATAAAATCATTTCCCTTATTTCCAGTTCTTGACACCAACATCATTTTTCTTTACTCAGGGAGAGCTCTGCTTTCCTCCAAAATTCTTGGGGGTGGGAGTTTGCAACCACTATGTAGAAATATTTTCAAGTGTGGAACCAATTAGTAGTCAGAGGCAGAAACTCAGAGATGGTATTCTAAGGCAAGAAGTTCAGGTCCTGAATATGTAGAGTAGGTTAGGATGTAATAGGAAATTCTCTCTCATCTTTAGAATGAATGTATAGGCATGATACAAAGCCAATGAATCTCAGTAAACTATTAGCATGGACAGTAAAAAACTCAAGGAAATCAGCTTCACTAACAGTTAGTAAACTTCAAATGAATCACTAATCTAACTATAAGAGTTAAAAACCCATAGAAGTTTTAGAAGAAAGGCCAGATGCGGTCATTGATTTTTAGATATACTATCTAAAGCAGAAAACAATACCAAAAATGTAATCTGAATTTCATACAAATTAAAAACTTTTGACTATCAAAGGATATTGTCCAGAAAATGAAAGACATCTTAAAAATGAGAGAAAGTATATTGAAATCTTGCATCTAACAAGGGGTGCATATCCAGACTACCCAAATAAAAATCCAAATAGTGTTTGGATGGAATCATGCTACAACATCGATGAACCCTTCAGTCATTCTCACGGCAGTAGAAAAGGGAAGAATTGTAAATATCGCATGAATCTACTTATAGAAACTGTCTAGAAGTGACACATTTCTGAGACAACAGGTGCTAGAAGTTATTTGCTGGCTACTCAAAGGAGCAAGGAAGAGCCATTGTTTACTGGAAGTGATTTTGTTGGAAGTGATGAAAGGTTTTGGAACTAGAAAATGGTGATGGGTACATGATCCATGACTATAATAATGGCACCTAACTACATAAAATTACTAAAATGGTGAATTTATGTTATGTGTATTTTGCCACAATAAGAATGAGTTGCTAAAATTTGTCTGATATTTTCAATTTGGCAGATATGCCAGAGTATTACAAGCACTTTTACAAGTATGAACCTATGTCATTTCTATAATCTTCGAATGTATTATTAGGCTATTGCTCCCTGCTGTATGAAGTAGCTCCCATATTTCAGTAGTTTAACACAGAAGAAGTTCCCTTCCCCTCCATTATCCCATAATAGTTCAATAAATATTTCTGGACATAGTCAGCTTTCTTCCATGATATGGTCTCTGTACTGGTGGCCTGATTAGTTATGACTTCCAACTGAATTGTGGAAGAGAAGGTAACATGTGGAGGGCACACTCATTTCTTAAAATCCAAAAACCATGAACACTGCAGAAGAATTTAACTTTTCTTACCTTAGTGAAAAAGCCTGACCTGATTCTACCAAAATAGGAAGCTAATAATGGGATTGGCTTGAACAGCTGTCTCTCAAAAACACCACACTGTGGAAAGGAGGAATATACATTTTGGAAAGAGCTTATCATTTTGGAAAGAGCATATTAATTATGGCAAAGGCGGTAACAAGTAACCATCATTTTAGAAGAAAGTAAACTGAGGTATAGAGTATTAATAATAGGAAAAATATGAACTCAAACCCAAATAACCTGATTCAAGGCTGTCTACTTCACCAATGTGCTCTTCTGTCTCATACTATAATAGCTCTTAAAGGAAATAACAATAGTATCATAGTTATAATCTTCCCCTTATATTTTTATTACTTAATTTATAGGGCCATTGCCCCACTCTGTAGACTAAGTTACAGTAGAACTCACTCCTCCTGCCTCTTCTTCCTCAATGCCTGGATTATAGTTATGCATTACCAGCTACATCCTCTTCACCTCCCTAACTCACATCAATCTTCTCATGAAATGAGAGAATGAAAAAGAATCATTTTTAGGAATTTCAGCAAATGTATTACTAATGCATCACTGAGACATACACTTTATGTTTATCACACTATTCTTTTCTTTTTGTATGACAAATCTAACATGGCAGAGAAAAAATGTTTGCATGCACATAATAAACATACACACACACTCAATGTATTGACACATATTGTGCTTTTATCTAGCCTTTTGTTTTTTCCAAATTATTAAGGTAAAATGTATTTCAATTGATGAAGTATATATTTCATATTAGGCACAGTTTTACACGTGCGTGCGCATATGTGTGTGTGTGTGTGTGTGTGTGTGTGTATGCTGATATTGAGGCTTGGACTCTGTAAGTCACACTCTCATTTGCCTTTTTTGTTCAAGGTTTGTATGCTTCCTCTTGAACCACACCTCCATTTCTTTTTGGTAGTTAATTGGAATTAGGATTTCAGTGGATTTGCCTACCACAGATGACTTTAAACCTCAATCCTCAGCCTCCTGAGTATCTAGGATTACAAGTATGAGCCACTGGCACATGGGTTTAAGCACAACCTTTATAAATAGTTTTTTCCCCTGTGTTAAATGCTTGTATCACAGCATAATCCTTTTTTAGAAAATCAATAATTGCAGGATTAAGGAATGATGATACAAGTTTTTTGAGGGATGTTGTTTTCTCTATTAAGATAAAATTCATAAGACAGAACTATCCATCAAATATTTTAAGGGTTACTAAAATTCAGCACTATATTCTCAGCTTTATGTAAATATCACATTCAGCTAGTTCTAAGAATTAAAAAAAAACATTCTTTAGAAAAGATCATCCCTATTCAGCAATTACTCTCTATTTTCTACTTCCAGGAGCCCTGGAAAAATATAGCCTGCTTAATTTCCTTGCAGTTTTACGTGATCTATATTGTTGCATAAGAATGGAATCCTGCAATATGGTGTGATCTTTTGTATCTGACTACCTCTGCTTGCCAAAATGTGGTCCACCCAAGTTGTAGCATCTGGAAGTACTTCATTTCTTGTATAGTTCTTGATTTACTAGTCCACTGTTTGATTCTATGAAATCTTATTTGGTCCTTTCTCAGGTGATGAAGATTTGGTTTATTTTTACCTGTTACCTTTACGAAGAATGATGTGTTATAAATCCTTTGAGAAAAAGTGTTTGCAAAACTATTTTCAATTTTTCTGGGTACATATGTAGGAGTGGAAGTGTTGAGCCATCTGAGAAATGTGTGTGTAACTGTTTAAGGAATTACCCAACAGGATGTCTAGAATTCACAGGGATATGATGCTCTGAGATAAAAGCACAGCTTTCTTCAAGAAAATACCTTAGAAGTCTCAGTGGTATTTCACATATACATGTCAGAGGTACCTAAGAAATTTGGAAAGATTTTCTCCTCCAGATTTTTCTAAGAGCAAAAAAGGTCTTGATATACTCTATGTCCACTAGAGTATTCACAGGAGATTGCTTTCATTTAATTGTAACATTAATTGTAGAACAAGTGGTGATTTTACCCACCTAACAAAGGTTAAAAGCAAGACCCTCGACTATCATACTGTTTTCAAATAACTACATTTTTAGAACAAGGATTGAGATTATTGGCAAAAACACAAACATACCAAGATCTGACATGGCAGAACTGCTGAGAAGAGATGTGTGAAAGCAGGAGAGTTCAACCCATGTTGAACAGAGAAAGTAAATAAAATCACAACCATACTATGAATGGAATCAACAAAGATATCAGTATAATTGCTGTAAATATCTCTCATAACTTCAAGAACATGGAAGGTTTATTGAAAATAGCTAGGTTCTTAAAAAATGATGCAAACTTAACTTATGGAAATTAAAATCACAGTGAGGTAAGAAGCCTACTATTAAATCACTTGATTTATATAAATCAAAAATCTCAGACTAGTGTCCAGAAGTCTGACTTAAATTATAAAATCAGAGAATCAAGTGTAACGTAATTTAAAAAATACATAAGCATGCTGCTATCTTCATACAAACATATGGAAGTTAGAAGTTAGTATTGTATTATACCACATGATATTGTAAACACAAGCTATGATAAACACTGCTAATGCTACATATATTAAGAAATGGCTATATAGATAATATGATGAATCCAAAAGAAATTGTCATTTATATTTGACACTCCTAACTACTCACTAGTAATTATGTAATCTATTATCCAAATTGGTACAATTCTGACAGAAGATAGGATCACCTTGGGCAAACAGACACTTGCAGTTGCTTTTCTGAAGAATTATGTGTGGTTGAGAATGTGGTCTATATACACAACTGAATTCTATATTTCCACTGGAAAGAATACTATTGTCCCATTCATAAGAAAATGGAAAGACTTGGAAAAATTCATATTAAGCGAAGTAAGCCAGATCCAAACAAACATGTGCTCCATGGTTTTCCTCATTTGTAATTGTTAATATATGTCTAGGATATTCCTAGGAGAGGATCAAAATAAGTCAATAGCTACGTACATATGACCATATTAAATGTTTCTAATTGAAATGAGCTCCAAGATGGAGACAAGACGGTTTTGTTTGTTAGTGTTTTAATGTACTATAAATATGAATCAGTTATTGTATTGTCAGTCACACTGTTTTTAATGCACTGTGAGGTCTTAGTTTAGATTTATTACCTATAAAGGCAATAAGTTCTGAGAGTTATACAGAATAATATTTAGAAAATGTTGAACAATTTAATGATACATTAGAAACCGAAGAAATATATACTTAATGACAAAGATTAGAATTCTTGGGCTCAAGTAAGATGTCTGTGGATGAATAAATGGATAAAGAAAATTCAATATACTATATATTTATTCAGCTATGAAAGGTAATGAAATATTGTCATTTGTGGTAATGAGGATGGAATTGGCAGACATTATATGTTAAGTGAAAGAAGACAAGCATATAATGAATAAATGCTACACTCACATGTAGAATTTGAAAATTTTTATTTCCTAGAATAGTAGAATAGTAATCAATAGGGTCTAGAAAGGGTAGCATGGAGATGGAGATTGGATTACAGGTACTAAACTAGAAAAGAGAAGTATGGTTTAGTTTTCTATCATGATATGAGAAATTGAGTCTACAATAATTTGCTATATCGATGTATTTAATTTAAATTTTTTGCCAGTCGTGGGGCTTGAACTCAGGGCTTGAGCACTGTCCTTAGGCTTCCTCAAGGCTAGAGCTCTAAGACTTGCACTACAGCACCACTTCTGGCTTTTTTTTTCCCCTGTGTATGTGTTACTGAGAAATTGAACCCAGGGCTTTGTGCATGCTAGGCTATCACTCTACCACTAGGCTATGCTCCTGGCCCAATTTGCTATATATTTTATAGAGTTGGAAAAGAGGGTTTAAAGCTTTGCAAAATAAAAGTGTCTAAGGGATGGATGTTAATTTCCCTGGTTTGATAATTTATTGCAATATATCATATAAATGAAGAACATTCATAGTCTCAAGAAATACCTACCAGTAATATTGTGTATGTGAATTTATATAACTAAATGATTTAAATGTTATGCAATCTTAGGCGATATCTACAGCCAAGTCAACTCTGTATAGATTTAAGCAAAACCCAATGGAGACATTATCCTCCTATTCCTATATTCTTTATATTGGATTGAATTAAATACAAATGGAATGAACACATTTTTTTTCTTCATGCTTTGTATCCTAAAAACCAAAAATGTACACTGAATAAACAAGTAATTCAGGTCTCTTACAATCAAAGATTATAATGTGGAGATTATGTTTGCATATATATATATACACACACACATGTATATGTGTGTGTGTTTGTATTTATAATATATGTATGTATATGCACTGTATATATTTTATATAAGAATGTATATATTTTTTCTATATGTACACATATATACTTTATAAATAACTTTAGTTTCCACATTCTTCCATGGGATACTATCTAATGTTAAGTGAGGGGCCGGGAGTTTGGCCTAGTGGTTAAAGTGCTTGCCTAGCATGCACGAAGACCCGGGTTCGATTCCTCGGTACCACATACATAGAAAAAAGCCAGAAGTGGTGCTGAGGCTCAAGTGGTAGAACTCTAGCCTTGAGAAAGTCCAAGGACAGTGCTCAGGCCCTGAGCTCAAGCCCAGGACTGGCAAAAAAAAATAATATAATAATGTTAAGTGAAATAACAGTACTAACATAGTACCAGACTTCTCTATTTTTCCTTTGTGAAAATTTGTGTTGATATTATAATAAACTGTTAGTGTCCCATCTATACTATCTTTCATCTCATTTCTTTGTACACCTGTATCATTTTCTGTAGAGTGGGGAAAGTTCAGTTCCAAGGGGTATTAATTCCAAACTGTGTAAGGACATAGCATCCCTAGCCACTACAGAAAGTTCTTTTTCTTTGGGGTGATGTACAAAGTGGTTACAGTTACATTCATCAGGTAGTAGTAGTTATATTACTTCTTGAACATTGTTACTCCTTCCCATGTTTTTCTCCCACTTTCCCTCCCCCAACCCTCTCCCAATCATCTTGTTTTTCCCTTACCTTCTCTATTTCAAATACACAAATAAACTTATATACAATATGCCAGGTGCCACATTCCGATACAGATAAACCATAAGGGGAAAAGAAGAGAGAAGAAATAGCTTCACATAGTACATTAAGAACAACAATCACAAAGATAAACCACTTGTTTCCAGAGCCTGGAGTTCATTCTTTGAGAAAGGCAGGGAAGCAATCACTAGAAACTTCTCTAACATGCATTGAATTAATTACTGCAAATGGATCTCACTCAACAGTTGAAGAGAGTAGGTACATAAATACTCAGCTCTGCTGCATTTTGTTAGTTTCAAGACTGGGGTTTTAAACTGGACATCAGGAAGTTTCAGTGACATCAAGCTCCATTTATTCTTTGGTAATTCATTCTTTATTTCTTTCCTTCCCTTTACTGTCTCACTTCCTCATGTCTCTTCTTCCTCATGTGTTTTCATTTACAAAATAGATGACTTGAATCCTTAACTCAAGTGTTTTTCAGTGTGGTGAGACTCAAATTCAGAAGACACTTCCCAATATATCATCTCAAGGAGATACTCAGGAAAATACCTTTCAGTAACAGAAGTGATGAAAAGAAAGATAGGACATTAATAAATGCTGTCTATATCAACCATTTGTATTTGTTCTTTTGTGTTATTATTATTACTATTATGTTATTATCTTTAAGTAGTTGTGAAGTTGTGCTTTATTTCAACATGTCAATTTATGACTACAATGCATCTCAAAGTCTACCCTGCATCATTCTCCCCTATCTCTTCTAACCTTACTCATCATCCAGTTTTTCAAGTCAATTTTCACATAGATGCACTCAACAGTTTAACTGCATTATTCCACCCTTTATGTATTTTTTCTTGAAAGAAACAATCTTTGTTACTGAAAATAGATGATCTATGTCAATATCACCAACCCTACAATAGGATAACTACTAAAGATTAAGAATTTTGTTCTTCACATTTATATCATTTTCTACAGGTGTGATCCTAACACAACTAATAATGCAACTAATTCATAATGAGCTTATTCTATTGTATCTTCAAGTTTTAGAACGCATTTGGTGAGTTCTCAGTTGCTTAAAGACAACCTTATTTCATTCTAGAGAAAAAGTAATGTGCCTATATTATAGTTTTTAAAGAGTTCATGCGAGCAGATAATTTAGGGCATAAAAAGTACATCCCATATTGAAAAGTTCATGCAAGCAACTAATTTACAGAAAAAGGAATGTATATTTATATTTACATATATTGAGAATTGTGGTGCTTTTACAATTTCTTCATTTGTATTAGCTGATATAAAATGCAGAGAACAGCAGGCAATAGATTCATTTTTGTCTATCATATCAGGATTGTAGAGGCATATGCAGTGGGAATCAAGTCACTATACATTTTTATTGGTAAAGGGTGATGTACAGAGGAGTTATTTTCATGAGTTGTGTAATGAGTACTCCTTTTCTGAACAATATCCAACATCCCTCGCTCTCTCCCAGTTTTTTCCCTCTCATCCCTATGCACAAATTGTATAGTTCATTTTTAAGTGTCTTGTGAGTACCACTCTAACTATATATATATATAATAGATATCAAAATATAAATATATTTAAACCCACGGAACTCTAAGGAATTAGAAGTGACTCATAAGTACTGATAACCTTCATTCTGACGAATCCTCTTTTGTTTGACCATACTCTGGAAAATACTCCGTATGTTCTAGCATAGCATAACAATTCCATCCACATTAAAAAAAAATGTCTGCTAGTGGGCTCTATAGAGTGGTAAGTAGTATTTAAATAACTCCATAGAGAGAAATAAGATAGAAATAAGTACCATAAAAATATGATGTGAGTATTCCTTCAGAAGCATATTTATAAGAGAATTTAAGTTAGAAGATTCACTCTCGACCTTACAAAATTATTATAACAAATATTTTCAGTACTAATTAAGAAATATTTTCTTTGTAAAAATTGTTAAATTGCATCTCTCCAATCCAAGCACAATCCTTTCCCAGTTTGACACTGCATTCAACTCAGCAATGTGCTATGTCTTAGTTATGTTTGTCCCTTGTCTTTTATTGTTTCCAAATACTCCAGTGCCAAAAACTAAATTTTCCCACCAAGTTTTCATTTACACATATCCTCATACATTTTTGTACAATTTGCAGAGCACTTTGAGCAATTTCTGGCATCAAGTTTTTATTACTTGTACTAGGTATTCCAAATCTTGTTTAATTTTTTCTTAATCAATGCTTCATTTTTTTAACCCAACCCTGTGTGTAAATCATCTTTATTTTTGTCGTGTCATAATTTGCTACTCTGGATTTTGACTTATAAACCTTTATCATCATGTACCAATCTGTTTTCCCTTTTTTTCAGCTTTCAGTGTTTTATTCTCGATGGGGCAAGTGTTCTTCACACCCCAGCTAGAATTTTACTCTCAAACTGAACATTGCAGTCCTCCTTTTCAGTAGATTGTGTTTTATAGTTCAATATTTAAAAGGCACCATAAGTTCCGCCTAGAGTAGGGCTAGTATTATTTGACACTCCATTTTCAATCTATCAAGACCCTCCCTCCCTCCTTCTTTCTTTTCTTTCTTTTTCTTTCTCCCTTCCTTCCCTATGACTGACTCTCTCTCTCTCTCTCCCTCTCTCCCTCTCCCTCTCCCTCTCTCTTTCCTGGTTATTGCCTCAGATACCAATGTAGTCTTCGTTTGAATATCATATAATTGTAGGGACGTCCCTTCTTGGTCTAGCTTGGTCATGTTTCCAGTGGAATTACTACAGTGGAAAACACAGAACAGGGTCTGTGTTCTGGAAACCTTGCCCATGTGTATCCATTTTCTTAAAGCATAGAATACTTTGTCACATCTATGAATTCTGAGAGCTGGAGTGGCAGCCTGTGTGTTAAATGGGGGAGGAGGAGAAACCCTGAAGCTTATGTCCACTGCAACATTGAAGAAGACAACTGTGGCCTGCGGAAGGTCTGAGTTCGGAGTTATAGCGGTAATGTTTATCACTGTGTAACTTGGATGAACCCCTAGCCATGTTTCACACTAGCGTGCCTCTAAGCATGTGTGGGGAGCAGACGGTATCCTGCCTGCCATGGACGTAACGTGGAAAGGAGATGGCTTGCGGGGCGGGGGTGGTGGTAAACCTTCAATAAACTAGAAACACGGTCACGATTAGAACAGCTGGGGAAGGACCTGAAACCAGTATTTCAGAGTCTCCAGCCCAGATTCTCCCGGCATCCTGGCGCATCGGGAATAATTAGAAGGACTAACTCTGATGCCTGACCTTGAGCCAGAGGTTTGTTTTTTTTCCCCCCCCTGAAGTTCAGTGTGGTCATCAGGAAAGCAAAGGTCTGGGCTTAGATGGTCTCCGAGGTCCTCCCAGAGTCCGTGCATTCCACCGCAGATCCACCCCTCCCCCTGAGTGCGGGGGGCTGTGGACCGGGTTTGGGAGCCACCCCAAGATCTGTATGGGGGGGGGGGACGTGCACACCGCCCTGGCTTGGCTTTGTTTTTTCCCCTTTAATTCCCACATCGGTATTTGTGCAGGATGTGGTGGTGTGTGCACGCTCCGCCGTGGCCCGTCTCCAGTCTGCGTCTGGTGGAGACCCTCGTCTCGCTGGCTCCCTTGATTGAGGTGTCTGTTTATTTATTTATTTAGATCGTGGCTGGGTCTGGAAGGGATGCCCGGCCGTCGGGGGACCATCCAAGTCCCCGCCACCCCTCTGGGGTCACCACCCAGTGAGGGTGACACCATCTCAGGGGAGGAAAGCGCTCCTGGCTTGGACATGCTCATTCACATCCTTTATGGAACTCTTAAAAAAAAGAAAAAAAAAACAACCACAAAAACTAGTGAATGTGGCTGGAGTCCCGGGGCCCCGCTCGGCCGGACGCCGTCCCTCCCGCCGCCCGCGGTCACCCGGACACCCTTCCCCGACCGGCCCCGGCGTCCGCGGCTCCGGGTCCCCGGCCGACCCGCCTCGGGAGGCCTCCCCCGCCGGGGTGCGGGGGCCCGGCGCGTCCCCGCCGGGGTCCTCCAGAACCTGTCCCACGCCGACGCGTGATTGGCTGGCACGCATGTCAGTCACGTCTCTTCCCCGCCCCGCGCGAGTCCGCCGACCCCCCTCCCCACCCCATTTCCCCCTCGGTTTCCGCGCCGAGGTACGTTCGCCCGAGCGAACGCGTTGCCAGGGACCGGTGACCTTTCACCTCCGCTTTCCCACGGGAGCGCCGGGCAGGGGGAGGGGGGGAGGAGTGGTGAAGGGGGGGGCAAGGAGAGGCTCCGGTCCTCGCCGACATCCGCGCGCGCGCCCGCCCGTCCCGCGCGCCCCACGCGCACGCGCACGCCCCCCGCCCTCTCCTCTCCCCCGCCCGCCCGCCCCGCGGGCTGAGGCGGCGGCGGCGGCGGCGGCGCTGCTGAGAGGCAGGGACCCGAGCGCGAAGTGTGTGGGAGTCTACGAACTCGAGCCCTCGCTCCCCTCCCCTCCCCGCCGCCGTCCCCTCCCTCCCTCCCTCTCCCCCTCCCTCTCGCCCTCCCCCTCCGTTCCACACACACACGCGCGGGAGAAATAATGAGCGAGCTCGGGCGGCAGCAGCAGCAGCAGCAGCAGCGCCGAGCAGCCCAGGCGACGGCAGAACCGTTCCGGCGGCGGCGGCAGCAGCGGCCCCGGCAGCAGCAGCAGCGGCAGCAGCAGCGGCGGCGGCGGCGGCAGCAGCAGCAGCGGCCCCGGCAGCAGCAGCAGCGGCGGCGGGAGCGGGCGCAGCGCTAGCGAGCGCGGGGGAGACACCGGCCGCCGGGCCCCCGGGCGCCGCGCGCCTTCCGCGGGCTCCGGCCTCCCGCGCCCCCCGCTCCTTCCCCACGCCCCCCTTCCTCGCGCTCCCCTCCTCCTCCTCCTCCTCGCGGCGGCGCCCCGCGCCCCGCCGCTCCCCTCCTCCGGCCCGCCCGCGCGGCCCCCCGCTCGGCGCGCGCCTTTCTTCTCCGCCCGCGTCCCCGGCCGCCCCCCTCCTCCTCCCCCGGCGGCGCGGCCGGCACTGCAGCGGCTCCGCACCCCGCCCCCTCCCCCGTGAGCGCCGGCCCGCCGCGCCGCGCCGCTCCCCCGGCACACACCACACCACCACCACCACCACCGCCACTCCACCCGGGAGCCCCGCACGCGGGAAAAAAAACCCAAAAAAAAACCAAAAAGAAAAAGAAAAAAATACAAAAAAAAAAAGAAAGAAAGAAAGAAAGAAAGAGGGGGGAAAGAGAGCCAGAGCCCGGGGGGGAGGAGAGAGAAGCGGCCGCCCGCGGGGACCGCCGCCGGCCCGCGCCCGCGCCCTCCGCCCCGGCCGCGGCGAGGAACTGCAAACATGATGGCGGCAGCGCCCATCCAGCAGAACGGGACCCACACGGGGGTGCCCCTAGACCTGGACCCGCCGGACTCGCGCAAGCGGCCGCTGGAGGCCCCCCCCGAAGCCGGCAGCACCAAGAGGACCAATACGGGCGGTGGGTATCGCTTCCGCCTCCCCGCCGCCGCCCCCTCCCCCGCCGCCGCCCGCCCTCCTCCCCGCCCGCCCCCTCCCCCTCCCCCTCCTCCTCCCCGCCGTCCGGACACCTCCACGCCGGAGCCGAGCCGAGCCCGGCGGCTCCCGCGCCCCCCTCCTCCCCGTGCACCTGCCCCGCGCCTCGCCGGCCCGTCCTCCCTCCCTCCCTCCCTCCCTCCCTCCCCCCATCCACAGCCCCCCCTCCTCTTCCACGGCACATTTCCATCTCGGTGTTTATCATTCATCAAAATGGCGACCAGGTTTTTCTGAATAAGACCTATATCTTTTTTTTTTCTTTTTTGCATTTTTTTTTTTTTCCCTCCCTAGGTCGGTGGTGGAGGCCGACCGGTTTGAAAAGTATTCCGAGACCTGGGGAGGAGGGGGAGGAGGTGGAGGAGGAGGAAGGGGAGGAGGAGGAAGGGGAGGAGGAGGGCCCCCTGAGTTGAAGTGTGTTGGGGTGGTGGTGGTGGTGGTTGGATGGCCGCCCCGAAGATGCGCGCTGCGTGGAAACAGTGTGATGAAATAAATAAATAAATGAATGAACGTGGCCGCGGGGTAGCGGCTGGCGAGCCAGCGAGCGGGGCTCTGGAGAGAGTTTGCGCCTCTGTCCAGCCCCCGGGGCTGCCGCTGCGCTGCCGTGCCGCCGCCGCCGCCGCCGCCGGGCCACAAGTAGTCGAGTGTCCCCCACGCCCGCGCGCGCCGGCGCCGGCCCGGCCGCGCTCCCCGGCCCGCACGCGGCCGGCCTCGCCGCCCCGGCTCCGGGGGTGCGCCTGCCCGGGCGGCGGGGGGGGGGGGTGGGAGTCTGGGACGGTGACTCGGTGTGGTTCACCTCCTCCCGCGCTTCCCGGAAGATGAGTGATAACGGGACCCGGCTCGCTTCTTCATTTGCACTGGAGTCATCTTAACAATGCATCCAATGCATCGAAGCCGAGGTGAAGCCTGTCCCCAGCGCGTTCCTGAGCAGTGGAGGAGGGGTGGGGGCGGTGGTGGCCTGGAGAGGGGCAACCTCGCAGGGTGTGGAATATTCATGCCGCCTTCCGAGAGAGGGGGAGAGACAGACAGAGAGAGAGGAGAAAAGCTGGATTTGCCGGGATGTGTTCCTATTTAAGACATTGCGAGGAATGAAAGTTAATGGAGTTGGGCTTTGCGAAAAGCTGTATGGCTTATGGTGGTCTTTTTTTCCCCTTAATTATTCTTGGTTTCTCGGCCCCACGGTGTCCCTTCTGAGGTCCTTTTGGCGGAAATGAGCATGCATTCTCTATTTGGTCACTTTCAAGTGTATTTAGTGTCGCTGGCTCCTAAGCTTTTTAGGGTTTTCAGAATTCTTCCTAAGGTCCTTTAATTAATGAGCTTAGGAGAGATCATAGTAGACTAAGAAGTGCTAAAGAAATACATCAGGATTAGTTAGATTTCTCAGTCCACCCCCCTTGAGTTTTTTTTTTTCTCCTTCTCTCTCTCTCTCTCTCTCTTTTCACCCTGCCACTTACTGAAGGCTTGGAATACACCCTACAGTTTGGGTGGATTATTTGGTAGGAGAACGGTTGTTTTCAGGCTTTAAGTAGGATATAGGCACGGGCTAATGTGTGTTTGCTAATGACAAACAAATTCATCTCATCATTATTCACATTCTTAGGATCTTTTTCTTCTTCAAGATGTTAAGTGAAGGTTTGTCTTTTTTTTTTTTTTTAAATCTTTGAAGTTACGTGAAAGGGTCAGTTCTTTTTATTTTGCCATAGTAACCACAGATAGAACTGGAAGACTTCCATGTTTGGAATAACAACTGGAATTTACTCATCAGTTTCTGCGATACTGCAAAAATATTAGAGCATGTTGGATTTGAGTTCCAAGTTGGAAAGTATAAACCCCAGAAAAACAAAACGGCATACGTTTTGTGTATATTTATTTGTCGGCGAAGTAGATGTATTGTAATTCTTGTGATACACTTATTTTCAATCCCGTTTCTTGCAGCTACATGCCCAGTGCTTTTCCTTGCTGTTCTCTCTTGCGGGTGGAGTGGGGATACAGAGTGAAAATACCATGTTAACCGAATATATTTCTTTGCGTTTTTCAGAAGACGGCCAGTATTTTCTAAAGGTTCTCATACCTAGTTATGCTGCTGGATCTATAATTGGGAAGGGAGGACAGACAATTGTTCAGTTGCAAAAAGAAACTGGAGCCACCATCAAGCTGTCTAAGTCCAAAGATTTTTACCCAGGTAGGTGCATTGGTGGAGAGATTGTTTGATGATTCCCAAGGAAGGAATTGGAAGATCTACCTATGTTGTGTGCTGTCTTGGAAAAAAAAATATCAAGTAATAGTGAAGACTTAAATATTGCTCTACTAGAGTTTATAGACTTACATATTGCTGTATTAGAGTATACTGTGGACAAATTTTTTTCAGCTTAATTGCATTGATGATGGTGTCTCTTCATATAGTTGATATACTGTGTATGTAATTTAGACTAATTGCAGTATCATTCTTGTACATATTTCTGAGTAGTTCTTCTTAGAAAAACTTACAAGTGTAAAGTTAGAAACCTGGACAGCTGGCTTCAGGAAATAAGATTCTTCTGAAGTTTTCAGACCTCATTGTAATAACAATTAGTCTAGGGTGAATTCAGGAGTGGGGGTAGGGAGGCTTCTTAAAGAATGGACCATTTACTTCTGAATCCATTATGTACCTCTTTCTGCTTCATTGCTTTGTTTGTTGGCCTTGGATGAAGAGGACAAGTGCTGCCTCTTCAGATTTTTAAAATATTTTTGTTTTAATGTAATTGGGATGAGAGAATTTGTTGTATTATGGAAGGAGGAAAAGCGATGTTTTAAAATTTGTGTTCCTTAAGAGCCATATTTGATTAAAAATGTCTGTGGTTCAGTAGCCTCCTGGAGTATTGCAAGTTTGTTGGGTTGTGTAATATTTTTGTTTTGTTACTTTTTGGTGTTATCTCTACTTAGTGGTATGCAGTTCTTCATGTTTTACCTTATTTTCTTTTAATAGCTTTTTGTTGCTTACATGGATGTACCTAAGTTTAATCGAGAACTCTCACTACTAGACTAGTGTAACTCCTACATTAAACCATTACTAGCTGGTCTGCTTTTACTTAGATCAAGCTCAAGCTCTCTGCCATTTGAGGGACTTACATTATCTCTGTGATTATACAAATATTAATTTCATACTTAGGGGTCTAATAACTATTTTTGTTCTGATGGAAAAGAAAAGCTGATAACATGTTTTCAGGGATTAATTCAGTTTGATAGTTCTTTAATACATCTGGCATCTAAGATAATTTGGAGAACTTTGTTTTTTTTTTTTTCTGTAGCAATTCCTTTGGTAGTAGAAATGAACCACTATGTCGGGGAAGATTATAGAATAATATCTCTAAAGTTTTTTTCCTGCAAGTGTAATTTTCCTGATGGCATTCCTGATCTGTGAAACTTTCTGTACACATTAGGAAAGTTTCCTGATCTATTCATATTTGTATATCTAACAGGTATACTATGAAAAAAATCAATATGGAATTGTGAAAACTCTCAATACAAATAAAAGCACTCAAAAGAGCTTGATTGCAGAATTAATAACGTGACAGTTCTAGGAAAAGAGCTGCAATAATAAATTAAATTCACTGTCAATAGATGAAAATGAAAAAGCTTTTTTGCATTATACATGAGGTGGTATCAGATGTGCAGGGGTGTTACAGAAAATTGGTGTTTATCAAGGATATTCCAAATACTAAATTAAATGCCTTTTCATTTGAATGTAGTTTATTTTCAGTGGGTTGGAAAGGGTGCACTGAAAATTAGATCTTTTGTTTTTAGTCCACTTAGCTTTGCATTTTTTTCTTATTGCATAGAAATTACTTATTTATAGGTCTGAGGCATATTATTTGTACAGAGCAGAATATCCTGTGGAAACAAGGGAAAGCTGGAATGTATTCAATAAGGTTTTGTGACTTTAGTGACGTAACCTGATCAAATGTGAGTTAAAATGTCGGATAAAAGAAGGCCCATACTTTGCCTGTAACAGGTGGAAACCAATCATACAGCATAGAATCAATTTTAAGGATAAAGTCTTATAGTTTGGAGGAAGTTTTAAGAATTTTGAACAGTTTATATTGCAGTATAATTTTAATCTGATTTAAATTGGCAGAGAACTTTCTTTCCTTCAGATAGATTTTAATTTTAATGTGCTGTTAGTTCCATACTTGAACATAGCCTGTGGAATTACCTAAGGTCTTAATACTCTTCACTATGAACAGCCTTGAGCTTCTTTCAATTGCTCTTTGTTGTACACCACACACACACACACACACACACACACACACACAGATACATAGATAGACTTGTGTGTATATATATATATATATTTTTATTACTTTTTTATTTTGCCCGTCTCAGAAAACCCAAATCATAAAATTGTGATTCATGTCATCGGATTATAAAGAATTTCAATAACCATATGCAATCATTTAGACACTAATTTTGTCTTTCAGATACGTATATGTGTATCTTTGTCTTTCATATTCTGATAAAATGAACATGTTGGTGTTTATTTTCTGTAGAATTTTTCTGTTTGTTCTTTGATAAGAAATATAAGAAACAAAATATATCTTTGTTGTGTAACATAAAGGATTTAGTCAAATTATCTGAAGTTTAAAATTGATGTAAGTGTTCCTTAGTGCTTAGTTGAATACTAAAGTATTTTTGGGAACTTTCTTGTGGAGATACAACACACAATAGAGTCACACTTTGGGAACATTTTAATACATTTCAACTTAAATAATTGCCACAGTTAAAAAAATATAGCCAATGTAGTTTCCTTAAATTTGTTTTTTATTTCTACATTCAGGTTTTATCTTTAATGTGTGGCAAACCGGTCTTACATTTCTTACATTTCTGAGCAACAATTTTTAAATTTTTTTGAAGTGATAAATTCATTTTTCATGTTAATTGGTATGAATTTAGAATTAGTACAGCAAGATAGCGTATTGCCTATTTCAGTGTATCCATGTATAACATATATAAATAAAATAGCAGGGCAATTGTTTGATGAAGAATTATAAAGTGTATTGTTCAATTACTCTAATCAGAAAAAGTGATTTGCAAGAAGATATGTTTTACACTTTTCTATATAATTGTTATTTAAAAATTTAATCTTCACAGAATACCGATATTACGGTGGTTTAGGAATGTATGTTGTTATTACTTTATTAGAGGAACTTAATTTATTTACATTTCTTTTATAAAGAGCTTACATTAAGTTGCTTGTAGTAAAAACAGCATTTTTCTCAGTTTGGGGATATGCATTTTCAGAATGTTGACAGTTTTCTTTTTAAAAATCTTTTATTCTTTTGTCTGGAGCTGTGCTTAGTTCACATTACTAAATATACTGGTTTTATCTGTTAAAATTCTTTAATGGATTGCTGAAGTAGGTAATTGGAGAATCTTACTGAATACTGGGAATAATAGCGGTCTGTAAAATATTTGCATGTTTTCCTTGGATGTGAGAACACTTTACAGTGGTACTGAATTACATCAGTCAAACAGGAATACTCCACTACAGAATTGGAATCTAGTATGTAATTTATATGGTTTTCATACTTGTGATCATAAAACTAGAATGTATTTTGTATAAATTATTTTCTCTTTTGGTCCTCAAAATTTGAATTTGATAGTCATTATGTCTAGATTTTAGTGCTTTGCAAGTTGGGTAATACATTTCTTTTTAAATCACAAGTTATTTATTCAATAATTTTTCTTAAACAATGAAAAAACAGAATGAAGTTGCTTTCAGTAAAAGAAATCTCTTAAAATATTTTTGGTGCCATAGTAGTATAATTGAGTGTTTAATTTAGCCTGTAGGATTGGAGTTTTATAAGAAGGATCATGTTTTTTGACAAGAAAAAGTTGATAATTTGGCTTAAAATGGATCATTTATGTCTATGTTATTGTCAGAAAAGTATTGATATTGTTAGTTTAATGTGAATACGTTCCTTACATCTTCTGAAAGTTAGAGCCTACTTTTCCTTTATTCTTACCTATAAAGCATCCTAAAAATTTATTGGTACACATTTAAGGCAGATTTAATACATATATAGAATTGTAATAAGCAGTGAAAACAAAAAAATTTACATCTTTGCTGAGTGCATTTAATAGGATAAACTACTACACTTGTGGTTGTAGTGTGATCGGAGTTACAAATGAAATGTTTTTCTTAAAATCTTAAAGTTGTATTGTTTACATGAAACACACTGCCATTGTTACAGGTGACCTTAAATTTTCCCTCATTATATCTTTAGTTGAAGGAAATATCTTTCAGTTAGACATTGCTATTGCTTGAAAATTAACTTTTTAAGAAATTCAAATAGATTTTCATGTTCTTTTTTTATATTTTGAGCAACAGAAATTCTGGGGAAGAACATTATTGACATAGCATATAGTATATGAACATTACAGAGTCTGCAAGATAGAATTTTTATACTTAACCTGTTTATGCAGGTGTTTTGTGACAAAGATTTTTAAGATAAATTAGCATAAGATATCTTAGCCTTCAGTTTACTTGATTTTTAAAAAATTTTATTTGGACAAATCTATCATTGAATTAACAAGTGATTGAAGATAGCAAATATATACTGATTTTTTTAATGAATTGTATAGTACAATGTCACTTTGACTATTAGTGTTTAAAGTCTATGGCTTGGAAAATATAGTTTATTTGAAACTTGTGACGTTTTAAGGAAATAGGCTGACATCATTGTCTTGGAAATAACAACCCAAAGGATTTCAAGAAGAATAAATTGTGTCATATATATGTATCAAGAGGAAAAAATGATCTATGTCTTAGAAATACTAAACAATTGGTGGCATTATGAGAAACAGAAATAGGAAGCAGTCAAAGACTTGTGAATTTTATAGTTGTTTTGTTTTGCTACACTCTAAAATTGTTGCTTTTTAAAATTACATGATACAGAGGCTATTGCTTAACATATATTATGCCACCTGTTAAGTAAAATCTAACGGCTAATAATATGCATTGTTTCTAACCATAGGGTTTAATTTTATTTTGTTTCTAGTTTGGTAGAACAGTGCTTTAAAGCACATTTCAAAATTAAATGGGGGAACAGTGGTGGGAGATATGTGCTTGATTGCCATCTCATTTCCATCTTTGGATACAGCTCTAGCATAAAGTTAAATAACATCTGCAGAGATCTGACTGACAAACATCTCTCTGGGACTCATCATTGCAGCCTGCAGCAGGTGCATTCAGCTTTGCAGTCTTTTCCAAAAAGAGGTTAGTTTGTTCTAACATTTATCAGTAGACCAGTGGGAGCAAGTGACTTGAGAGAAGAGTTGTTTGTCACTTGTCCAGTGCTGGAATACTACAGGTAATTGGAATGGACTGGTGGGACCTACAGCAGTGTATATCTCACATTGCACTGCAGCTGCTATGGAGCTTAATTAACCTGACCCTCAGAGACTGATGTGTCATGGTATAAAACGCAGTGTGCAAGAAAGGAAGCAATATTTTTTAATATTTCTGATATGAGGCTGGTGAGGTTTTCATTTTCTCCATCTTAAATTTTAAAGGTCCACCATCAGATCTCTTCCACTTTTATTTTAGACATATTTCAAATGGGATAGATTTCCATGATTCAGATAAAATGTACGTAGGAAGATGCGAAAGTTTAAGATATAGAAATCAGATTATTGAAGAGCCATTGAATTCTACAGGTGCCTTTTTAATTCACGAGAGTGGAGATAAGTCGCAATAGTTTCTGGCTTTAAAAAATTAAATTACATTGTAGCATTTGCTTGTTTATATTTATAAGAGAAACAACTAATGCAAAACTCAGGTTTTGTCTTTTAAACATATGGATGGCTTTGGAAACTAAACTTGACATAGTTTTTAAAAAACTATTCCAACAAATAAGATAGATGTACTATATTCAAAATATTTGTATGATGCTAGATCTTGATACTGTTTTTAATTTTCTGATTTAGTTGATGCATCCACTTAAGAGTTTGCTTCCATAATATCTAAGGAAGTTCTTAGGTGTTCTAGTGCATTCCCCTAAATACAGATATTTGAATGGAAAATAGTTCTCAAGGTAAAATGTCATCACATTTAATCTGGCTGGATTTTAAAATAATTTGTAATACACCTGACACTTAACAGTTTCTGTGTTGGAATTTGTCATTTGGATTTTTCTGTCAGCTTTGTTAATTTTATTTTTTGATATACATTGACTATAATTTGCCAATTATCTAAGAGTAATTAAATTTAAGACTTTGCATCGATTTCTTTTATCTAATCGTTTTCATAGCGTTTGTGCTTTTCCAGAAGGATTTTTTTTTACTGGTATTGGCAATATCTAATCGATTATAAGGATGCAGTTTGCAAGAAAGTTTTAATTTTAGTTATGAATAGTTGGTACGTGATTTGTAATTATTGTTTTCAAAACAAGCTCCAAGATAGTCTAGAGATCAACAGAACTATATCCACATATTTGGACATAAATTAGGTTATTTTTCAGTGGAAGTTTTTCATTTTTGATATCATAAACTATTCCTTATCAGTGATCAGTATGAAAATAATGACTTCAGATTTCTCATATACATCACCATTCTTTTTAACGTTTTGCTGAGGAAGACAAAAAGGGATAAACATTTTAATTAACAAAGTAATGAAAGAAGTGATAATTTTTGATACAGTTTCAGTATTTGGTAAGTTCCAAAGCACAGTATGTATATCATTTTCCATGACAAAATTTGGATTATGAAGAAACATTCTCTCTTTATTCCATCATTGATATTTTCTGTTTCCTGGTAGGGCCTGTCACAGCATCCTGACAGCACCATATAAATAGTGAAATCAGTATCTTGAGGGTCTTTTGTTTTGTTTTGTTTTGGCTTGGCTTTTTTATGTATGATATTATTTTTATCACCTTAATTTCACTAATATCATATACATTTTGTATTTATGAGAATAAAATCATAGAACATTCATTTACATTCTTAGTTGTGAGATCTATTCTCTTTTCTATATTTTTTATTGTAATTAATAGAAGGGTTACATGATATTTGCCAGATAGATGTTGCATTAATTCCCATACATTGATACCCTTTCACATGTCTTGGTCCCCATTTCCCTCCCTCCACCCCCTCCCCTCATCTTGTTGGCTTTTTTTTAAAAATTGTCAGGATAATGTATAGAGGGGTTACAGTTAAATTCATCAGGTAGTAGGTGCATTATTTCTCACACATTGATACCCCTTTTCATGTTTTTGTCCTCATTCCTCTTCTCCCCATCCCTAGAATGTAAATGTGGCTTAGTGGTACAATGCTTGCCTAGAATGCATGAGGACCTGGGTTCTTGAGTTTTTAACAGCAAAATGACTTAAGTAATGTGATTTGGTATAGAAAATAGAACACTTTTGTCCATTTAATAAACTTACTTTATATCTTAATATTACTTTTTTATTTTTAGATCAGTTTACCTTTAGATCAGTATACCTTTAATTCTTAATAAAATTTATTACAAACTCAGTAATTTTAAATTTTAAATGGCTGCATTATTTTCCTTGTGAAAGAACACATTTTATGAAGTCTTCTACATTAATGTTTTTAAAACAATTTTAATTTTTTTGTTGTCAGGGTATAGATAGGTCACAGTTATATTCATCAGGTAGTGGGTACATTACTTCTTCAACATTGATACCCCTTCCCATGCTTTTCTCTCACTTTCCTTCCTCTACCCTCTTCCAATCATTCTTGATTTTCCCCTTCCCTTCCCGATTTCAAATGAACAAATAAATGTATATACAGTATACCAGGTACTAACATCAGATACAGTAACAACATGATATAAACCATTACGGGAATGATTTTTTGAGGATAGTTTTCCATTGAAAGCTTCATAATTCTATCTGTAGGCTGACTTTTCACACCATGAGTTTGATGAATAAAATTTCAAGCCTTAGATTCTTTTTAAAAAATCATTTTGAAATTAGATTATTTTTACTTAAGTGGTTAATCATTTGTTTCTGTAGATCTAGACTGAGAATTACTTTAAGACTCAGTGTTTTGTGGGAAGGATGGAGAAGAAGAAATTTCACAGAACTGGAGGAATATACTGTTTGTTTCTATATATTTTTGTTTGTTTTGTGTTGCTAAATATTTTACAATAATAGCTCTTTTTCACTTATTTTCTTCTCAAAATACCTATTCTTTTAAAGAATTTATTATTAGAAACAAATGTGTACTTTCTTAGAGAGTTTGTCACATACTTTAGTCTTAATTTTGTTTTTATAATTTATGTTTTTGTTTTTCTGAGGTTAACTTCTGATTGCTTAAAATGCACGAAAGTATTTTAAAAACTAGTCTAATCATTTAATGTTTCAATCTGTCTGGAAGCTTTTCTATTGATATTTGTTATGCATATTATCAGATGCTCTTTATGAGTCTGGTCACAGGCAGTTACTCAATTCCCATATCTTAGAGTATTTTTCTTTCTTTTTTTTTTTTTTTTGGCCAATCCTGGGGCTTGAACTCAGGGCATGAGCACTGTCCTTGGCTAACACTCTCCCACTTGAACCACAGCACCACTTCTGGCTTTTTCTATGTATGTGGTACTGAGGAATCGAACCCAGTTATTAATGTATACAAGGCAAGCACTCCACCAGTAGGCCAAACTCCTGGCTGAGTATTATTTTGTTAATCAAAGAAATACAGGCAATTTTCTTTGTTCTGTTTTGAGAAATCATATTTCTTGTCTCCTTAAATATTATTTTGGATTTCTTTTTTCTGTTTTGTGGTATCTCCATCAGAGGCTTACTGAAAATACTGAGGGGCAACCAAAAGTCCATTTGAAGAACTGAGGGAAATGGTAGAATTGTGAAACTAGATTACAAGTGATGGAGTTTAGCTTTGATCACTCTAAAACTTAACAATTGAGAAAATCAAAGTGACAGGAGAGTATAAGTGATTTATTTATGCAAAGTCTGTGTGTGTGTGTGTGTGTGTGTGTGTGTGTGTGTGTGTGTGTGTGTGTTGGATGTGTGTGGGGTAGAAGGGCAATGTTGGAGATTGAACTCAGAGCTTTAAGCTTGCCTAGCACACACTCTACTTACACTTGAGCCTCACTGCAGGCTTTTTTTGTTGTTATTTTTCAGAGAGTGTCTTGTTTAGTGTTATGGGACCATAACACATGCTACGATGCCCAGCTGCCTATTTATTGAATTGTCCTCTTGCCAGCTTTTTGCTAGAGCTGACATGGTTTTTTCTAAGGCCAGTAATTGTCCTGTTAACTTATAAATGCGTTTTTGGATTTGTGGAGCAAATATGGTCTCTTTTATGTATTTCTTGATGGATATGACTGATGAACTAAGTTATTACCATTCCTTCTCTCTAGTTTAAAAAATTAGTAATCTGTCAGGTACAAGTGGCTGAAACCTGTAATTCTAGCTTCTCAGAAAGTTGAAATCTGAGGATTGTAATTTGAAGCTAGCCTAATCCAATTAACCAGCAAAAAGGCAGAAGTGGAGCTGTGTCTTCAGGTGGTAGAGTGATAACTTACTGTTAAGGGATAATGCTAACTCTTGGGCTCAGCCTTAATACTGGCAAAAATAACAGCAAAACAAGTCTTAAGGCCCTTTCTTTTTTATAATTTTGATTGATTTGCTACGATTAAATCAAGAGATAGAATGTTCAATCTTTTCTGCATTTTAATGGAATAAAAGAATGTCACATTTTGTGTTTGATTTGTATGTTCTGATCATTTTTTGTTCTCCTGTATTTGTGCTATTTATTTTATCATATTTTGATTGGTGTGACTTCGTTATTTTTCTTAATATTCTGAACATTTCTTTTTAATATATGCTTTCTGAAATTTATTATTATTTAAAATTTTCCCACCTAGAGATTTTTTTTAATTGTATTTTATTGTGGGGATAATATATAGAGGGGTTACAGTTACATTCATCAGGGTAGTGGGTATATTACTTCTCAAGCTTTGATATCCCTTCTCATGTTTTATTCCCCTTTCCCTTCTCCTCCCCCCAGTCATCTTGTTTCCCCCTTTCCTTCCCTATTTCAAGTAAATAAGTGTATATATAGTATACCAGGTAACCAGATACAGTAACCACATGAGATTAATCGTAAGTGGAAAAAAATAGAGAAGAAATTACATTCTGTATTTTTCTTTCATTTTCCCTTGTATTATTTTTTTGAGGGGGGGCTGTGGATTAAACAGTATTGAGCTCTAAAATTACATAGATACACTGTTTGGCTTTTAAGGATTGTTATTATTATTTTTAGTCAGGCACTCATGGCTCATGACTGTAATCTTAGTTAATAAGGAAGCTGAGGTCTGAGGATCCCAGTTTGAAGCCAAGTTAAGGCTGGTAGGTCTTTTGAGACTCACCTCCAATTAATTACACAAAAGCCAGAATGGGGCCTTGGCTCAAGTGGTAGAGCACTCACCTTGAGCACAAAAGCTTAGGGACTGGACCAGGCCCTGAGTTGAAACCCCAACTAGTTCTATGGTCTTCTCTCCCTTCCCCCTCCCCCCCAAAAGATATATTTTATTTTTGGTTGCTTCATAAAAACTTTTCTCAGTGGTACATTTGGCTAGGCAGTCTTTTTGATTGGTTTAAAAAGGACAGAATAGTATGGCAAAAATAAGAACATACTGATTGGAAGACAACATAAAAAATATAGCTGAACTATTTAATTTTTTCATTTAATAACATTGTTATTTTTTTGTTGCCTGTCCATGTCACTAATTTGGTTCATCTGGTTAATTAGAATTATGCTACTGTTTTCATTGGATCATATATAGACTTAAGGATTATTTTCTAACATTGCTATAAAATTATTTAACGTGATGGATGTTCGTGTTTGTACATCATGGGGGCTGAATCTAGTGTCTTGAATATGCTGGGCAAAAACATTTACTATATGAGCTACCAAGTTCCTAGCCTTTGTGTTTGATTTATTTTGAGATAATGTCTTCGTATCTGTCCATGTCGGCCTCAAATTAACAATCTTCCTGCCTTCACTTCTGAGTAACTAGGCTAATAGGCTTGCCCATTCAGTTATTTAATGTGATTTTGAGGACTTCTACTCCCACAGCTTTAAAAAAATCATTGGTGATAGTGTTTAGTTATTCCACTTACATAATTGAGTTCAATCCATTTGAGTGGGGAATTTTGTCATCTCCACTGCATGCTGCTGTGTGTTCAACAGAGTATCCAATATGTCAGTCATAGGTGCCACTTGAAATTGAAATGAATGTATGAATCAGTTATTGTCCTTTTCTGTGAAGTATTTGTGTAATATCAGTATGGTAGGTGTAGATAAAAGAAAGGGAAAGATTGCTCAGGTATTAAGGAACATAAGTAAAGAGTGACAAATGTGTCCTATTCTGTAGGAAAGACACTGAAAGCCAGTCATACTCAAAACTCACCTCTATAAAGTGAACATCACCATTAATATACTCGAGTTCAGCAAGATGAGCTTAGTTAAGATTTAGTTGTTAATAAAGACATTTAAAGTAATGAATTGTTTTTACAAGAATTGATAGCTCCATCACATTAGTTCTTTTGGCCCACATGGTAAGTACAGAACAAGACATCTAGTAATTTTCTTGTGATACCGTGAAACTCAGGACTTAATCTGTCCTTTAGCTTTGTTGCTCAAGGCTAGTGCTCTACTACTTGAACCACACATTTATCTCTGAATTTTGCTGGTTAATTGGAGGTAAGAGTCACATGTATTTTCCTGTCTGGGCAGGCTTTGAATCACTGCCCTCAGATCTCAGCTTTCTGAGTAATTTTTTACAGGTGTGTGCTATGAGCCTCCGTCCTAAAATAACTAAACATTAGTAACCACTGAAAGGAAGATATTAAAGTGTGAGTTTTAATTATTTTACATTTATAACAATTTAAAATGATCTTCCTCATTTCGAGTGGGGAAGTTAACATAACTTTTGGGGGGTTTATTTCTTTAGTGAGTTATTTAGTTAGTTAGATGTGAGTAGTATTAATCCTGGGGCTTGAAGTCAGGGCCTGCATACTGTCTCTCTGTATTTTGGCTTATGTCTAGCAGTCTACCACTTGAGCCACAGCTCCATTTCTGGCTTTGTGGTAGTTAATTGGAGGTAAGAATTTCATGGACTTTCTTGTTCAGGCTAGCTTAAAACTGTGGATCCTCATATCTTAGCCTCCCGAGGTTACATGTGTGAGCCACAGGCGCCTAGAGTATTTTATTTTATTTATTTGTGTGTGTGCTAGTCCTGGGCTTAAACACAGGGCCTGGATTCTGTCCCAGAGTTCTTTTCTTCAAGGCTGATCTGATACTCTACCACTTACAGCTCTACTTCCCGCATTATTTTGGTGGTTAATTGGAGATTTTTCCCCCCAATTTTCTTTTATTGTCAGGGTGATATACAGAGGGGCTACAGTTAGATATGTAAGGTAGTGAGTGCATTTCTTCTTGAACCTTGTTACCCCTCCCTGTGTTGTTCTCCCTCTTTTCCTCCTAGTACCCCCTCCCAAGCTGTAAAGTTCAATTGTAGCATGATGTCTTGTGAATATCGCTGTTATATTGAGTTCACCCTTTGTCCTTTGTCTCTTATCATCTTGTGGTCCCCTTTCCTTCCCTAATTCAAAAAACAAATAAATGTATAGAGAGGTTTATCTCCGTGGGTATTGTTTTTCATGTACTGTGTGAAGTTCTTTCTTTCTCTGTCTGTCTTTTTTCCCCTCTTATCATTTAATCCCATTGTTACTGTACCTGACTTCAGTACCTGGTGTTCTATATGTTCCATGGGTTTTCTTGCCCATACTGGCTTTGAATCATAACCTTCATATCTCAGCCTCCTAAAAAGCCACCAACACCTAACCCATTTTCATAATTTTAATAGATTTCTTATTCTACTTTCATACAAATGCACAAAATATTAGAAGTTGGCATTCAGCTGGCTACCTCTCCTGCTTTTTTGTGGTTGCTGTGCCCAGATTTTAACCATTTGGGGGCATTTCTTGTGTTCACTTTGGGCTAGATCTCAATATATGATGACCTGAAAAATCCTTCTTCCACCCAATGAAACAAGAACAATATGTATGTCTGCTTTTAACAAAGTGTGGTACTTGTGGTAAAGGGACAATTATGTCTACAAGTTGAATTACCAGTGATTTCAAAAAATGAAAAACCTTGTTCATTTTACAAATGAAAAAACCCAAGAAACAAAAACCTGATTTTCTGCATAAGAATTAGAAATACAATCAAGGTTTGATTTCTATTAAAAGGAAAAGACAAAGGGAAAGGTGAGGGGACCAAGAATATGAAATAGAAATGCTATGGAGTATGAGTTGTACATAGTTCAACAATTATATGCTTACTGCAGATGTAAGAACAAAATGTGGAGAACCAGGAAAGATCATATGGTTAAGGAATGCTTTAAAAGATATGAGAGCTGTGGAGCTAGAAATCTGCATTTCACATTGTTACCTTTAATACATACAGTTCTCTGTGCTGATCTCTTTAAAGTTGGTAGATTGAATGTTTGAATGGTTTCTGGAACTAGTTGGCTTCTACATACTGTACCACCTTAAAATCATGTATTTGATGAAAGTTTCCTTATTAAATTCTTTGACCATGTAGGCCTGTCTACCTTTCCTGGGGAATGGAAAGATGTACACTTTTTTTTGATGAAAAAATTAGTGATTTACAAAGTATGTATTATGTGTGTATCTGTTTTTAATGTGTAAATCTGATGCCATTCAAATATCAAAGCTATAGTGTTAGAAACATTGTTATGCCAATGAAAGATGAAAATTAAATACTGTTTGTTAGTAAATTCTGTTTTAGAGTTGTTTCTTTTAAATTTTGTTTTACTACAAAGATTTGGCAGGATTTTCTATCATTCATAAGTAATTATTTAGAAAAGAGTCAGTCTTAATTGATAGTCTTCTCAAATTCAAATGAGTTAAAAGTGATGAAGTACGGCACTGTTTTTTTTTCATTTTGAAAATGGGTTTAAAAATTCAAGTATTTATACTGGTTTGTGGAATTATTGGCTAGTTGTGTAGAGAAACATTAAAAAATTGAACAGCTGAAGTGACATTAAGCACCAGATGGGGATTTAAAATAAAAATATTCACTGTGTAATCTTTATGTGCTGTTCACAATTCAGTAATACCAGTTATTTAATTCAAGGTTGTACTCAACATTTTTAAAAAAGCATTCAAATATCTAATATCTATGACATATACAACATGACATCATTTCATAACGTGATAGGATTTCATGATGAGTATTCAACATAGGTGTATACATTTTCTTTTTGGAATCAACGTAGTTGTCTCTGAGACAAATTCAGGAACTATTAAATTAAAATATTGTTACAAAATAATATTTAGACTGATTTTTTTTAACTATCCTGAGACTTAAAACTGACTTGCAAGTGCCATGCTTCCTCACCATTTTTTATTTTCAACGTAGAGCCTTGTTTTTATGCTAAAGCTTGTCCTAATAGACCATCCTTCTACTGTATTTTCCTGAGGGGAGGATGACAGACCTCTACCACTCAGCTTAGCCATTGTGCTTTCCTGGTCCCCCACTCACTGACAGAAGAGGTCTTTTTTGGCACCAGCTGGTCTAGTCTAGAACTATATTTCCTCCCATCTCTACCTTCTTAAATAGCTAGGGTTATAAGCTCTAGCCTTTTTTTTTTTTTTGAAAGTATGTCTTGGAGATACTTGCGTAATTATTCTGTTGAAGAAAAGGTGTCTTACATTCAAGGCTTCATCACATTTTTATTTACAGTGATGTGTTTAACATCTCATTTAAAAATGAGTACAGCTTTTTATATGAAAACATAAACTAGGATAATGAGCTAGATGTGCCATATGTGGCAGTTCTATTTGGCAAGTATCTCAGATGCATGTTTAGTATGTTGTATTGCTAGTGTTAGTAATTTTACAATAGAAGGCTGTTCTCATGGAGCCTCTTGATGGATTCATAATTTCATAGAATCATTTTTTACCTTTTAGAAAAATCTTTTGTATTTGAACTTGTCAGTGGGATCTAACTTATTATTTGAAGTTTTCCAAAATGAATAAAATTTGGATATTAACACACAGGAGTGTCATTATTATATATATATATATATGTACACACACACACATACACACATGTCCACACATATACACAAAGGCATATATTACAGTTTTGTGAAGGGTCAGCAATGTTAATATACCTACCTACAGTGGTCAAAATGACTTTACAAAGTGAGGAAAATTGAGAGACTGTTACTTTTAGAAAAATTATATACATGGATAGGAAAAACTTGGGGGTGGGGGGGAGGGTAATGGGACCAAGACATGTGGAAGGGTATCAATATATGTGAATTAATGCACCTTCTATCTGGCAAATATCATGTTACCCTTTTATTAAATACAATAAAAAAAAGAAAAAAAAAAGGAAAAACTTGGAAGTTCTGTGGTGTCTCCATAGAAAAGTCTTTAAAAGTAAACCGTTATAAATATTGACTTTTTTTTTTTTTTTGCCAGTCCTGGGCTTGCTCTCAGGGCCTGAGCACTGTCCTTGTACTTTCTCAAGGCTGAAGCTCCACTACTTGAGCCTCAGCACTACTTCCGGCTTTTTTCTATGTATGTGGTACTGAGGAATCGAACCCAGGCAAGCACTCTAACACTAGGCCAAACTGTTTCAAATACTGACTTTTTATGAAAAAATGTATTTCAGTTTTGTTGGGCAAAATGTTTTTGGATTTGTAAGAATACTGCCTTTATCAGTTACGACCCTTGAAATTATTGTATTTTATTAAAATAAGTAGAAATGCCACTGTAATGATAATAAATAATTTTGATAATATAAAGGGACAATTCTGATAAAACTATGCAAAAGAAATATTGTTTGTGGAAAATTTTAGAGAAGTTTTGGGTTTAAAAATGTTTCTAGAAAAATTACCTTAATTTAGTATGCTTTGCAAATTATATCCTTTAATGAGGCATATTCTTGAATTGTTTTTTATGTTCATATATATTTATGTTATCTCTACCAGAGTTCATGGTAAAAGTACTGATTGTGCTTTTCAAATTCATAAGGAACATACAACTAAAAGTTACTTCTTACCATTTATGGCTCAATTAGGTTGACTACTTTTTCTTCTATGGAAGTTACATAAATCAAAAGCTTGCCTTTGAAAGCAAAACTGTCCAAATTTGGAAAAATGGAGACATGCAAACCAACATGCTTCTCTGACCAGACCTGTGTATTCATAAAACCTTAACATTGGTGTATTTTCATGAGAATTCAGACTGATAATACACTTAAGATAGTTTGAAATTTTGAGGTTATTTATGTGAAATGATGTATTTGTTCTTGGTTTAATCCTGCAAGGTTTTGTTTTCTATTTTTTAGTTATCTTTAACCATTCAAGTTATTTTTGAATTATATATGTAAGATTAGAAAGAAATAATTTATACATTATTACATTGCCAAATCATTCTACTAGTACTAATATAGTTTTTTTTTCAAGAAAAAAATAATACAGAGTTCATTTAGTGTAACTATAACTCAGTTCACTATGTTAAGGACTTCTATGCTATAAATCAGATTAGACCACACTTAGAATCCCAGCTCTGTTATTACTAGATGTTTAAGTTTAGTCAGTCTTCAAATCCTCTTGGAACTGCAGTTGTCTCATCTCTCCAATGGGGTGTTTCTTAAGAACCCAATTTTCCCCAAAAGGTAATATATAAAATATCTGGTAAATAATAAGCATTTTTATGACCTATCCTTTACAATTATTTTGTCATTATTATGGAGGTGATGTGCAGAAGGGTTACAGTTACATATTAGGTGATGAGTACATTTCTTTTTGCACAGTGTTACCCCCTCCCTTATTCTCTCTTAGTTTTTTTCTCCTGTCCCCACCTTCAGGTTCTGTAGTTCATTTTAAGTGTAGTGAATACCAATGCTCATTTCTGTGCCTCCCCTCCCAACCCTTCCACTACCTTTTTTAAAAAAATGGACAGGACTTTGTAATGTTAAAGAAAATGCACATGAATTTATTATGACTCCTGAAAATTAACTTGATTCATCAGATTTTTTTCCTGTTATCTTCTTACATGCAAAGACCACACATCTAAATTATTCATCAGAACGCTAATAGTAATTTTCAGATAATATAGTGAATATTAATACATTGAATGTACATATTTATGCATCATATATTAAGTGATAAAGCTAGGTGTTAATGACATAGGTGTGTAGATAATTTATAAAGCTTGTTATCTTGCTTTTTCAGTGATTGTTAAAATTTTAATTGCTTCTGGCAAGGTCTTTAATATTGTAATTCATGTTTTTGAAAGAGCCAGGGAATTTTAATGATCTAGTTTTACTAAGGGGATCTTTTATGGGCCATATTTTATTCCTTTTTATTACTAAGTAAATATGTATGGCCTTATTTTCTTAACCATCATCATATACCCTTAATGCTGCATTTAAATACCTTATATGTTAAATTAAATATTGCTTATTAAATATTTAAGATTTATCTAATACCATGGCAAGAATAATCGTATTGATTTTGTCTTATGTGAGTGTTTTGGTGGACAACATATTTAATAAGATCATTTAATGTTTAGTTGGTTTGTGAAGAAATAAAATCCTAGTATCCATTCTGTTGCTTATTAATATTTAGAATTTTACACCTTGTAATATATGAGTACTACCTTATGCAGAATGAGAAGTAAGAATATTGCTAAAATCATTTAATTCTAAAATAACTAAATATTACACATCTGAGTTTATGAGTTTATTCTTAGATACTAGAATCTGTAAAATGTTGGGAATGAAGTCTGATTTGGAAGGTTGGACATTGTAGAGGGATTTTTTTTTTTCAGGTCTAGGATTTGGGCATTGATCTCAGGACTTTTCATTGGTGCTAGATGGGTTCTTTCTATTAAACCATATATCAGTACTTTTTGCTTTAGTTATTTCTTGAATAGTGTCTCATGTTTATTCTTGAGCCAGACTGAACTGTGATTTTCATATCTATATCTCTATTGCTGGCAAGAGAGAGACATGCCATGATACTATCTTTTTATTGATTGCAATGTGTAGAGGAGGGAATATCTTGTGACCTTTCCTTTACCTAGCTGATCTAAAACCTCTCTATATGTTTCCCTAGTAGCTAGGATAACAGGTGTGAGGCACTGTGCCTAGTCAGAGTGATCTTTTAAATTCTGAGTTAGGGATGATAACTAAAAGTTATTTAGCTCTATTCATGTGGCTTTAGAAAGAAATGTGAGGTAGATAGACCACGAACCACTGTAATAACCCAGAGTTCTTTTTCATATGCAATGCTTTCACTTTGCTTTGGAACCAAGGTTATACAATATATGATTATGCCTCAATTCCAGAACCTCCTTAGACATCTCAAATACCTTTTTCCTATTTCAGCTAGGAAGGAAAAGTAACAGAAATTTCAATATCTATTCCTATAGATGTACTCACCTTAAAAAAGTACCTCAGTGTCTACTTACTCCCCTCCTCTTTAATATAGTATTAGAATTCCTAGCCAGTGCAATAAGGTAAGAAGCAAGCATAAAGTGGATCCAAATAGGGAAAGAGGAAGTAAAACTTTCCCTGTTTGCAGATGACATGATTCTGTATTTAAAGAATCTTCTAGACTCTACTCCCAAACTCCTTGAGCGGATTCAAAACTTTTGAATGGTAGCAGGGTATAAAATTAACCCTCAAAAATCAACTTCCTTCCTCTATGCCAACAGTGAGAGGAATGAGGCAACAATCAGGAAAGCAACTCCTTTTGCAATAGCCTCAAAGAAAATAAAGCACGTAGGAATTACCTTAACCAAGAATGTAAAGGACCGTTTTGATGAAAACTTTAAAATCCTGAAAAAGTAAAACAGAACTGAGGAAATGGAAAAACTTCCCATGCTCCTGGATTGGAAGAATCAACATCGTGAAAATGACAATCTTGCCAAGGGCTATCTACAAATTCAGTGCAATACACATCAATATCCCAATGTCATTCTTTAAAGAAATAGAACAGGCAGTCCAAAATTTCATATGGAATAATAAAAGACCCCGTATAGCAAAAACACTTATTAGCAGAAAGAACAGCGCATGAGGAATTTCAATACCAAACTTTAGACTCTATTACAGAGCTATAATTATCAAAACAGCTTGGTACTGGCACAAGAACAGGCCTGAAGACTAATGGAATAGAACTGAAGACCCAGATATTAAACCACAGACCTATGGCCACCTAATCTTTGACAAGGGAGCCAAAAATATAGAATGGAAGAAAGACAGCCTCTTCAACAAGTGGTGCTGGCAGAACTGGTTAAGCACATGCAGAAAACTAAAGTTGGATCCTTGTTTCTCTCAATATTTTCTTATTCTGATACTCTTTCTCTGTGTCCTGGCAATGTTTATCAGAATAAAAAAATATATTCCATTCCATTTTTACCTGATCTCACACCTTCCTTGAACCATCCTTTCTTGTTTTCTGCCTTACCACTTTCTTACTATTGGATATATTTTTTTTCTAGCAAATATGTAGTTATTTTTGCAGTGTTTAAAAGGTGCATGTTTCTTTTTATCATACTTCCTCTTCCAGCTACTACGTGCTTAAAACAGAAAACTTCAACTGCTAATCATTCTTGTGCATTTTTTTTCTTCTATTCTCATATCTCTCTTGAATCTGTTCAGATTAAATTTTTGATCCTCTCCTCTCCTTGAAGTTTCTTTGGTAACAGTGACTAGTGGGCCTAATTTTACAGTTATTAATCCTTAAATGTTTATCATTAAATGACAAGCAGCAGCATTTGATATCGCAACCACTGCCTTCTCATTGAGACTCTTTGTTTTGGTTACTATATACTTCTGCCTTGTTGTTTGCAGCCTCAATTTTTTTCTCATTTCAAAGTTTAGGCCGTGAGACATTCTTTTTGTATCCACTTGCTCTTTTGGCTACCCTATATGATGGTTTATTTAAATCTTTCATTTAATTTCTACTAAATGTTTATTTGGAACCTTTCAGGTGTCTATGTGTCTCTGTAATTATCTATGTTAGTATAACACAGGAATTTTGATATTCTGATTTTTCTATCTTCCAGTTCAACTTATCAACGTACCCCTTCTCTTCTGTATTTTTTCCTTTTTTTCTTTTAGGTTTTAATGGAGACTTATTTGAGTATAGTAGGATAAAACAGGGAGAAATAGGAAAGAGAAGAAAGGGAGGGAAGAAGTGAAGGAAAGAGGAAGAGAGGAGCTTATAGTCCCCACAAAGGAATTGAGACTTACAGACTGATCTTCATACTAATAGTATTTCATACCGATGGTAGCTTCTTAGTTTGTATGATCCTGAATCTTGGAGCTACCTTTACATTCCTTTGATCAACATAGATTCAACATGTATTCCAACATAATTCTTATATTTTTAAGATACTTGCATTAAAGGAAATCCAAGTAGTCAAGCCCAGAGAAAATTTAAAACAGAAACAAATGTTTCAAGAGTGCATTGTTTTGTGCTTGAGCAAACAAAGGTCTTAATTAGAAAATGTGACTGGCTGTGAATATAAGGATAAAACTCATTCTGGTATATGATAGAATCCAACTGACTTGGATTGAACAGACAGAGTCCAACTTATAATTTCAAAACATAAAAACTGAGCGTGTTAGATTCTTTTTAAAAAGTAGGGAAGTTTGTAGGAAAATAATCTTATTGCTTAAAGAATATCATTATCAATAAATTAATCATAGTAGTTAACTGTTACTTTAACCTGAAGCAGTTCAGTTTTAAAGGTTGAATAAACATAAAAAATGAGTCATCTTTTAAAAAGGCATATGTGATGACATGGAGGAACATGGAGAAGGTTAGTATAGCTGAGATAAGCCAGGCATGGAACAGCAAACACTAGAAGTGGAGTGTAGAGTACTGGTTACTCTGGATAAGGAGAACAAGGAAATGGGAAAGATGATAAAAATGTGCTTATGTTCTTGAGTAAATCTTATATGTCTATGTTGAAAATTCTAAAAGTACATTTTCAAGTGCTGCCATAAAAATTGCTGCTTTGGAATGTATTTTAAATGTATGTAATAAATATGAAGGTGAGATTTTAAAACATTAAAGCTTACCACTTTATTAAATTATATCAAAATAAAATGTGGTCTGCCTGTGACATTCAGAAGTAGAGTGGTGCTTAACATGTGTGAGGCCCAAGGTTCCTTCCTAAGCCTGAAAAAAACAAATAGCTAAAAATAGTTATTGGAAGACACCGTGTGTGTGCTCATTATGGTTGATATACATGGGTTTATATGGAATATGAGTTAAATCAATAGTTCATGTGAAGATTATATCTTTAATTACAGATTTTTTTAGTTGTGTATAATGACGTGTATATATCTAAATTGATTTCATTTTATATCAGTAAAAGATTCCATTGCATAGTCATAGCTATACAATACTTGAAAATGGTTTGTTCAGGCCATTAAAACACCTTATTAATAGAAATTCTGAAGTTCATTTGGCATAAATTGCATGGTGGCAGACAGAAGTCATGCCAGTGTTTGTACAAATTTCTCCACCTATGGAGGTTTTCACTTCAGAAACAGATACTAAGTTACAGTTTCTAGTTACTGCAAAGTTTTCCAAAACTCCCACCTAGTAACTCTTTGGCAATTATTTTCTATAAAATATTTAGACTACTAAATATTTTATGCTTATCATCTCTGGATTTATTTACGTTCATGTCCATAAAAATAACTTTGTAATAATCAGCACATGTCTAGGATTCTCCTAGCAGATGATCACAATAGCTCAAAAGCTATGTATATATGGCCATATAGGATGAGGCTAAGTGAAATGAAAGCCAGGATGTAGAAATAAAAAGATGAGGCTAAGTGAAATGAAAGCCAGATGTAGAAACAACGAAATTGTTCTTAATGTACTGTATGAAGTTATTTCTTTTCACTTTTCTCCTCTTATGGATTATCTCATGTTGTTACTGTATCTGATTTCTTTTTAAAAAAATGTCTGTCTGTAGTTGACAGACACTTTAGCATAATCAAATTATTGTTGTCAATTTTTAGCCTTTTAAAATAGCTTTAAGATTGTCTACATGTACAATTAAAATGTTATGATTGTAGTCACATTTTATAAGTTGTACCAGTATAAAAACCTAAATATATTAGTTTAACATGTTTTCTGGCTAGTAATCAAATTTCATGTTAACCTGGTCTTTCTAGTATTCATATATTTAGCCTGTCATTATTTACTATATACAGATATTTAAAATATGTACTAAAATGGGCATTTTGCTGTTTATAGAGAATATGAGCTATTTAGTCTAAATCTCTTCTCAGAGGTAAGGATGACGTTGGAGATCAAGTAAAAGTTAGATTACGAAAAACCTTTTAGTCAGTACCACATAAATTTCAGACCTTTATTTATCTTAAATTGAATTACATGTCATATATTGAAAGGATTTTCTACATTTTGGGTTTATGTGTCTAGAATGAAACCAAACATTTTAATGGTAGTAACGGTTTGCAACTTTCAGGAAATCATAAAACCTTTCTAGAATATTTCATATGGTATATGAATGTATATTTTGAATGTAAGAAGTTTTTTTTGCAATTTACATTTAAATTTTCAAATTTTTAAAATATGCAAGTTTTTATAACATTTTTAATCTTAACTTTTGTGTCCACTGATTTTGTGTATCTTTATTTAAAGCTAAAATCCAAAAAAAAGGTATGTTAGGGAAGCTTGCAAATGAAATGAATATAAATTATGAACATTTCTAGGGAACAAGGAATGCTTTATTACTATATTTAATTTTTCTAAGGTTTTAATTTCTATTGTTCAGTCTTTATAAATATATTATCTTTGTTTCTTGGTACTATATTAAAAATTTAAATGTAAAATTTGATAGATTTCCACTTTAGGTTTTTGTCATTTTCCACTTTTCGTATGCTTGTGCTGAGCTTTCTTAAAAGACCAGTCTATTCACTTCATTCTACTCATTCTCACATGAATTTTTAATTACTCTACTTCTGTTGCTGTTATCTTTTTGTTTATCTCTGTTTAACTTTCCATTCTTAACCTATAATTTTTTAAGATTTTTCTTCTACTCAGTGTAAAAACTCTCAACTACATTTTCATATTCCATAATAGAATTTACTTACCAGGTTTTTAGTTCATCTTCAACTCCTGTTTAATTTCACCTGTATTCCTTGTCTCCTGGTCTCCAAAAAGAATTATAGGTTTCCTTTGAGGTTATAATTTATGGGGCCTTTTTTTTAAAAACCTATTTCAGACTCTTCCTATCTCATTATTTAAAAATTAAAACAATGGTCTTCAGACCCTTTTCTTTGATTTTGTTGATACATTTGGTTCTTATTTGTATTGAATTACAAAAGTCAAAATCACATTTTCTTTTATTTGAGGCTCAATTTTGAAATATAATTAGCCCAAGTTAGCTTAAAATAGCAATCCTCCTGTTTTCTAGTTTTGTACCTTCATGTTTGACACTTAATCATTACTTTGATTCAGATATGCTCTATAGTCACAGTCTGTTTTCCCCTTTATATAATCACCAAAATATTTAAAATGATAATCTTAGCTACTTAGTTTCAATTTTCTCATCATTCTTCCTCCTGGTTATCCACTTAAAGTTATCTCAAAGTCTATTGGTGTGTCTGCTGAGTTCATTGGTCACTCAAATAAATTTTCTAATCATTGCACATCATTTCCTTTTAATTTTCAAAAGCATTATATGTTAATAGTTTTTCTTTCCTTTGACTTTGTTGAAATTAAAATTGATCTTAGTGCTTTTCTAAATCTTCTGATTTCAGTGTTATTTTTTAAAAATTATAAATGCAGTAACTACATTAGATTCTGTCCCTGTAGATTTCTTTTGTTTCATTTACTACATCATTGACTGCCATGTTCATCTGAAAACACTTAGAACTTTTGTTGTGTACACAACTTGTTATTAAATGTCTCATATATTTTGAAACAAAGTGATTAAGCCTTATATTAACTTGTGTAAATTACTATGTCTCTAATGTGATTTATACGATTTTATATGTTCTTGATTCTGAGATATTTGATGTTATTGAACATGTACCTCATATACCACACACATTATTTTTATCTTGTGTTGTGACTTTAACTTCTGTGTTTCATCATTCAGGAGTTTTTAAATTTTTAATTATCCAAGTGTTGCTAAGGTAGTTTCTGTGCTTGGGAACTTCAAATATTATCTAGCAGAGTAGATCTTTGACAATAAGACCGCTTTTCCCTTCTTAATAGTGTATCATTGATACCATGATATATTTGTAGGTTTACTTAAGACATAGGTTCTTCCTCATAGGGATATATCTCATGATTGCTTTTGTTCTACTAGAGCTATTTTCTGAAAGCTCATTTGTGTCACACTAAAGGTTGCTAGTGTTAATTTCTTCACTGCCATATGATACCTTCTTTTTGTTAACCTCCTTTTGGTTTTTTAATCTATACCTAGAAACAGAGAAAATTGTAGGCTTTATATGTAGATAACTAAATGAATATAGAACTCAAAATGCTAAAAACCATATTCTCTAAATTTATAATCTTTGTTTTTTCCTTAGATTCCATTATGGCAATAGATACTTTCAAATTTCTCAAATAAAAAGAAATATGTTTTTGATCTTTTTCTTTGTCTCCCCAAATTTCCTCCTTGAATTGTTGCCTGTTTTGTTTATGAAATATATCTTGAGTTGGTATCCTCTTTGTTCATATTTTTTCCCAAGATAAGACAATTTAACTATATACTCTATACAGATTTACAGCAGATAATCTGGTGTGTTTTGTACTGCCCAGTAACTTGGTTATTAAAGAAAAGCAAACTTTATAATACATAATTTGAGTTATAACCTGTTTTAAAACCCTTCTCTACTATAGCTTGTCAGTCTTTGTTCTCTGGGACTTAGCTGTTTGGATATTGTCACTTTTTCCGGGACAAGATGGAAGAAAACAGGCATTTTTTTTTTTATTTCTACTTAAGTAGGATTGTACTACAATATCCTTAATTTAGCGTACACTAACTAGTTCCTAATGATTCCCAATATGTGATAGGTATCTAAGTAGTATCCCTCTGATGGGAAGGGCATGATTAAATCAATGAAAATTTTTTAGATTATTTCCTATACAATTAAACCTAATGGGCTTTCTTTCAATTCTTCTGTGTTCTGGGCACTTGGGCATGATAGTCTCCAAATATTGCTATAGCATCTTCTCCCATTTGTGGACATCTTTGTTGGGTTATTAACAAAAGGCCTCAATTATTTTATGTTTTTCTCTTTTTGCAAATTTTACTTAAATGTTGCTAGTAATAATTGCTCCATTGCCACAGTATGTTATCTGTTTTATTTTCACTTTCTTCAGTCTACTCTGAAACCAAGAAGGGAATTAAGTTTGATGTCTACATTCTCACATAAGTCAGGAATCAGAATTCAATCTCTTTATGTGAGCATGCTCAGCATGCTCAGTTTTTGTTGTTGTTGTATCCAATACTGTCAGGAGTATTCCTAAAAGAGGCTGTCTGGCCTCAAATTGTTTTCAGTTCTTCTCTGAATGTATAAATGCTTATTTCTTCTCATTTTGTCTATTGAGTATACTTTCCAAAGCCTAGGCAACAAGAAAAGTTTCCTCAAACTTTCTCTTTAACATACGCCAGAATACTTTAAGTCAAAGTATTTAATTGCTAAGTGAAAGAAGCATCAATCTTAGTTCTCCACTCCACCACTGTGTAAGTAGAGTCTGGAGATTGGAAGTGAGAATGAGAAAGAACAGATTCTGGATACGTTCATTTGTGCATAAACGTAGACAGTAGATTAAGACAGGATAAATACTTCCTTTAAGATAATTATCTCTGAAAAGAAGAAATTTACAGAATTTGCAAACATTAAGTATGACAAAATAAAAAAGTCATATATGTAAAACTAAAAAATGTGAAGGCTACTTTGAAATATTCTATTAGTAGCAGTGGTAGTTCCATAACTAATGTTTTACCAGTGTGAAGTGTTTGATAAAGTTCATAACTAGAGAGGCCAGGAACATGACCTAGTGGTAGAGGTAGAGTGCTTGTCTAGCATTCATGAAGCACTGGGTTTGACTCCTTGGTACCATATACACTGTGGCTCAAATGGTAGGGTGCTTAGCCATGAGAAAGTGCAAGGACAGTGCCCAGACAGAGTTCAAGCTCCAGGACTGGCAAAAAAAAAAAAAGGTTTCTGACAACGCATGGTGGTGGAATCAGCTAATTGGGAGATGGAGGCAGAATGATACCTACCTTGAGGCCACCTATTGGAAAACTAGTGAGATACTATTTCAAAAATAAAGGAATGAAGCTGATGACTCAATAGAGGGCTTGCATAGCAACATGAGGCCCTAGGTTCAATCCCTAGAATTCACTATGATAAATTGAAAAAAAAAACAAGTGAGTAAATGAAGTAGAAAATTCTGCATTAGTTTATTATATCATAGCATTGCTTGATGGACAATTGAAGGCAGAAATACAAGAAGTGGTTTACTGATAGATTTTTCCATGTGTTCTTTTAGAAACAAATGTCTTCTGAACTTCTATTAGTTTATGAACCTACATATATGTGTATGTACATGCTTGCACATCCAAATACAAACATCTATACACATGTGATCTTATTTAGATAATAATACCCTTTTGTCTCCTTGCTAATGTATTCTCAGGAGATGTTTGTTTTAGCAACCCCAGTTTTGCCTGTGACAGTATTTTTAGTGGTATACTCAATTTGATATTAAGGAAAGGTCATTTTATTTTAAAGTTTACTGATTTAAATTTTGAAAACAATATATGTGATATGAAAACAATATATGATTATTTCTGTTATATTTTTAGCACCTACTATAGTAGATGCTTCAATATATCCCATGATAAAAGTTATAGAGTTATCATCAAGTAGGCAAAGCTCTTGATCCTTAAGTATATTTTGAATTAGCACTTCCAAATTACTGTTACTATTTTTTAATGATAGTATAGGTGAAGACCATAGTACACACTAATGAAGAGTATCCTGTTGGAGAGGTAAAAATTTGAAACACAACCTTTTACTGATTATTTTCAACTAGAAAGTTCCTTTGGATTTGATAATTTGGTATTATTAATAAGCTGGCTTTATTTACATCTTTGATTATGTCACTTTAAAATTTTTGATAATTTGATATATAGATCTGAAGCTTATTTAGTTTATGTAGTAAACAGACTTAAGGGAAACAAGTGGAACATGTAACTTAAAAATTATATGAGACTTAACATTGTTATATTATCTGAATTCCCCATTTTTATTATCATCTTATTGGTCTATTTGATTATTGAGAAATATGACTTAATAAACTATTCAGAAATTCATACTGTATCTCATCTATTTTTTCTGTCTATTATATCTGCTGGTCCTCATTTAGGCTTCTTTCATTCATGCTTTGTGAATTTATTTTGTTGTCAACTTTTTCTTAGCAATTTTTTGGAGGCTGCCTTCACAAAGACGTTGAATATAGTAGTTACTCCTAGTTTGAAACTATTAGGAACTTGATCCTGGGCTTGACATTATTTGATCTTCTCAGCTAAAAATTTGTGCTAAAAATCAGTTGAAGGCCAACTTGTAGTTATGAATTCCCACAGGGTTATTTTTGTTTTTTGTCTGCTTTCTCAGTTCCACATTGAGAATTAGTGTGAGGAAGTTTCCATCTTACTCTTAATGGCACAAGTCTTTGGGGCTGCCATTTGGCACACTTACACTAGCCATTTTGAAGAAGTTCTTGCATTTATCCTGACTCTTACAGTGAAGAAAATATAAATAAAAGTAAATACATAAAACCCAACAGATTGCCTTGTTTCATAAATGCCCATTAGGTTTACTCAATTTACACTTTAAAGAACCTGCATTTGTTAGGATTGTTAATTTATTCCTGCTAACAGAAGTCATTTTTACTGTGTTTACCCCTAATTACTTTTTTAAGGCAGGAGGATCTGTCTGGCTATCTGGCTTCACACACAGAAATGTGCTCCATTCTTTTTGAAGAAATTTCTTCATGAAATTGTCATTATTTTCCCTAGATACTATGGACACATTTCTGTATTATAATCACTTCAAAAATGAGGTAACATGACCAGAGTCATGCAAATGTAAAGGGACATGATCTGTATTCAAGTCTGTCTGTGTAAATTACAAAATTATATAGCACTACCTTTGTGTTGATGTATTTTCCTGTTTCACAAGTTCTCCACCTCCTAAGGAGTGTTTATTTTGTAAACAGTGCTGGTGCATGTTAATATCAGCTAGCAATTGAGTTAGTATCTATTAGCAGTTTTGAACGACATAAAAACAGATCTGTATTACAAATAGTAATCAGTAATACGTGTTAAAACCAGATTCTAAGTCCCCAGGCTTCCCTAACCCAATCTTCACTCAGTGTTACCTGCATGTGAGTTTTTTATTCTCTTCTTCATTGCGACCTTGTTGTTTACTATATATATGTAAATATACTATATTTATACATATGTGTGCATATATATATTCCTTAAGGCATCCTTTTAAGTTAAATTTGAAAGATTATTTTATTATTTTACATTTTTAATCAAAAAGTACATTCATATATTAACTAATGCCAGCCTATATTGTGAGAAATGTATCATAAAGCAATATTAACGAGCATTAAAAAGTACTTATACATATTTAGATGGTCTATTACTCTGAACATGCCGAATATATGTTGTATGATTGTTTGGTCCTTTGTTCTCCAAAGTATCATGTGACACTGACTGTTTATAATGTATTAACATATTTTTACAAAGTTGTTCAGTTAAGAAATGTCAAATGAATTAAAGACAAATATTATAGAAATGTTGAAGAAATGAAATTGGCTTTACCCATCTTTCACATTCATTGAGCTCATTCTGTATAAGAAATATTTTTAAGTTAGTTGTAAAGATGAAGCTTCAGATTCTCCCTTTGAGAGAGAGTAAGAGAAAAATCAAATATTTGACTAAGGATGGTATGCTGCAGAATAATTTAGAAAGTACATTTTTTGGGGGGGGGGTATTCATGGGCCTTGAACTCTGGGTGCGGTTCTTGAGCTCTTTAGCTCAAGGCTGGTGTCTTCCACTGAAAGCTATAGTACCACTTCTAGTTTTCTGATGGTAAATTGGAGATAAGAGTCTAAGGGAATTTCATGCTCAGCTTCCTAAGTAGCTAGATATGAGCTACCAGCACTTGGTCTATTTTTGCTTCTAAAAATGTGTAAATGCATTTTTTGTTCTGCTCATTTGTATAATAAAATTTCTCTTATATGATTGTCTATTTGCAATTTTGACAATATTGCTAGTGTCCAAGAAGAATGCCTAAGTAGAAAAATGGTGATAGATTCTCTCTTAGTATGTATTAACAGAACTTACCTCTTACTCATAGTGCTATAGAATTCATCTTACTGATCATCTTACTGGTAAGAGTTCAGGGAATACATGTACCAAAATAATAGTAGCGGCCAGCCTTTATTTACTGAATGTTTACACCTTGCAAAGCTATATTCAGTCACTTTGTACATGCTATTCTCAAGTACTTTATAGATAGAAAATGCAGACCAAGAAATTTAGGTGTAGACAACACATGTCTATAATACTCCATATAGTTTAGGATTGGTTTGTTTTGTTGACAGCAGGGTTGAATTTAGAGCCTGGGGCTTGCTCCACTGGCTCTCTGCCGTTTCAGTTTTGTTTTTTGCTGGTTATTTTGGAGATACAGTCTCTTCATTTTTCTGCCTTTATCCTTCATATCTCAGCCTCCTGAATAATTAGGATTATAGGTAGGAGCCTTAGGAGGAGGGGTCTTGGAAAGCTAGTACTAAGGCTTTTATTAATGCCAGTTCAGCACTTGGCCACTTAAACTTGCATTAAAGCTGCTAGTATATTGAAGATTTATTAAATGGGATTACTGGACAAGAGGCCAGAAAGAGCTGAGCAGGGAATTGCTGAGTGCATGCTAATTGTCCTATTTATAGTGTATTTTTTATTTACTACTAACCTAAAGATTATCTTTAACTGTTTATTCTTATGAAGTGGAACAGTGTACTCAGTATTAAAGCAAACACTTTTAGTAAGAGCTTTAAGTTTCGGGATAGGGATAGGTGTCCTTCCCTAGATATAAAGCATTAACATGGTTCTGAAAAGGATGGCCAAATGAACAGTACTAATGTGGCCTTATTATCAACAGGAAAGCCTGCTGTCTGGAGCCAGCCTTCCTATTAGAATTAGAATCCTAGCCACTGAGTAGCTACATAAACTTCTGCAGTTTTATGTCATTTGTGCTTTGGTTTTCTTATAGCTATGGCATATATGAAGATAGTATTGGCCTGGCAGTCAATATGTGCAAAAAATGGAATAATTAGTGACACATTGTGAATACTGTGTAACTGTTAATATTGAATCTTCATCAAATCATATGTTAGTTTTCTGTTACTATAACTAAATGCCATAGACTGAGGAACTCTTAGTAGAAAAGTGTACTTCTTACCATTCTGGAGACTGGAAAGTCAAAAGTTGAGGGCTGTATCTTATGAAACCTTTCTTTATTGGCAAATCTGTAGAGTCCCAAGGTAGATCAGAGCCTCACAAGACAGGGACACTTGTCATTGAGGCAGACTGGCCTTTCAGAACACACCCACTCTCTAGATAACCTCCTAATCCATGAATGCATTCATCCATTTATGAGAATAAAAGCCTCATGATGTAATTGCTATTGAAAGTCTTGCATGGCCCCACGTAATATTTCATAAGAGGGATTAAATTTCAGCATGAGTTTAGTGAGGACATTCAACATGGAGAACATGGTAGATTAGATAAAGTATTATTTTGTATCCATTAAAAAGGAAAAAGGAAAGACTGAAAGTACATGTATTACAATCAATGCAATATTGTACTTGGATACTATGTAAGTAATATAGCTTTTGATCTTGATTTTTATTTTTTATTTTCCTTGTATTATATACTAGTTACATTGACTTCATTTATAAATTAGCAGATAAAATACTGATGAAGAAGTTTTCAAATGTCTAAAGAAGATACATTCCAGTAAGTGAAACTATATGTAATGTGCCAAACCTTTTATGGAATGTTTTTATCTAAAGATAGATAGAGTTGAATTTATAAAATAGTTATATTAAGAAATTAGAAACAGTAAGTAACAAGTAAAGTACAAATAAAACAGTCATAGAGTTATATAAAGAGGGGCCTTTCAAAATAACCCACTTTACTATACCCACACTTCTCATGATGATGTGAAGTGTGTGTGTTGACATGAAGTGAGATGATGATGCAGGCATTGTGATGTAGTATTAGGCTTCTATTGATCTTGTTCCTTGCACACAATCACTGTGATATTATGCCATCAGCCCCGGTGAACTAAGCTTTTTGGAATAACTTGCTTTCTGGAGCATTCCCTCATATTTAGCATTATTCATAGGCAGTTTCAAGTCTCCAAAATTAGGTTCAAGGTATATGTTATCATCACTTTCTAGACATTATGATATCTGGTCATTTTTTGGCTAGTCCTGGGTCTTGAACTCAGGGACTAAGCTAAGTCCTTTAGCCTCTCTGTGTGTAAGACGAGTGTTCTATCACTGGAGCCACAGTGCCACTTTAGGCTTTTTCTATTTGTGTGTGAACCCAGGGCTTTGTGCATGCTAGGCAAGCACTCTACCACTAAGCCACATTTCCCGCATTAGCTAGTCATTTTAATCATGAAGAACACAGCTTTAAAATTGTTTCTTGATATCCGTATTTGGATGATATTAATTTTAAAAGCCTATTATCTAAATGCCAAAAGACTCTGAGAAGAAATAGCAGGGAGAAGGGGGACATAGAGGGGCTTGGGAGAAAATGAGGGAGGGGTAACAGTATTTGACAAGAAATCTATTCATTATCTTACTTATGCAACTGTAACCCCTCTGCACCTCACCTTTAAAGTAAAATAAAATTTTAGAAAGAAGAAAAAATAGTATAAATGGTCTCTGCTAACACCCTCATTTTAGCCAGGACAACTTTATTGTTGGTGGATGTAAGACTAGAAAAATGGGTTGTTGAAAGAAAAGGTTGGAAACCGCTGGGTAAAATTTTCTTATAATTCTAAATTTATTTAAATTTCTGGAAATAAGCAAAAAAAGTTCTGAGAAAACTCATATTTACTGATCGTTTACACTTGATCAGTTTATTATTGGTCAGTTTGTCAAAAATCTATCAGATAAAATCAATAATTATAATTCTTAATAATGATAATGTAGCTCTTCAGGGTTTTGTTCAACCTCGATGAAATATGCAGGCTTGAAAAGAGAAGCTTAAAAAGAGGGTCAGATATTAGAATACTGCTCATAATTGGTGACTCTTTTGTCTTGTTATATAATTTTCGTGACTGTTTTCCTCATTTTTAAAGTATACTTATTATCTCTATAAAATTTTTAGATTTAAATGAACTGAAGGGCATAAAAAGCTTTTAATAATAGGTTAGAGTTTTACCTGTTAAAGAAGTTAGAAGCTTTAACTCTGTCAGATTTTCTAAAATGAAATTATGCTGGTGCTAGATAATTGAGTTAAAATTCAGAATTTGACACTGTATTATTTCATATTGTAGGTAGAAAATTATTATAATATACTTTGTTAAAATGATTTTTTCATATATTTTTATTGTAATTAATAGAAGGGTTACATGATATTTGCCAGATAGAAGGTGCTACTCTTTCTCATGTCTTTGTCCCTATTTCCCTCACCGCTACCCCCCCCACCATTAATTCACATACATTGATACCCTTTCACATGTCTTGGTCCCCATAAACTGATTTTTTGAAAAAAATAATACATGCACAGTTAAAATAATGCTGAAAGACTTGACATAAAGAAATTGTTGGATTTTGTTATATGGCTCCCACATTCCTAATCGCTAGGGCCATCACTTTGTACTTAGAGTTCATTCTTATGGTTATTCCCATATTTCAAACAATATGTTTAAATTGCTGCCTCTTTTTACTTAGGATGAACCAATGATAAGTGATTTGGCCAATATCAAATGTGTAGTGCGTAGTAGAAACATTTTAAGTTAGAAACATTTCTAGAACCTAAGGTCTTCAGTCTCTTATTTATATGGACATCTATAATATCTCATACCTGAATATGAAATCTCAAGTCTCTTTAGGTAAGGCAACTATAATTTTTAAGTTAATTAGATGAAAACTTACCAGTTTATAAATATGCTGCAATCATATACTTGCATGTAGAGATTATAACTTCCTGATAGAGAATAATTTTATTGGTGAGGTAAACTTCAAAGTATTACCACTTAATAACATGCTTCTAAGTAATTTTTAAGTATTGGCATTTACTGAATTAGGGCATCATTTTCTAACCCACAGGAATAATTAAATAAAGTCGGAGAATTTGTGAGTTTTAGGTGATCATATGATTTTTCCCCTTTGTTAAAAATTTGGAAATAAAAATGTTTTTAAGGGGGCCGGGAGTTTGGCCTAGTGGTTAAAGTGCTTGCCTAGCATGCATGAAGACCCGGGTTCGATTCCTCGGCACCACATATACAGAAAAAAGCCAGAAGTGGTGCTGAGGCTCAAGTGGTAGAGCTCTAGCCTTGAGAAAGTCCAAGGACAGTGCTCAGGCCCTGAGCTCAAGCCCAGGACTGGTAAAAAAAAAATGTTTTTAAGATATAAATGAATAAGCAACCTTTTTTTTGCCCTATATCTGTAAGAAGCATTGGCAAACCATTTAAAATTTAAAATGAACTTAGTTTTGCTTAGTGTGTTATCTGCTAAAAATAAATTGTTCTGATCTTTTGCTTTTTTAAAATTTATTTTATTTTTTATTTTTTTATTGGTGGCGAAATATATAGTAACATTTGCCAGGTAGTAGGTGCATTACTTCTCACACATTGATACCTTTCACCCCACCCCTTCCCAGTCATCTCCCTTCACCCCTTCCCAATCATCTTGTTTCCCCCTCTTCCCTTTCCTATTTCTGATGTTTTTCTTTAATAACAATGAATGGTTTCTATTTTTTCATAACTTTTCTCTATCTTCTCTTACTTTAAGTACAGATAGAAACCTATTACTTTACTGCTGGGGATTTGATTTCTGAATTTAGGTGATGTGCTGTCAGCACGGTGAGGCAAGAAATTATTCTCTTGTGTAAAGTGTTAAAGTATACAGAAGGGTCAGGGTAGGATGCCAGTTCTATTCTCTCTGTTCACAGATCCAATATGACATGCAAATAGATTCTAACAGCAAGACATTTTAAAGTATTCTGGTGACAAAAGACTGTTTCCTTACCTTTCATTCTTCTCTATTTTCTCTGAAAATTAGGAGCCTTTTCTGAAAGGCCCATACCTATTTTCTGTTAGTTTCCTTAAACTTAAGTAATTCAGAGTAGAGCATTGGAAACTCCTGTTTTTCAAAATACTGAACATTTTGTCATATTAATACTAGTATCATAAGCAGTGATAGAAAATAGTAGTTGTAGTTTTACTGCTTAACATCTACACCAATTGAGAAATATTAGTAGCAAAATTTTAGTGTCAGGAAGTTATAGCATAGCATTTTGTTTCACATTGTGTTCTGTGTGTCTTTGTGCAGCACAAGTAAAAGCAAGTTTATTTTTATTTCATAGGGCTTACTTTTTCTCTACATCACAGTTAATGATTTCATTATATATAGTTTTGGGGGTGATCAGGCTGTAATACTACTTTTTGTTCTCTAAATGTGTTATTTAAGAAAATATATTATTAAATGTATCATAGTATAAACATTGTAAGGAGTTCTGCATATTTTCATTATTATTTTTATTGTAAATTTATTAATTATTTTTAATGTACAGAGGGGTTACAGTTGTATAAGTCAGGTAATGAGTACATTTTCTTTTGAACAGTCACTTCATCACTCATCTTCTCCCAGTTTTTTCCTTCCTGGACCCCTCTTCCCCCACAAGTTTTTTTTCATATATTTTTATTGTAATTAATAGAAGGGTTACATTATATTCGCCAGATAGAAGGTGCTACTCTTTCTCATGTCTTGGTCCCTATTTCCCTCATCGCTACCCCCCCACAAGTTTTATAGTTCATTTTCAACATAGTATCCTGTGGGTTCTTGAAATTCTTTTTTTTTTCTTCCATTTTTGGGGCTTTAACTTAGGGCCTTTGCGCTATCCTTGGACTTTCTCAAGGCTACCACTTGAGACACAGTACCACTTCAGGCTTTTCCTGTGTATGTGGCACCAAGGAATCGAACACAGGGCTTTGGGCATGCTAGGCAAGCTCTCTCTCTACCGTGTTCCTGGTCTAGAAATTGTTATACATCTCAAACATCCATATAGCAGAGATTTGTATTGTAGAGATTTTTGTGAATTGAAGGTCATTTCTCATTTTAGGAAAGATTATAGTTAAACAGTAGCAGAGGAATAGTAGAAATAAAACAGGGAAGAAATTTGGTCAATAAGTTCATTTTATCTGAGGTTCCTAGTCTTATTTTAAAAATCATTCAGCAGGGTAGGAACTTTAGAATGTTAAGTAAGTCCACTATGAATATTTTACAACTATAACCTCAAAATTGAGTAATTTTTGTATTCTCAGAAGACAATTTATTTTGTATAAAAACAGAGCCTTTTTATAATTGTAACACTTAGTAGGCACTGTAGTTTCTAGGACTGGAGATACTGCTTGCTTGGAGTAATAGCAGGCATGTGTAGCTGTGTATTGAGATTTATTTATTTTGAATATAGAAACACCTATTTGGCCTTTTACTCTTTCATATCCATACTAATAGTCTTAAAATAAGCTTCTGGGGAATATTTCCATTTGATAATATTGTAAAGTTTTCTCTTTCTAAAAGAATGTCCATGGAAATTTGAGAGGCAGTCTTACTTTGATGAACTCATCTGTATATCATTGTAGGAGTTATGTATCTCTTACTTTCCTTGCTGTTTACCATTATTTCAGAAGCAGAATGTTATTTTTTTCTGACAATTCCTTTCATGTCTATTTCTGGAAAAATGGTATTGTCACTATTTGTATTTAGACTTTTTGGCTGATTTCTATTTCCGTGTAATCACTTGAACCTGTTACTTCAGTAATTGTAATAGAACAACGTAAGAAGTGAATTGACTTTTTCGTGGCAGATTTATTAAAGAAAAAAGTCAGAATACTATGTTGAAATGAATTATACAATTTGTGGGGAAGAGGGTTGGGAGGGAAAAATAGACTGGAAGATAACGAGGGGATGATACGGTTAAAAAGGAAAATATACTCCGTACCTGACTCATGTAATTGTAACACCTCTGTACATAACCTTTCCAATTAAAAACTGTTCTAAGAAAGTCCAGGAAGTTATCATACACTCACAATTTTTTCGCTGCTCCTCCTTCGCTCAACATATTGCTTCCCCTGTTGGCAAGATCTTACAAACAAGCAAGCCCATATGAAGATATTATTAGTCACTGAGTTCTATCATGTATGTTAGGAACATTTTTTTTTCAGTTGTACATTCTGTAGGTTTTCACAAATGTATAATGACACAGCACATGTATAGAATTGTAGAAAAAATTGTTGTTCTGAAAATCCCATTCTTTACCTTTTTACCCTTCCCTCCTATTTCCTGGTAATCATTAGTCACTTACTGTCTCCATACGTTGGCATTTTTCAAAATATCATATACTTGTAATCAACACACAAATTGACATTTTCCCTTTGGTAATATGCATTTGGGAGGCTGTTAGATTGTTATATTTTATTACTGAATAATATTTAATTATGTAGGTGTACTATAATTTGTTTACTAACCCAAAGGTTGAGTGATATCTTTGATTCCAGTTGGGAGCAAATTATGAAAAGAACTGATTTTAAAAAAAAGACTGTTGTAGACTTAGGAAAAATCATATTAAGTGAAGTAAGCCAGACTCAAAGGAACTTAGGCTCAATGGTTTCCCTCATTCGTCATAATCAGTAGAAACCTTGGGCTCTACTAGCAGAGATTTGCAATAGAGCAAACTCTTGATACATAAGGACATATAATGTGAAGCTAATTGAAAGGACCTCCAGGATAGTGAAACAAAAGCCATATAATGAATGATTGTTGTCCTTAATGTACTATGTTGTCTCTCATCTCCTTTGCTGTCCCTTGGTTATCTCATATTGGTATAGTATCTCACTTTGTTATCTGATATATTGAACTTATTTGTATTTGGATATTTGAAATTTGATAGGGAAGGGGGGAAAACCAAGACGGGTGGGAGGTGTGGGGGGGGGGAGGGTAATGGATACCAAGACATGTGAAAGGGTATCAATGTATGTGAATTAATGCACCTTCTATCTGGCAAATATCATGTAACCCTTTTACTAATTACAATAAAAAAAAAGAAAAAAAAAGACTTTCGTATTCACGGTTTTATGTGGATATAATTTTTCATCTAATTTTTGTAAATACCAAGGAGTATTATTATAGAATCATATGCTAAGAATATGTTTAGTGTATAAGAAAGCACCAAACTGTTTTCTAAAATTTATACTACTTTTCAATTCCGTTAGCAGAGAACAAATTTTCTCATACTTTTGTCATTGTGTGGTATTGTTGTTGCTTTGGATTTTAGACCTTAAAGTAGGCGACATCTTATTGTTGTTTTAATTTCACTTCTGTAATGAGATAGTATAGTGATTTGAATCAATTACCTTTATCCACCCATTCACCTAGTGAGAGTTTAACTTACAAGTCTTGGGAATGTAACCTTAATATTGAGATGTAGTCGTCACAGAGGAAATCAAGTAAAAGTGAGGTATATTACAGTGAGTTCTAACTCATAATTACCTGTGTTCGCCTAAAAGTGGATATTTGTACATGAAAACATAACGTGGGTCAAAAGGCACAAGAATATATGACTGTCATCCTTAAGTCAGGGGAGAATCTTGGGGCAGAATCTTGTCTTACAAGTTTAAAGGAACTGCTCTGCTAGCATCTTGATTTCCAGGTTGTAGCTTGCAGAAAGTTTTAGGCTAAAAGACATTTCTGCCACTTAAGCTCCCAGTTTTTACTATTTTATTATGGCAGCCCCAGGAAACTGCTATCAGGTGCAATATTGAACATCCTTTTCCTTTCCTTTTCATCTTCAGTTTTTACTGAGGTGACTTGTTCAGACCAATAGTTAAAAAAAAATTGTTTTCTAGTTAAATTCCTAAGGTTTTGGGATACCTGTTTTGTACACATTTTTTCCTTTTGGTGTCTTGGCTTTTTATCTTCTCAACAAGTGTTTTTTTTTTTTTAATTTTATCGTTGAGGGAATGTATAGAGGAATTACAGTTACATTCGTCAGATAGTAGGTGCATTACTTCTCACATATTGATAACCCCTTCTCATGTTTTTGTCCCATTTTCCTCACCCCACCCCCTCCCAGTCATCTTGTTTCCCCCCTTTCCTTCCCTATTTCAAATAAACAAATAAATGTATTTACAATATATCAGGTAACAAAGTCAGATACAATAACACTAAGAGATTAACCATAAGGGCAAAAAAAGAGAAGACAAATAACATAGTACATTAAGAACAACAATCACACAAGGTAAAGTTCTTATATCCTTATCCTAGAGTTCATTTAGTATCATCCTATATAACCTCATGTAGATAGATTTTGAGCTATTGTAATCCTCTGCTAGAAGGTTTTAATTTTAATGAAGTGTAGTTGATCAACTTTTTTCTTATATGCATCTTTTTATATCTGAAAGTCAGTGGTAATTCCAAGGTCACTTTAACTTTTTCCTTTGTTATCTTCTAGGAATTCTGCAGTCTTATCTTCATTGCACTTTGATTTAATCTTTTGTGAATGATTATCATTTATGTTGAGACTTACTTTATGATCTTTAAGTAGTTGTACAGGGGAGTTCCGATATAACAAAGCAATTTGTGAATACAATATATCTTTATCAGTGCCCCCTCATCTATCCACATTATCATCCATCCCTCTCCTACCCGCCCTTCACCTCACTCTTCTTAATTTTATAGGTATACATTGGAATCTAGTGTGCATTTTTCCTTCCCTTCTATTGATTCATTTTCCCCTTTCCTCTTGATCCCACTCCACTCCTTTCAAGTATTGGCTTCCTTGTGTTTTACTTTACTGAATTTTGGTTTTGTCTTTCTTAGTTGTTACACTGAAATTTCCCTTGAGTCTAAGACAATATTTCAGTTAATACATTTATATATACTTACATAATGCCCATTGTATTTACTTTAGTTTTTTGGCAGTCCTGGGCTTGAACTCAGGGCCTGAGCACCGTCCTTGGACTTTCTCAAAGCTAGAGCTCTACCACTTGAGCCACAGCACCATTTCTGGCTTTTTTTCTATGTATATTGTACCGAGGAATCAAACTCGGATCTTCGTGTATGGTAGGCAAGCACTCTACCACTAGGCCAAACTCCCGGCCCCACCCAGTGTATTTACTTATGAATTTGTAATCTAAATCTAGCTTCCACATACATATCAGGGAAAGCATAGATCCTTTGTTTCACTGGGCCTGACTTATTTCTCTTAATATAATTTTTTCAAGTCTTTTCATTTCTTTGCAGATCATTTTCTCATGTATGTGTGAAATTATGTGTACCTCATTTTCTTGATTTGTTTATCCATTGAGGGGCATCTGTGATTATTCCATTCCTTGGCTTTGGTGAATACTGTTGGTTTTGTTGGTGGCTGAGATTTCTTTTTTTTTTTACATTTGGTTGTCCAGTTGCTCCAGCACTGCTTATTGAAAATGGTTGTATTTATATGACTTTATTTCTCAGATATTTTTCTTTTTATTGATCAGTTTTTTTTATAGAGCCAAACTATATTAGTATATTTGTATAGAAATCTTTATTTGTTGGCCTGGATTTTGAATTTAGGGCCTGTGCTTTGTAGGCAAGCACTGTGCCACTTTATGTATATTCCCAGTTTGTCAATGTTTAGCGTGTCTTTCCAGATGGAGTTGAATACTTTTGTCCAGGCCTTGCTTGGATCATATTCTTCCTGCCTATACCTTCTAAGTAGCTTGAGTGACAGACATGTGCCACCACACATAATTTTTATTTGTTTTAATTTTAAGATAGTGTCCTCTTTTTTTAAAAGTTCTTTTTTATTGTAATTGATAAGATGGTGTTCTCTTTATTATTGGGTTGATATGACACGATTATGCTCTTTTTTCTACCTCCTGAGTTAGTTGGGATTTCACACTCACGTTGTCATTCCTATCTTAGAAGTCTTGAGTTGGTCAGTAGCATTTTGCTCTTGTCGATTAAGGTCATTCTTGCTCTTTCATTCTTTGGCCTTTTGCTATGAAGTTTAGAGTAAGTGTGTAATTATTACCACCTAACGTAATGCTGTATGACTGTAATTGTCTTGAACTTACACATCAAGTTAGAGGAGCTGACATCTATATCATCATAAGAAATGGAAAGCAGATATGGTGGCACATACCTGTAATCTTGCTCACTTGGAAAAATAAAGCAGGAAGGTTGCAAGTTCAAGATCAGCCTGGGCTATATTGTGTAGTCAGTTTGGGCTACTATGTAGTGAGACCCTGACAGTAACACAAAACCAAAACATGAAAAAAGGAAATGTTAAAATAATTCCAAATTATAGTAGATTGTTGTTTGCTAGAGTGCTGTGCTAACTGCTTTCAGTTAACTATTACTCAAGCTAGGGGATATTAGAATTATGTCCTGACCAGTTGATCTTGTCAAGTTATATAGGTTGCTCTTAACTAGTAGTGAAATTAGATGTTTCTTGGAGGGAATTAAAATTTCATGACTTTCTTTACTCTTTTCAAATTACTGGTAATGTTTCTTCCTGTGTGCTATGAGAAAAGAGACTAGTAGAAAAAGTATAAATATAGAACTTGTAATTTTGACTCACTTTTTTGTCCTTGGTTATTCTGTACCTCTGAAAAGGAATCACTGCTAAAATAGGTGTTGAATATACATGTCATAATTTAGGCTGATGATGAATTATAAAACAAATGGAAACCTTATATGCTCAGTTATAGAGATCAATGTAATATCATTCTATAGTCTGCAAGAGTGTGACATTTAAACAGCAATAAGAAAATGCATAATTTAGTCATATACTGAAACTTTAATTTATTTAAAATAAAATACTGAATTTATAAAGAATTTTTATTTAAATACTAATTTAAATGGTAAATGCTTCAAACAAATTCTGAAAAGACAGTTAAACCTGTTATTAAGCTGTGAGTCAGGTCAGAATATTCTCTTAAATTATTGTAGAATATTCTCCCGTGAATATCACAATGTTGTTTTTTTTTTTAAACAAGAAACTTTGCAGGCTTTTTCTTACTGTTATTTTATTTATTACTTCTCATTCTAGATCCCTTGTATCCGTTTGATATCTCATTTAGGGGATTTCAGTTTTCAATTTTTAGAAAATCTACCATTCTCCACAAATTGGCCCACATTTTCATATTTATCTTAATTGCTTAGTATTTCTAATATGACATGATTTTTACAGTTCAAATATATTTCCATAACCTATAGAGGAAAAAGTTGATGAAATTCCTTAAAAATTCTTTAACTATGCAATCATTTGTTGTTACTAAGAATAGGAAGTATAATGTTCAGACTAATGTTCATAAAATGTTTTAGAGACAGGAATAATTGAAATTGAGAGTTGCTTACTAGCTCACTGGTGCTAGCCATTTCATAATTCAGAATGAATTGAGAGGGTATGTTAAATGTTAATACAAACATAAAACAGTCTCATATTCTCTCAATTAGACTTGTGTTCCTGATTGATAAATCACTCTTGATTTTTAACTGTCACGAAGGTGTCATAGCTTCCTGAACACTTTAAATAGTTTGATCTACCTGGGTTGTAATTAAACTCATAGTCAATTTTAAACTCATTTTTTCCCCTTGTGGTTAATGCCACTTGAATTATTCTAGAAAATGGTTAGACAGAAGATGTTAGCCTCTAGTTATGTACTCTACGGAGTATAATGAGTAGAAAATGAACTCTCATACTAATATTCTTATTTTTTCTTCTGAAGTCATACATTGGGAACAGATATGTAAGGAGAAAGGGCTCTTTTACTTATGTGATACTTGTCCCCCCCCCTTTTCCTGCCTCTGTTGCCTTGTTCAAATCAATTAGTTTCTTGCTTTCTGTGATCAATGTATAAAACATTTTTGAAGGTAGCAATTTTGGAGTGTTATACCATCAACTTTTGGGTGGACCTTTTTCTGGTCTTTCTCAGTTTCTACTTCTTCTTACTCCTGGGGTCCTTGATACTCCAGGCCAAAACAGGTTTTGATTACATACTCCTTTTGCTGGCCTTACTCCTGCTGTTCAGACTATCGAAGTTTTCTTTCTTCTTATTTCCTTTGCTGGTTTTGTAAAGGTGATATACAGAGTATTTACAGTTACATAGGTCAGGTAATGAGTACATTTCTTTTTGAACAATGTCACCCCCTTCCCTTGCTCTCTCCCAGTTTTTCCCTCCCAACCTTGCCCCCTTCTTCCAACCTGGCAAGTTTCATAGTTTGTTGTTAGTATAATGTCTAGTGAGTATTGTGACTGCATTTACCCCACCACTTCTGTGCTCCCTTTTTCCCTCCCCAGAACAGAAAAACTTATAAAGTTACAGATAACAAAAACAATGACAAAAGAAGCAAAAAAAAAAAACCCTTGGTTCTTTTTCTTGGTGTTCATTTTGATAGACATTATTTTATATGATCATAAGTGCATAGGTTTTGAGCCTTTGTGATCCTTTCCTGAGAATGCTCCTTTTACCATCGGGTTTGTGTTATAGGCACATTCTAAGTTACAACAAATGAGGGAAACCGTGCAACCTGTTTCTTTGGGTCTGGTTTATCACGTAATATAATTTATTCTTACCAATGGTACATTATCATTCCTTTTGATGGAAGCATAGAATTCCATTGTCTGTATTTACCATATTTTCTTGATCCATTGGTCTGCTGAGGGGCATTTCAGTTGATTCCATATTTTGGCTATGGTAAAGGATGCTGCTGTAATATTCTTAAAATCATGTGTAGTCAACTCATTTCATTTGAAATTTTTCTGCTTCTTTGATTTTTGTGAGAACTCTCTTAAACTAATATGTTTGAAATTCTGTTGCCATTAACTTGTTTTGCTTTTGGTTCATATACTAGCCATATCTGTATATTCTTTTTTGTTCTTGCTACTCTTGGGGCTTGATCTAAGGACCTGAGCATTGTCCTTGAGCTTTCTCAAGGCTGGTACCCTACCACTTGAGCCACAGCACCAACCACTTCTGGTGTTTTCTTTGGATGTGGCACCAAGGAATTGAACCCAAGGCTTCATGCCTGCTAGGCGAGGACTCTACCTCTAGGCCACTCTCCCTGTCCCATATATTGTATTCTTAATAGTTTGGGATCTATTTCTTCTATCCATATGTAATTTCTAGTAAACACAGAAATTTTAAGGTTATTGGTTTCTTTGTTCAGTGCTTTAGCTGATTTCCTGAAGTAGTACTTGAATAAAGGAGACAAAGTTGTTTGGTTGACTAAATGAATGAATGCAATTTTTCAGACTCACTCAAATTTTAGAAAATAGCTCTGATGTAATTTGCAATTTATTCCTCCAGAGATTTAAGTAGTATGTATGTATATGTGTGTATCACACATATATATACATGCATATATATGTAAATATATGTGTGTACATATGTACTTATTTAAATATATGCACAGACACCTTTATGTAGTATGTATTTCACAATGTTGAAGACAAAAGCATAGGACCAAAGGCCTTTGCTCTTGATCTATATCTTCAGCCTCATAATTTTAATTTTTAAAATTACATTTTTTTCCAGTTACGTATTCCATAATCATCCTCTTAATTGAATCATCCACATCTCTGATTCATCTTCCATGTTGCTCTTGAGGTGATTTTTATAAAATGCTTGTCTGACTGCCAATCTTAGGAGAAATCATCCCAGAATTCCCTACTATATTTAGACCTTTACTTTTCTCCTTGTCCTCACATGTATTTTGTTCAATTTGCCTTTCCTTCTATTTATAAATACTGTAAATCCTAAAGTGTGTTTCCTTCCTTTGCCTTTATTTAAATCCTATCATTGTTTTTTTATAGCTGTCTCTGCTTTTTAATGTATGGATTAATAAAATAATTCTATGATCAGAAAACGCTAGAGAAAGTTTTTTATATTTGTAACGTTTGTGAAACAGTTGCATATTTATATCACATGCTGTTATTCATTTCATATGTATTACTAAGTGTATCCTCATTCAACGTCCTTAATGTATGGTGAGAATATACCACTCAGTCTCTTCTATGTACCTATAACCTTCCACAATGTTCAGTATCATCCTAAGCATTTATAATACCATTGGTAGAATTGTGAATTGATTTTACAGTTGAAACTAAACTATGTGCTGTTGCCCAAGAATTCTTTCTGAAGATGTATATGAATTCTTATTGCTGTTTTCTTTAAAAATTGGGGAAAATGATTTATAACAGTTCTTTACAAAAATATAATACCTTGTTAGATAAATTTAGGTTTAGTTTTTATGTCATGGTGTGATTGGAAGACTAAGAAAGTCTAATCATTTAATTTAAAAACTAGAATCAAATGTTTTCTATCAACATCTGACACTATTGCAAGTTAAGTAGATTGCAAGAGAAAGACCAGTGTGGCTTTTTTTGGGAATTGCAGACCAGTAGAATATATAGCAGAATTATAAAACCTGTATTTGGTAGTTTTGTATCTACAGTAATATATATATATATATAAAATGATTCATGGTATTAGTAATAGAATGTATGTCTAAAAGTAACATCATGAAGGTCTGTAGGAGTAAAAAAATTTTTAGTTTGCTTGAGCTCATTCTTTTGAATAATTACTACTACTGATAAAATAGAACAGGTGTTTATATGCCTTACATATATGAGAGTTTTTATTTAGTTGTTAGAACATCTCTGTCAGTAGCTGTTCTTAATTTTACAGGAAAAGAAAGTGTCCAGAATTACACATCTAATTTTTAAAAGGTAACTTCTGCATTTAGTTTAGTTTCTTTTACACTTTTACCAATATTTTCTTAAATTTCCTCAAGAATCACAGAACCTCTTGAACCTTGTAGAGACTATGGCTCATATCCCTTAGAAAAAAATGTATGGACTCATTTCACATGTTTATTTTAGTGTCCAATTTACATGATTTTGCATTCTGCAAACCTTAAGTGGATACTAGCCTAGGAACGCCTGTTTTTGTATTTTTTTTTTTGGCCAGTCCTGGGCTTGAGCTCAGGGCCTGAGCATTGTCCTTGGACTTTCTCAAGGCTAGAGCCTTACCACTTGAGCCACAGTACCACTTAAGGCTTTTTTCCTATGTATGTGGTACCGAGGAACTGAATCCAGGTCTTTGGGCATGCTAGGCAAGCATTCAGCCACTAGGCCAAACTCCCAGCACCTGCTCTTTGTATTTTTAAATAATGGTTAATGAGAAGCTCTAATCTTTCTTTCTCTACTACTATCATTACTAAAAGGAAATAATTATTAATAGTATATACCTTACTCTGTAAAGAAATTAAGAAAACTTAAAAGAGAAAGCCATCTCTGTACAGAGTATATGCCAGAGTAAATGCATTGCTATTTATTTTGCAATTGAGATTCAGAAACATTTGATTTATATAACACATTTTAGTGATCAGGTTTATAAACTTTACCACAAAGTCATATGTCTGTTTCAGGACCTTAAATGGGAATATTTTGAAATGATGTTGACAATTCTTTAAAGTAACAAGAACATAGTAGTTGTGCTAGAGACATGAGAAAGATACTATGTTTTAGATTAGTGATTGCTATTTCTTAAAGAAAAGTTACCTAATTTGATCAGATTTAATCAGACATAAATCATATATAAATCATGTTATTGTAGTACAATTAATATTTGAAAATCATTTTTTGTATTAAAACAAAGTTGCCTTATTACTGTTTTATTATTTATATGAATTTAAAGACTGTATCTAAATTTGAACTGATTTAATTTTCAGAACAAAATTTTTCCTTTTATATGAAGTCATTTATTATTGGGAAAGTAATTTTATATAGGTAATTGTTGAGGACTGCTTCTTTTACAAAATTGAATTTTTTAATATAAAATAATTGAGATTTTCCTTATGTTTCACTTCAGATATTTATACGTTGTTGTGTTTCAGTTTTGATATCTCAGTTATTTGGGGTGTTTTCTCTGTTGAATTGTCACCTGAAACCAAACCACTTAATTGCTAAACACAGTGAAGAATCTTACTGTATGTGTGCTAGGTTTTAGATTAATTACTATAGAAATGAAGTTATGAGTAATGATAAAACATGTTTGGGATATACTAGTTTCATATATTTTGACATTTGGTTTGTAATTGTGAACTGGACAACTGTTATTCCTGTGTTTCTTGCGGTCATTCTGACCATTCCGTTTTAAAAGGGGTGTTAATCCATCTGTGTAGGTTTCTTGTCAATGAGTGCTGTATTCTGTTTGACAGTGACACGGTTGGTGCACAGCCGATTTTGATCCTCAATATTTTCATTTTCTATAGTACTTTTCATCCCTGTATATATGTACAGGAATCACTTCACCCTCCACCGAATTGCAGCCACTTCTGAGGTGGAACGCAGCAACTGTTTAACAACGCACTTTCCCCTAGGTGCTGACAGCTGCAGAAGAAATTGCACGTGGTCCTGTACAGAAGGTATTTCTCCACTATGCCATCTGCAGAGTGACACTGACTAGGAGCACTACATAGACTGTAAGTTTCTTGTGTACTTGCCCCAGACTGGTAAACCCAGTGAGAGAAAATTGCAAATAGCTGGGAAAACCTCACATGAAATGGATTCAGGTCAGTTTCACTTAACACTGCTCTCCCTGGCTCTAAATTTTTTTTTAAGGTCATCTAATTTGTGAGAACAAATTAGATAGCAAATACACAGATATAACACTCCTTTGAAATGATCTTAGTCTAAAAGCTAAACTGTATTTATAAGTCCTTCATTTTTAATGCAACTGAAAAGATCAAATTATGTTTTAAAAACATTTTCAAAGAGCCAAAGAAATCTTAGAAGATTTTAGAGTCATGCAGTCAAATAGCAAATCAACTTGTAAGTTTCCAGGAGCACCTTAATTAGCATTAGCTTTGTTTGCAGTATTTTGTGTGTTAGATTTAATGCATTTTTTTTGGTTTAAGCTTTTCACTAAATCAGTTTTTGGTTCTTTAGTTAAGGAGTATTAATTTTTTTCTTACAAGAAAAAATATGAAACAAAAGCATGCTAGAAAAGAGTATTTATTTAAATTTATTCTCACTAATTAAATGAATTTTTATTTTATGAAAATTATTTTAGAAGATTACTTAATAGTTTGACACATTTATGCCTTTTCAAATAGTAAAATAATATCAGAAACATGTTTGTAGGTATTGCTACATTATACACTATCAATCTTTCTAATTTTGTTACTTTGTTTAGAGTTGCTTTTTTTTTTTATCAGTAGTGTGATTTGTTCTCTATCTGTTTTATCGTCTGTAATCATTTCTGTGTAAAAAAAGACTGGGGTCTATTCATCTTCCTAGACTCCTAATCAAAAGACATTGTGATTTCACTTGGTTTAGGTAATGTTGCATTGTATGTCATAAGTTAAATGCACTCATCGGTGCCTATAGATTTTCAGTAAAAGATGGTGAAAGATAACACCACAGGTCTCTTATGTAATAAAGTGTGTAGGAAAATGCTTTCTAGAAACCCTTAAAAAATCTTTTCTGTTTATCTCAGTAGAATTATTTGTATTGGTAGTTATTCTTCTGTAAGTAAGATATTTCAGTGCAGATGACTCTGACTCTTCTAGTTAGAATACCATTTGTGTTAATTGTTGGATGATATACCAGTTAAAGAGGAGGTCAATTTTCAGCTACGTCCGATTTTTAGTCAGATGGTGTTGAAATGCATTTTTTAAAAAAACAAAAGCATTGCATTTCTTTCTTTGTTATGGAAGAATCAAGTAAATTAGGGAAAAAACTTGAACTTTCCATACATTCAGAGTAAGAATTAATTTGTTGCCAGGAACCTTACATTTTTCATTAGATTGTTACCTTTTTGCTTGTACAGAATGTACAACTTAATTGAATAGTCAGAATAGTTATCAACTCAATAACATTTAAAATCTAGTGTAGATATGCTCTAGTGCATTTGTTTATCTAACAAGATGATATTTTTATCAATGTTATGAAATATTGGAGTTGCTGATTTTTAAAAAACATTTTATTTAAAAAGTGTAATTGTTGGGGCTGTGAGTTTGGCCTAGTGGTAGAGTGCTTGCCTAGCATGCACAAAAGCCTGGGTTAGATTCCTTGGTACCACATACATAGAAAAAAGCTGGAAGTGGTGCTGTGGCTCAAGTGGTAGAGCTCTAGCTTTGAGAAAAGTCCAAGGAAGTGCTCAGGCCCTGAGTTCAAACCCCACAACTGGCAAAAAAAAAAAAATGTGTAATTGTGCACCGGGAGTTTGGCCTAGTGGTGGAGTGCTTGCCTAGCATGCATGAAGACCTGGGTTTAATTCCTCAATACCACATACATAGAAAAGACAGAAGTGGTGCTATGGCTCAAGTGGTAGAGCACTGTCCTTGAGGGAAAAAACCCAAGGACAGTGCTCAGGCCCTGAGTGCAAGCCTCAAGACTGGCAAAAAAATTTAAAAAGTGTAATTATATTATATTAACCCTTTTCTTCTGTTAATCACTGAAAGGATGATCACTTGAAGGAACAGACCATATATATCATATTAAGTTTTGATGAAAAGGGTCAGGCCTATTGTGTGTATATTTAAAATTAGACATTTATGTTTTAGACTTTATGTGGATAATTGGTCAATTACTAGATCAGTTTATCTAGAGTGGAGTAGAACCACTAAGGTAAAGGAAGCATTTTCAATCTGTACAGTTTCAGTCCTATTCTATATATTCATAAAAGCAGTATTATTTTTTTAATCTTAAAGCATTTACTGTGAATGACTATAGAATATGAATTTGGAAATCATTTTCATTCACAAAATATTGCTTTAGATTCAGGTGTTTTTTTGTTTTTTTCTTTTCCATTTCTGGGGCTTGAACACTCCTTGGTCTTTCGCAAGGCTAGTGGTTTTCCTTCTGAGTCACATTACCACTTCTGGCTTTTTCTGTGTATGTGGTAACAAGGAATCAAAATCAGGGCTTCATGCATGCTAGTCAAGCACAGCAGCACTAGGCCATGCTCCCAGCCTAGGTTCAGTTTTTAACCATGTGAATCTAATAATATACCCCTAGCATATGTGATTTGAGGAGAGATGTAATGTTTTCAATCCACTGGTGTATTTCTTGCATTTAATGGAAATACTCTCCTTTTTAGAAGTAAACTGTTAAGACTTCCAATAAGTTATATCTGAATTTATATTCATTACATAAAAGTATATAATACATATAGCATATATTATATTATACCTGTACTTTATTCCTCAAAAATATGGAGTGCTCCCGAATTTTCATGTCATCCTTACACAGAGGCCATGCTAATCTTTGTATTGCCCTAGTTTTAGTATATGTGCTGCCAAAATGAGGACTGTACTTAATTTTTTTTTAATAAAAGTGTCCTTTCTCCTATTCTGAATGGTTAGCTTTGTGATTGGAATTATATAATTGATATTAACTTACCTAATACTTTTGCAACTTAAAAAAAACAAAAATAAAAGTAGATCTGAATGAAAAACACTTTTCATATTGTTCATTCCAGACATTTTTGAAATAGGAAAAAATATTTTAAAATACTTAATGAAGGGGGGAAAACAAGATGATTGAGGGGGTAGGGGAAGAGAAATGGGGACAAAAACATGAGAAGGGGCATTAATGTGTGAGAAGTAATGCACCTACTACCTGACGAATGTAACTGTAACCCCCCCTATACATTATCCCAACAATAAAAATAAAAATAAAATAAAACAATGAACAATTGCTTAAAGATAACAAAAAATTTCCACTCTTGTACCAGTAATGTTCTAACAACATATAACTTTCACATAGAAGATCTAATAATATTATGACTCTGAAGAAGTAGAGGAACAAGAAAATTGAAAGGGATGAGTGTAGATTTCTGTGATTTAAAACATTACACATCTTAGGGCCGGGAGTTGGCCTAGTGGTTAAAGTGCTTGCCTAGCATGCATGAAGACCCGGGTTCGATTCCTCGGTACCACATATATAGAAAAAAGCCGGAAGTGGTGCTGAGGCTCAAGTGGTAGAGCTCTAGCTTTGAGAAAGTCCAAGAACAGTGCTCAGGCCCTGCGCTCAAGCCCAGGACTGGCAAAAACTAAAAAAATAAATAAAATATTACACATCTTTAAATAGTTTCAATACATACCTTTTTTGTTAGAAACATGTTTATATCCTTCCCAAATATATTTTACATTCATCTTAAATAGATTTTGAATTTTGCTTTATCAGATTTTTTAAATTGTGATTTGATAAATAGTTGATCCATCTACAAATGTTTTAATTTATGAATAATAGGGAGATGACAATATGTGGATGCATGTTTTTATACTCATACTATTTCTACCATTAAAAATATAATTTATATTTATAAAGTAACATACAATTTTAGTTTATATTTTAGAAATAAATGTGAAGGTCTACTTTTTGTCCCAAATAATCTTAGGTAGATCTAAGAAGATATAACTAAATTTACATAATCACTTTAACTTTTTAGATAGTTATGTATTATCCCAGGACTATATTACTACAGATAGCTATATCATTACTGTTGAGGTTGATTTTATATGCATATTGAATTTGTTGAAAAATTTAAATATATGAACTTGAGTTAAAGCCATTGGTGCCACAAATCACCTTGTCTTTAATATATTAATAACCATTTAGTACTTTAAAATTGCATTCGATATTGAAATTGCTGTGTGTCTTGTGGGTAAATATGTGTTTGTACATGTGTGTCACCTTCCTAATGCTTTCTGTAGTGTATTCATAATACTGACTGCCATTTGTACCTATTTAATCAAGTGTAAATTGCTTAACAACTTTTTTTAAGCTGTTAATTGGGAATCATTACACCTACCTCACAGGGTTGTTGTGAGGAAAAACAATTTAAAAATTTGAAAGAATGCTTAGCATATGCTAAATGTGTAAAGCATGAAAATTGAGTACTACTCAAACTTTTCAGTGGCTTCCATTGTCTGCGGGATGAACTCTGGAATGGCTTGTGGCATGTCTTCTGATCTTCCTTATGTCTTTAGCCTCATTCTTTTCTTCTAAACGGAATGTATTTTCTGATGCTGAAGTTTCCTAATTTGTTTTTTTAGTATATATCATGTTGTTTTTGGACCTTTGCCTGTCTTTCACATTCTTTTGAAGCATTCATGTTTTCCCTTTGTCCCTAAGCAGCTATCCTGTATAACTCATCCTCATTATCTGACTCAGTTTAGATTTCCTCTTGACTCAGATGTTTTCTGCCCCTTCTTCCTCCCTTAAGTATTTGGCTAGATGACTCTTCTATATAAAGCTGTTCTTATTCCTCCTGTTTATATACTTTTACATGAAATGCACTGTGAATTTGTCTGTTTTATTTATCCTGCGCCCGACACTTAACATTCAGATTTCTGCAGTTCAGGATATTTGTGAATTTCTGTCAGTGTAAATTGATTCTAAACATGCAGTGCATGAATAATTATGATTATAATTATTATATTGAATTTTTATTAGATTTCAGATTTTATCATGTTAATATCAAAGCTACAGCTTTCTGATCAGTTTGTCTTTTTCCATTTCCCACTGAAAGTAATGAACTGCCTAACAGTATAGAAGTCACATTCCTCTTTTCCTATCAGTTCCATTATAATTATTAATTTTTCCTCTTTTGATAATAGCCCGTTCGGGTAATTTTTTCTCATCTCTCTGTTCCTGGTTTTACTCTGATGCTCATTCTTATTCCTTTCCACCTTGTTCATTTTGTAAGAAGAGATTTAATTCAAATTCAAACATTTTTCTTATATCAACCTTGCTCAGACAGATTTAGTAGACTGAAAGCCATACTGAGCTGGGTGTCCAGAGTTTGAGGATTAGAAGCAGGAAGGATGTATTTTGTAGTTAAATTGTATTGAAAATTTAGATTAATCTCTTGTCCTTCTGAAGGAATAGTAATCTTGTGTAGAAATAACCCTAATGCAATTGCGTGATGTGGGTTTCCCTCTTTACTGGGACTTTTAAAAAAAATGTTTATAATATGGTAAGTTGACCTACCATTTGTTAGGCAAGTACTCTCCCAATTAAGTAAGCCTTGAGTTCTTTTTATTTGTTTTTTAGATAGGGTTATAGTAATATTAAAAAAATACATCCCTATGGTTCCTATACTTAATTTTTTTAATTAGAAAGAGGCTTTAGGTAGTTTTACAAAGGCATTTCAATGATAAATTTGCTTTTTGAAGTAGGTTTCACTATGTTGTCCCCATTAGTCTCTAACTTTTTGGCTCAGGTGATATTCCTGTTTCAGGCAAACACCACCATTGTGCAAGTCAAAGAACATACTACTATTTTCCTCCTCTCCATTGTAGAAGTTCTGGTTGTTTCTAAGACAGTAGGCTGGATTATGGTGTCTTACTCTTGGCCTTTGCATCTCCTAAAATTTTCTACTCCTAATTAAGTACCACTCTTTAAATATCCCATATATTTCTAGGGCAATAGACATATTCTAAGTGAGTCACTTTCCTATTTCTTTTTCAGCTATCAGTTCATTTTGTTTGTGTAGCGTGCACATGCACACACATACACACACACACACACACACACGCACGCACACACGCACGCACGCGCGCGCACCTGATGTAAATGATAGAAACGAAAAACTGCTCATTCAACTTGAGGGCACTTTTATTTCCGAACAGATATAATTTGTCACTCACTTGAGGTCCTAATCAGTGAAATATGTTCTAAGCTAGAGTCCAGAACTAAAACAATGGGAAAATCCTTGTGTTACTATTTTATATACCACCAATCTTCTGTACTTAGGCTGTATGTAAACTTTCTTTTCTATAAATACCTTTCCATTTCTATTATGTTTTGCTTGGTCTTAATACTAATTCATCATTTTGGAATTTTTCTCTTAATCTTTCTCCTTCTCAGGCTTCAGTGCCTAAATAAAGACTTTATTGGTCATGATAGTTAGAAGAAATACTTCTATGATGTTCTCAAATGTTCTATTTTCAAATTATATTCTTTAAATGTTGTATTATCGAAAGATATGTCTTTCTGAGCAGAACATGAATGTTTTTGAGACAACCACTGACTATTTTTTACTGATGAATTCTTCCTTGACTAGTCTGTTAGGAGTTTATTTAGTATTTACTGAAATAATAGAAAGCTGAACCTAGTGCTATGAAATTGTTGTTGAGGCATATACTTAATCTTCATATTTATTTCCTACCACATTCCAAACACAGATTGGGGGGGGCAGTAATTAATTTTATGCATACTACTTTGTGTTCTAACTCAATGGTATTTTATCTTTTGCGGCAAAGTTGGCATAGACAATTTGTCTCTTGTTTTCTCTGCATTTTTCTTCATTTTTTAATGCTTATTGTTTTTTTAATAACTGATTTTTCAGTTATATAAGTATAGATAAAGAAATATTATAATTAACTTCAGGATACAGATAACATTAAGGAATTAGATAAAATATGTCAGGTTTTCTACTTCAAGATATTTTCTTTATTTTCAGATATATCTAAAATGCTGAGAAAGCAGGGCATTTTTGTCACCTAGTGGGTTAGTTATGAGGTAGTAATATTCTTGTAATAGATAATTAAACTGAAGTTGTATTTATTGGACATAAACTACTGTTACATCAGGCTTTAGTTTACTGTTACTTTGAATAATTACTGAGAATATAGCTTCACCATGTAATGCAGCTCTTAATTTCTGCCAGTTTTTCAGCAGAATAGCAGAAGCCCAATTCTTGAGGAAATGTGATCAGCCAGATATATATTAATTAGAGATGATCAAAAAATCAAAATAGCATAATAGCGATAAAATTATCCTTGTATGGTTTGATGGCTCATGGATTGCACCTGTAATCCCAGCTATTCAGGAAGTTGAGACCTGAGGGTCCCCACTTGAAGCCAGCGTAGGCAGATAAGTCATTGATACTCTTATCTTCACTAAACTACTAAAAAGCCAGAGATGGAACTGTGGCTTAAGAGGTAGAAGATTCATCCTGAGCAAAAGAAGCACATAGACACTGAATTCAATCCCATTACCAACACACACACACTTCCTATTTTTAAACATATGCAGTTTCCAAATTTAGCACAGAAAATATACTTAGCAAGGAACAATATTTTTTCCTCAAGTTGTGTAAAGTTTGAAATAAGACAAATCAGCATGTACTAAAATATTTTAGTGATTTGTTTCTAACTCTAGCATTTCTATGTTGGTGGAAATAATTTTTTGTTTTCAAACTTGTTATGTATTTCTGATTTCCCTCGGGTTTGTTATTTTTCTGTCACAACCTCTTGAGTGTTAAAATTAGAGACAGCATTATACCTGGCCTGATATTACAACTTTTTAACCTTCATTAATGTGACTGCTGATATTTTGATATAATGATTGTGTCCATTAGCACTTACAGGGATCTTGGGAAATGAATAACAATTCCAGTCTCATAATGGATTTGATGTTTTCTAGTAAGTAGACGCAGTGATCTGCTCAGAAGAATAATTGCTGCTGCCTTTTAATGCTTCTTGTGCTACAAGTTTGTAGGTAGCTTATTTTCCTTCTTTACCCCATCTTATTTCACTTTTCAAAAATAAATCACGGGTTTCTGACAATTTTTAATGAGAGTACTGTCATTCAGATGAGATTTGAAATTGACTCTCCTTATATTATGGGTTTATATTCGGTAAAATTGGTTGCACATCTGTAATTGTATTAAAATAGGATGCAATTGTAAATGCATATTCTGAGAAATATCCTTATTCTATATTTTTGTGTGTTTTGATTACAAGTCCTATTTTTTCTGTTTTTCTCCTATTTTCAGTATTGTGTATTTTGCATCTAGTCATCATTGTTACATTCATCTTTATACACACAGGTTTATTCATAACAGCCCATAATTTCATATTTATTTTATATTATATTACATAAAATAACATTTTAAGTCAGTTTAATTTTATTTCATTCTGTTTCTCATTTTATTGTTGGGGCAATGTACAGAAGTTACATTCATCAGGTACTGGGTACCTTACTTTTTTTTTGGTACATTACTTCTTGAGCATTCTTACCCCTTCCCTAGTTTTACTCCCACTTTCCCTTCCTGAACCCCCTCTCATTTTTCCCTTACCTTCCCTTTTTCAAATAAACAAAGGTATATATAATATACCAGATACCAAATTCAGATACAGTAAAAACATGTAGGATGAGGTTAAGGGAAATGAACTCCAGGATCTGGAAACAAGAGGCTTATTTTTGTGATTGTTCTTCTTAATGTACTATGTGAAGCTATTTTTTTCTCTCTTCTTTTCCCCTTATGGTTTATCTCATGTGGTTACTTTATCTTTTTAATTTATTTTTTCTAAAAAAACTTAAATGCATGGTTTTATCTACTTAGTAGATTTTTTAATGTTAACCTTAGTGTAGGTTACTTACATATTGTTGTCTATTCATAGTTTAAATGAAGCTCACTAAGTTCATATAATTTCTACTCCAGTAGTCATTCATTTATTATTTATTAAACAATTTGTAGACAAATTAAATGCCTACTGATAGATGTCATAAACCATGTGTTGTCCTGCATGTTGAGGATATGGAGATTTTGCCTTCAAAGACCTTACATTATTGTGAAGGAAGAAGGCAACATAGACATATATTTTACATAAGCCTAAATACTATGTAAAACAATAGGGCATGAGATATGACTTAAGGAGTACGATGTTTTAGGTAAGATAGCAAGAGGAAACATCTTCAAAGAAGTGGTAAATGTCTTGATAAACATTTGAGAGGAAAGAGGGACATTTGCATTCAGCTATAAAGAAGGAAGATCTTCATTTTCCAGGTATCAGCCAACAATCTTTGGCTCCCAAATGAGGTTTAGCATGTTTGAAGAAAATAGATAATTTGTAAGTTGAATATGGAAGTTCAGAATTTTGAAGTAGAACAGAGGCCAGAGCAAGTGAGATATGAAGCATTAGAATTTTATTATTTAGAAGTAAATATGTATAAAGGGTTAACAATTAACTATTTATACTAAGGATATCTCTCTTTCTTCTCTCTGTAAGACTAACAAGGAAAGTGCATGAGGGCCTTATATCATAGTGAAGAGCTTTTAGATGTAGCAGTAATGACAGGGGTGGTTGGAAGCACCATCATCAAAATTTGTGCATGCATTATAAGTTAATAAGCAGTATTGGGCATAACATTGAACTTGGATTGAAAATAAAATTACATGGGCTTATATATCTCCATAGTAGAAATATACTGCAAGTTTGAAAATTATACCTGCTTCATGTATATTTTTCTCCTTTTTGCTGCCATAAGTTTTATTAATTTTCTTATCTCATTAGCTAGAAATCACATGCTGACTTAAAAAGTTCAAATTAGTGACTTCCTATTTTAATTTTCTAATATTTTGGCTCTAGATTGAAATTTTAAGTACTTGTTAAACTATCGTACCTTATTTCAATTCCATGTTTCCAATCTTCTTTTGCCTATTTTTAATTATTATTGCCATTCTTTTTTACAAATTTTATTCTGTTGTCGGGTAAAGCAGGGTTACAGTTACATTCATCAGGTAGTAGATGCACTTCTCATGTTTTTGTCCCCTTTTCCCTTCTCCCACTCCCAGTCATATTGCTTTTCCCCTTCCCTTCTATATTTCAAATACACACATAAGCTCATTCTAGCTTCATACTCTTTAACCTTCCTAAGCCTCTTGAATGCTGGAATTGCAAGCATGAAATACTATGTCTGGCTTTGGTTCTCATTTTAATTATTTGGTGATAATAGTGTTTTTTGTATTGATTTGGAGAATGATTTTAACTTCCTAAGATGATTTGAAAATCCCATCATGAGTTAGCCTTGAAGCTTCTAATTTTATTTAAGTTAAATTTTCTCCTACTCTAATCACTTCTCAAATAGTCTTTTTTTCTAATACCATTCCATTTGTTTCTTGTTTGTTTCTTTGATTTTTTTTAAAATTTAATTTCTTCTTCCAAATGTTCTCTGATGACTGGAAGAGAAGTCCCAAGTTTCCTCTTGCATTTCAGTGTTGCCTCCTTGTGAGAATGATCTCTGATATTCTAATGTAATGTACTTCTTCACTCACATTCTGTGTTAATATTCTTCTGCCCCAATGCTAGTCTTTTCTGATCACAGCACTAATCAACACCTTTTACTTAGTTACCCATCATTACCAATGAATGGCAGTACCATGAAAAGAGAATCTACTCTTGTTTCATCTCTCCTGTGCTGTCTGAGACTAGAATATTCTTGGGGGGATAGCAGGTTATGGATGTACATTGTGTATCGAGTGAAGTAAATATATTTACCATTTGTTTCTCACACTGTCCTTTACCCTTTTTGCCAGTTTGTCTCCTGTCTGTACCCCTGGCATTATTTTATATCTGTAGAACTTTATATTTTAATGAGTAGAACCAGTGATGCCATGTTATGTAGTATTTGTCATTAATTCTAACAGAGAAAGTTTATCATGAAATTATCATTTAATATGTATTATTAAAAGTGTTTCAGAAAATAAAGTTACAAGTTGTTTTATGAGCTGGATAAACGTTGAAAGTAGAAATAGTTCTCAAGTTATTTTGATATTTTCTACTCATTTTATTTAAAAATTTAAAAAACTAAAAATAAAATAAGTATTAAGTAAAATGCTGTGTCAATCATTTCATCTTTATAATTAATACTGGGCTATATTCCTGTTCATTACTTTTAAATTTCTGAAGAATAGTTCATTTGAGTCTGAGAGTAGATGAAGTATTTTAAAACTTTTGAATATTCATTGTCCAACTGTACTTAAGAAAATTGAAATCAAATTACACTTTTATTAGTAATTCATGTTCGTATATGTTTCTCATCAAGTATTCTAAGTCTTGATTCTATATGCCTTATAAACTTGGCCCAATCTTCCTATGGGCATTCTCTTCCTGCTTGCTTTTTCCATTTAAAATTTCAATTACTACAATAACACTTATAGTCTTTTCCTTTCACATCTGTGCTTGCAAAAAATTCCTTGTGTAGTGTTCTTACAGTTCACTAAGTTGATGATTTCCTTTTTTGTTTCATCATTAAATTCCTTTTATTTACTGAGCAAATCAATCTAAACTTACTAATAAAGTTAATCTTTAAAAATTCACTGTAGTCATAAAACCCACTGAATCTTTAAACAAAATCATTCACTTATTTTGTAGTTGAATCTATCCAATTTAAATGAATTCTTAAGATTTGAAAGTAGAGATTCTTGCTTTTTTGTGTGAAAAATAGATTAGTTACTATCTGTTTGTGCCAGCCATATTATTTTTTAGCAATCATATGTAATGCAACCATACTGAAATTTATGTATGCTAGGGTCTTTTGACCAACGCTAAAAATTTATGTATGCCAGTCTTTTATCTGAGTTATTTATTAATTCTTTTATTATGTATTGTTTTTTATATCCTTTATTTACTGTGAAGTGTTTACTGCAGTAAGAATCCCTTGATTTTGCTATCCTTTGTTTTAAGAATTTTTCTTATTTTTTTAAAAAAATTTTCCTTTTATCTTTCCTAGATCAAATATTCCTGATTTTATTTTAGAAAATTCCTAATCATGAAGATGATTAAAATTGGTTTGTACAAGGTATGATACCAAAGTTCTCTTGTAGAAGCAGATTTTTTTTCATACAGATGTACAAATATTTTCTTTGTGGAAATGATATGACATGATACCTATTTGCTCTTTAAATTACTTTTTCATATATAACAGATTATTGTATTTCCTGAGTATCTTAATTTCCTAATACAATAGTTATAAATTTTGTATTTTCAAGGAGAGGAAATTTATTTTCTTAACAGTTCTAGAGGCCAGAAGTCCAAATTCTCTCCTCTTTACTACTGTCAGGAACTAGTTCTTGGGTGCTCTAGAGCAGACTCCCAACTCTCAGCCTTTCTGTCCTCTATGGCTTGTTTTCTTTCCTTGGCTTTGATCCCTTTTCTGAGTCATTTCACTCTATTGCCTCTGTCATCACATCTACTTCCTGACTTGCCCGTTGGCCTCTCTCTTATATCGGACCCTTGTGATTATATTTACCCACATAACCCACCCACATAACCACCCATTGTAAGGTCTGTAATTTAATCACATCTGCAAGTCTGGTTTGCCCTAGTAGCATTTTTAGGGTTAGCATGTAGGTATCATTTGAGAAACCTTTGTTGTGCTTCTAACAGCAATCGGAAAATGGATATTTTTTCAGACTTTTATTGAATTTTATATTAAGTAGATTGCTTTTATTTCATTTTCTACCCAGTTCCAAATTTTCTCTGTTTAGAGGTAGCAACTTTACACTTGATTTAATTTCCTATCTTATGGCTTCTGCCCCAAATGTTTTTCTTTTTGAAAATCCTACTTGCTTATTTTAGAATAATAATTCATTCATAGTATTATTAACAGTCCCTCCTTTGACATGATTTTGTCATATGAATGCATATTAAAATGTAGACCCATACTTGTCTATTTGGATTATGCTAATTAATTTGTTCTAAATTTGTCTCCATTTTGTTATTTTTGAATATTTATACTTATGAATTTATACACATTTATATTGCTTTATTTTTGTTTGTATATGCTTTGTATTATATTGGTTTGTATTTCACTTATTTTTCCCAGAGTTGATAGTGCTTAACACAAAGTTGTTAAAAAGTGAAAAGTGTTTTGTAGTATAAAAATTACCTTCATGTTTAAAACTTGAAACATCATATAAAACAATTTGAGATTTGAGAGTGAATATAGTTATTTGAAAGACTTTTTAATATCCTAGTGACTTAAGTTTTGTTTAGGTCAATTTTGGCAGTTGACATTGTTTTCTAAGAGTTTTCCATTCTCTCAAGTTTTTCAGGGAACATCTATGTGTTGCAAGCCTGTATTGTGGTAAGCCTTGTAGATATTGTGCCTGTAGTACACAAAATATAAGATTATTTAACTTAGAAAACATATACTAGTAAGGAGAAAGTTAATATTCCTGGCGTGTAGATAGAAAAGATTGAAAACAAGAAGATAAACTGAGAAACCCTTCTGAGCAAGATTTGATCATGTAAGTATTAATGTCCAGACATAAAAATAGTTGTACAACAGACAATAGACAATAACTTGGAATATTTAGGCTATGGACAGGAAGGAATAGTAAACCAAAATTAGAAGCTATGTTATAAATGTTTGGATTTTTACTCTATAAATATCCAAAAGAAATCTGTGATGGATATTTAATTGTGTGGAGAAATTATCAGCAGAGATACACATTTTGAAATGTGATAGTAACAGACTGTACCTACAGGCTGTAAGGGTAGTTAATGGTGAAAATAGATTAGCATGGCATTGGGGCCATAAAAGAAGCATACATCTTCTGAATAAAGGATAATGGGAGGAAAATGTATGTATATATATATATATGTATGTATGTATGTGTGTGTACATGTATATATATACACAGCTAGTTCACTGTGGTGGTGAAAAACTAATAACTTCAGCACTCTGAAGACAGATTGGAGCACTAGTTCTAGGCCAGCCTTAGCTACTTAGTGATACCTCACCCAGAAAAATGAAAAGAAAAAAGTGAAGAAATATTACACCGAAGACTTCTTGACTAGCTTGGTGTTGCATGTAAAACAGATATCAAGAGGTTTTTCTAACTTAATGACACAAATATTTTAAATTGCAGAAAATATTTTCTGTATTTCATATACTCTTTGATTTTATTTGTATTCCAGATAGACTATTTTTACACCAAGATTTATCATTGAAAAATTACTTCTAGGATCACAGAAATACGAGGAGAGGAAAAATAGACATTCTAGTAAAATTTGTAGGATCAGTTATCAAAATGAAGTATCCTCTGGTGAAAAGATAATAAATCTTCTGCGACATGTCTTATGTAAAGTTGACTTTGAAGTATCCACCCATCTTCCATACATGAATGAGTAACGTAATCCCATAAAATTACTACTATATTTAGTGTATGGTATATTTCCACCATGCCAAAATTTCCATTTTGCCCTCCACTCTCATCGTCCACTGACCCTTCTTCCTCCACTACTACCAGCTACAGTAGGCCCTCATTTATGTATCTTATTGTAGATATAATTTGACTTTATATCATAATAGAACCATGTTATATGTTATTTTCTTTCTTTTACTATATATAGCCTTTTTGTATTCAGTTTGGGCTTTGCATTTTTAATGTTACCCTTTTATTATCGATAAATATTTATTGTCTGTAGTTTTGTAGCTTGGTGATTCTTTCACCTATTAGAGAACATGTAAGTTGTCTTTTATTAATTATTAGATCTAAAATTACTATGAGCAGTTAGGTACTCACTTTGAGCTATGTTATTATTTCTTCTGGGTAAATGCCTAGGTATAGAAGAATATCTGGTTCACATGGAGTACCCTACTCTTATGAAAAAGTATCTGATTGTTCCCAAAGAGATAGTATTATTTTATAATCCTAGTAGCCATTCTTGCATATTTTGGTTGGTGCTTTCTCCCCAGTAGTTGATGCTATCTGCCCATTAAAATTTTACTGATAGTCAGATGTGAGTGGCTCACGCCTGTAATCCTAGCTAGGAAACTAAAATCTGAGGATCATGGTTTAAAGCAAATCTGGACAGGAAAATCCAAGAGACTTAACTCCCTTTGTATGTTATGAGAGATGTAATACTCTAAGAAAACATATTATATTTAGCTTTTATCAAAATAATATCAGATGAATCTCCCCATCTTGTTAACTTTCTTATTCATTCTTATTGCTGTTTATTACTTAATGGAATGAATATACTGTATTTTTATTTTTGAAGAAAGCAGCACACAGGCATGGACATGCCTGACTGGTAAAAATTAAATGATTTATATTTTAATTCTAACAGTTTGTTATTTACATATACAGGAAAAGGAGGAAGAGTTAAAAGATGTGCTCCACACTAAATGTTGTGTTAAAACTGTTGCATTAAGCTACAGGAGGTCTCATTGCCGAAGAGCCAAGGTTAAATCATAACTAAATCCTCTTATATTCTGCAGCTGTACAATTGAAGGTGAGGCAGAGTGAAGTTCTTTGTCCATTAGAATCCAGGGGACCATATAAGAAACTGTCTTATGATAGCCTCTTACTGTCTTCCGTTCCAAGAGGATCACAAAGCATCTGTGATGATACATTTAGAATATATTACTTGCACTGCCTAGAAGCATAAGTTCAGAGCCACTCTGGCATTTTAGTTTAGCTGGTTCCATGTAATTACAAACCTGAGACCTTCCCATATCTAGCTATCAGTTTTGTACTTTTTTGGATTTTTTGTTTTTGTTTGATTGCCTTGGCTTATTTTGGTGGTAGCCATATTCTGGGTTATGTTGCTAGATGGGTAAGACAGATTAATTTTTTTCACACCTGCCCTGTTGATATCTCCTTTTGTGGATAAACATGTCTATCCATGCAGCATGATAAAGTCCTATATGAATTTTTCACCGTTTTCCAAATCTCCCATTTACCCACAGTGTGTGATCTAGAATCAGATTCTAGAAGACTGAACAGTTTCTCTCTTGCATTCACTGAACCATTCTTCCAACTTCTACTTCTTGACATTTAAGGCACATCAGTTAACACCGTGGTAGGTATGACTTCATAATTACAGTTATTACAAATAAATGCCAAAATATACTAAGCATAACAAGACAGCTAAAGAATTCTCAGGTTAGAATCCCCTCCACTTCACACTCTCCAACTTAATCTCTAAAATATTCCAGAAATCTTTCTAGGGGAAAATATTAGAGATCTGAGGACAAACCATTTCTACAGTTTAGATTTTCAAAAGCAAGTTTGTTTCCTTCTTCCCAGTCATTAAGAACTAGCCACTATTCAGAGAGAAACTGTCTTGAGACAGTTGGCAATTTTAGAACCAAAGCTTTATTTTCTAAGGTTGGGTAGATTAGCTGTTTTAGTTCTTCTGTTGGGAACCTGTTTCACATTTTATTATTTCTTGTCCAAGCATGAACTGTGTAGTTAAGGTCTCAAATATCTACTACACACTGCTAGGCCATTTTGCTACAGTGACAGCCCTTGTGTCTGATGGAAAATATATATAGGGAATCTACATATGTAATATAGTCTTTGAAATTATGACCTAGATCTAGATAGACATGGAGATACCAGTAGATATCCTGAAAGGGTATCTCTGCGGTCAGTGCCAGTGGTATCTTCCAAAAGAGGGTATCTACTTGATAGGACTAAGCAGATCTCATACCCTTTGTTGCAGGCTCCAAAGTTTCCTGAAACTAACACTGCACAGATATTCCAAAGCATCTTGGACCTCCTGTTGGCATTTGTTTGTTTTGGTTATAGCCCTATCCTATTACTGATGGATTACTGCACACTGAACTAGACTTGAGTAGTTCTTACCTCAGAGTCCATGGCTGATCTATTTGTTGGTCTGTGGATGCCCATTTTATTATGAACATCTGAATGGATCATGAGCAGGAAGTAATGATCTTTTGTTGGTGGTGGTAGTGATGGTGGTCCTGGTGCTTGAACTCTGATCCTGGGTGCTATCCCTCAGCTCACCAGCTCAAGGTTACTGCCCTACCCCTTGAGCAACAGCCCCACTTCCAGTTTTGTAGTGGTTAACATTGGAGATAAGAGTCTTACGGACTTTAGTGCTGGCCTGGCTTTGAATGGAGATCCTTAGATCTTGGATTAGCTAGGATTACAGGCATGAGCCACCTCACCCAACTAGGTCTTATACAATGGGCATCCATAATGTCATTCATCCCCATCGAGACCTGGATGTTGTCCTCTACCATACTGTAACTATCACTTATCTTTAAGCCAGTCCAATGACTAAAAATACGTTACTAAATATAAAACAGACTTTACAGGTGATTTTCAAAGTGACATAGCTTATCACTTCACACATGCTTTTTCTATATATAGCTTTAAGCCATTTTCGTTGGAGCTGCAAAGCAAATGTGACCAAGTATGCTGCTACATGTTTACCTTTGCTGAAAAATCTTGAGTCAGGCCTAGGAAAGCTTAGGAATCTTAGAATACTGATGGCCATGAGATTACCAAGGTCCTAGTAAAAACCTTGGTTCTTAGGGGTCTGTACCACTTCTGAGGTTAGCTAATATATCTTCAACTATCTTTAATCATCTCTGATCTGACACTCATTTGGAAGAATGTCGGCTTAAAATGGCTTAAATTATTTTAGACCATTTCACTTTATAGGTATTGTTGAAAGAAAATGACTGTTTAATTTTGATTATTATTCCTCAGATTCTAAATTCAAGGCAAAACTTATACATGCAATTTCAACTCACAGTGTTAATGACAAAGTTATAAAAGTGATTCTTCTTATATAGTTCTTATGCTAATACTGGGAATCCATATAAGAATTTTGTAAACAGTACTAAAAATAAGTAAATGTGTATTATAATTCTCACAGCTTAAAAATTATGACAATGAAAATTTTGTTCTTTTTTTTTGAAAGACAGAGTATTTATACAGGCTTCTAAACAACATTAGCTTTAAACTTGTAAGAGTGATTAAGTACTCAGAAAAGCAATGATCCAAATTTGTTATGCTTTTGCAATTTAGAAAATGAAAAACAGAACTGTGTTAGTCATCAAGAACTCCACCCAGTTTGCAGAGTTGAAAATATATTCTCATCTTGAACGTGTCTTGTGAATGTGTTATGTTTACTTAACACAGTTTGGTGTTTTGTTTACTCAGTTAAAATTGTCCTGAGAGTTCAATGGCTCTTTTATTATTTGGGGATAATTAACATTGAATACATAATTAGCAAGCAGATTTCCACTCCTGGATGAAGCTGAGAATTGAATCCAGTGTGTTTTGATTGTTAGGCAAGTGCTGTTCCATGACATAAATGTATAACCAGCCTTTTTTAATTTCATTTTATTTTAAACTAGGCTTGCACTAAGTGAATGAGGCTAGCTTTTCTCTGCCATTCTTCAGCCTCTGCCTCCCTGGTAAATAGGGATTAAAGCCTACACTGCCAAGGAGTTCTTTAAAATTGATTTTCCCTTTAAAAACAAACAATGGAAAAACAATCCTATAGTGTTACAAATGTGTGATACAACGTAACCTGAAATTAACAAGTGGAAATTATTTCTTATTATTGTTAGCTTGTGGATTATGCTTTGGATTTTAGAACTACAAGATAAGTAATTTGTATTCTTGTCCATCTTACTACTTTCTGTACAAAAAAAAAAATGAATCCTGGAACACCTCCAGGCAGATATGTTAACATTTTTACAAATGTGTTGAAATGTTTCTTTCTGGCTTTTTAAAGAACAGAGAAAGAAAAATACTGTGAGAAACATTTAAAAAAACAAGAGGGCCAAGGAGTATAGTATAATGAAACACTTAAGAGAAAGCTTTAGACCCGCTGAATATTAAATGATACATAGTTCCTCTTAATTGTGTATGTGGTGTGTGTCCCCATGTGTTTATGAAGTTACTAAACTAGCAGCCTATAGAATGATGTTTTGAAGGAAAGAAAAGAATTTGGATTTTTAAGTAGTGAAATATAATGGGAGAATGTGATTTGTAATGAGTGCACAAATAACTTCCATACATGACTATTTTATGACAAATCTCATAGTCACTTAATATAACAGGGATTTACAAAAGTGTTTATGGATATTGTCAAATACCGATGTCTTATTGTATGAAATGAGCAGTATATGCGTAAAGATAAAACATGTATTAAGCTCTTTCCAATGTTAAAGTATGTTAGATCTTATGGGTGACTTGGATGATCAGTTTTTTCCAGTGCTTTTATAATATTTCAGGGTGGAAAGGAGCACTGTGAACTTCATACTGAAGAAAATGCATTTTTTTAAAAGTCATAGGTTCTTTTTATATTAATGTTTTATATTTTAATATTCTGTAATTTTAATGCATTTATAAATGTATTAATAGGCCATTTAAGTCTTAAAAGGTGGGTAGGGAGTTTAGCCTAGTGGTAGAGTACTTGGTTAACGTGCATGAAAACCCTGTTTTGATTCCTCAGAATCACATACATAGAAAAAAGTCAGAAATGGTGCTGTGGCTCAAGTGATAGACCTTTAGCCTTGACAAAGCCCAAGGACAGTGCTCCGACCCTGAGTTCACACCCTAGATCTGGCCAAAAAAAAATCTTAAAAGTAATCTAAATATTTGTTTTAGTATAAGGAATGAAAAGAATATCAAAGTCGTTGATTATAAAGCTAAGCTCTGATGAGAATTTGCCACATCTCTTTCATTTTTTTTTCTGCTAAGACATTCAACAAAAATAAGTTGGCCAGTAATAAAAGTATGATAATTGCTAATATACAATAGACAGAGGTTTTGTATTTCAATAAAATTTGATTCTTTTTAACATTTTTATACCAGTGTTGGCCCTCAAAACTTGATTGCTACTCTGAAACTAATCTATTTAAATATTTTATGTTTGCCAATACTGTTTCCAATACAGATTAACTAGAATTAATATATTCTGGTAGTAATATTTATAACATACTACTGTACTACCCAAGTTTTTAAATCTGCATAATAACTTAATACATTTCTATTTTGTATTTTCACATATTTTCCTTTATCTACACTTTGGTACAATAAAATAATCATTTGAATTATGCCCTCAAAGTGATTTTGGCTGTATGAAATATATTTTTACATGAGAAGTAAAACATGCTACATACATCTTAAAGAACTTAGTAAATTTTCTGTGACATTCTTTATTATTCTATAAGATCTTAAGGTAGAAGCTTATGTTAAGTGCTTTGGTAAAACTAAAGAAAGCCTACTACATCCTCTTGTGATTGGATAGACATGAAATATATGCCATTTTATTGATGAGTCAAGTTAAATGATTAGTATACTGTTAGATTAACTTTTAGTACTAACTTTGAAATGTTAGTGACATGCCTTTGAGTCTATATTTGTGGTAAAATTTTTTGGCCACTCTAAGCCCTTAAGAAAATTCTTCTTACCACAACGAACAAATGAAAAAGATGGCCTGATGTGTGGAATGAATTGATTTCTGATAAAAATTTTACAAACACCAGTTAGTTTTTGTCAGTTAGAAATGTGTCTGTTCTGATATGTATGAAGGTAGTGTAAAGAAATTCACTAAATACTATTTGTAATAGAGGAAATTGGATTGGGGGGTGAAAGAACATGATAGAAAAGGTGGATTAGATAAAATTACATTGCATATGTATACTTACAAATATCTTAGTGAGAAACCCTTGTGCCTGATACTGATATCTCACACTTTTAAACCTCACTACTCAGGAAGGTACCATCTAAGGATCATGATTCAAAGCCATTCCAGGCAAGGAAGTAAGGAAGACTCACTCCTCTCCAGTTAATCACCAGGCAGCCAAAAATAGTGCTTCAGCTCAAAATCAACAAAAGAGCTCTGGGACAGCAACCATTTTTGTTCTTTAAGTAGTTATACAAAGAAATTCAAAATGTTCAATATGTCACTTTCTGAGTGTAATGAGTAATGAATCTTGATCAGTATTATTCCTTCTATCATTTTCCTGACTGTCTCAATGTCTCAAACTCACTCATCCCCTCAAATTGCCTGCTCCATTTTTATATGTATACATTGAGTATTAGGACTTAATTTGGCCTCCCTGCTTCTCTGCATTTGTCTCAACTCTCCCTTGACAAAACATGTTTCAGCTTCCTGGTATAGAATTGTACCTTGCCCCCAACAAAAAACTAGTGTTTTCAGTTACTAATTTTTAAAAATCTAAATATTGGTTACCCCAAAACACGTAACAGATTAATTTATATTGCTAATAAAAGTTGAACTGATAATTGTTCACCCTAACTTTTTTTATTTGTATTAATGCTTTGCAACTCTACATTTCTATATAAAAAGGTCATGTGCAAATGAATTTGGAAAAGCTTCCAATAATTAATTGCACTCCTCGACTTCCCATTTGGAAACATGTATTTAAGTCCCTTTTAACCCTATTGATGGAGTCCCTTTTAACCCTATTGATGGGGTGATAGAACTAATTGTGACAAAAGGGGGTAGAAAATTGAGACGAAAATGTTTCTGATCATAGCGAACTCATAAGCATGTTCTCCACCTGTGTAGTGTGATAGGATAACTGGGTTTTAGAATGAATAGTATTTGTAGGGTCTTTATACTACTACTCACAAGCAAGGTTTGACATACTTTAAATTGTAAGGTAGCTTTGGCTTGATGCCTCATTTTGCCCAGTTTGAATCTGAGATTTTTTTTTTTTTTTTTTTGCCAGTCCTGAGCTTGAGCTCAGGGCCTGAGCATTGTCCTCAGACGTTCTCAAGGCTAGATCTCTACTACTTGAGCCTTGGCACCACGTCCAGCTTTTTTCTATGTATGTGGTACTGAGGAATTGAACCTGGCTTTTGGTGCATGCTAGGCAAGCACTCTACCACCCGGCCCCAACATCTGAGATTTTAAAAAAGAAACCTGTAGCTGACCAGAAAGAAAAAAAAGTAAATAAATATTTCAGGAAATACTAAAATATGAAATAAAAATATAAATTGCCAATAACTGAACACATGTTAGCAGAGAACATCCTGTATTGTGTTGGGCTGTAACCGTGGAGAAGCTGCAATGGAGTTAGGATATGATCGCCTCTCTCTTTCACATTGCTTCACAATGCACTGCAGACTGTGGCAGCATGGCATCATTCTTACTCTTCTAGTACTTATGCAAAATGTCAGTCAGAAGAGAAATGAGGTTTTCTTATTAGGATTTTTAAGATATTATGCAGTATGAATTATTTTATTATAAATAAGGTGGCAAATGTTTTGTTACTATGTAATAAAATGATAGCTGCTCTAAGAGAATCAATACCAACATTTCCCATTTATGCATTCACTAAAACATACTCAACAAAGTAGCAAAGCAGTAGTCAGAAGAAATTGAAACGGAATATCTGTTCATGATAAATGAAAAAGGACCTGAAGCTGTAATCATGGTAAATTGCTGAGTAGCTATTTTGCTACCCAAGCAAAACAAACAAACAAGCAAAAAAACAAAAAAAAAAACAACAACACTATTTCTCAGTGAAGGGTAATAATCTACTTACCTGTATTTTACTTATCAGCAATTTAATAAACCCAAAAAGAGAAAGTAAACTATATTCACAAGTTAATGCCAGGTGTTCCACTTAAGGAATTAATGTGACCAAGAATCAAATGCTTATGAATGATCCTCTTAGTCACCTACCAACAGGAGACTATTTTCAAAGAACTTAAAAAATGGTAATCCAAAACCAACTGAAGATCTAAATTACAGTATTTGTTCTAATAAGCTTAATCATGTGAAATTTTCTCACAAATTATGTGCCTGTTTGGCCTGTCATATTTATTAATTTAGGACTGTTAAACTGTTTTATAATTGTTTGGGATCAGATCATGAGGGGAAACTCTTCTGAATTAAACAATACACTCAATTTGACTCAACCATTGGTAAATGACTGTCCATATGAACATTTTTGGTCAGTCTGGTAATGTTTGCAATTAATTAAAGCCAAGATTCCTAAGCAAAACAACACATACTTAGTCAATTTACAGTTTAATAAAGTAATCTAAAAAATAAGATTTTAAATCGCAACTATTACAGTTCTAGTAGTGTCAAAACTTAAAACAAGTTCTCCATTCCTGTACAGATTTAAAACAGATGATTTTGCAAGTTCCAATTAAAGGTCCAGTAGCATATTCCGTGTAATTCAGAGGGATTTTCATATTCCAAAATCTAGTTTTCTGTAACAGTAGGTGCATCTAATCTTGAGTTGTCAGTGGTTAATGGCATGGCAAAAACAAAAAGAAAAACCTAATTGTAAAAATGCCTTCCAGGTGATAGGAATGCATCTAAAATTTTCATTAATCATGGATTGATAGCTTCATAACTACCTGTGTGAAAAATGAGTCATTTTCAAAAATGAAATCCATAAAAGCAGAGCAAGTGTGAGACCAGAGTTCAAGCTCACACACACACACACACATACTAAGTAGTAGAAATGTGTTCTTTCATGTTATATAAGTACTTCTAATTGTATCACCTACAAAATGAAATTATTTCTCTGTGAGTTGTTTTTTTGGGACATGAGGCTTGAACTCTGGGTTTGGGCACTGTCCCTGAGCTCTTCAGCTCAAGGCTACCACCCTACCCCTTGAGCCACAGCACCACTTCGGTTTTCTGTTGGTTAATTTCAGATAAGAGTCTCAGGGAGTCATCAAAAATTCATAGAACTGAACCCTGTATTTCTCCTGTAAAGCATCATTCAACATTTTTAAATTCAGTGTTCATGTTAATGTTAAAGGCCATAACTAGCTCAAATAATAATCAGCCATAGTAGAGAAATAAAGATTAAAACACAAATTATGTTAACCGTGAATTACAATGCCAAAACATAGCAAGGGAATACCATAAAACTGCTAGATTATGGTATCAGTGTAAGATAATGAAGCAGCTGTGGAAAAGAGGCAGTTTTTACTAAAGAGGTTCAGCTCTACATACTTGCTTAAGAGAAACCAATGTTTTGTAAGACAGGATTATGAAAATATCAAACTGTGGTTAAGAAAATCAATGAAAATAAAAATTGTAACCATTCTTCATTTAAAATATTAATAACTCATAGAATGTATCAGGAAGACACACTTTAGTGCAGTACTAATAATTACTGATGCTTTATACTGGTGGCTTGTGCTTTTAATATGACCAAAAAAAATATTCAAGACAGTCTCATCTCCAAGTAGCCAGGCAAAAGTCATGATGGAGCTGTGGCTCAAGTGTTAGAGAGCCAACTGTTCAAGAATGTCTCTAAATTTAAACCTCAGTGCCAGCAAAAATAAGGAAGAGTAATAATAATGGCTAACTGACATTTCAAAGATTTTTATAGAAGAAAGTGAATGACGTGATTTTTAATAAAAGTAATATAAAATGAGCTGACATCTGTAGTGTTGCAAAAATAATAAAAAACTTCTAAAATATTTTACTTGTAATAGTTGTAGAATGGAAAACTAAATATTTATGAAATTACTTTTCTGCGCAAAACAAACGGTGAAAAGTTTAAGCTGTTTGCCTTATTTTAGTCTGAACTTTCTAAATTTCTCTCATGAGTAATTTTGATTCTCATGGAAAATTACTATTTTTCTCTGCTTTACTTCATATCATAAGCTTCACACTATACTCTCAAGGATAATTTCCCAGTAGTTAAACTAACATTGAAAATTAAAGTTGTTTTCAGTATTGTTTGTTATAATAAGGTATTTCTAGGTATTTTTTGGTGTGGAACTCTAAAAGAAAAATTAATGAGCCAAATCATATGAATATATTACATTTATTGTACTACCAGATTATTATTTTCCTGAAAATGAAACCTTTATTAACTTTGATATACATCAAATGTAGAATATTTCTCTTTTCCTAAAGATAAACTGGTGTGTGCCTTTGATCCTGGCAAAGACAGGAAGACTAATATAGGTGTATCACAGCTCATACAAGTACTTAGGAGGAAATGAAGTGAGATTTAAGTCCTCAAAATGGCTGGTAAAGGGCCCTGGCTGGAGATGGGGCTCAAAAGGTAGAGTACTAGTCTACATAGCACAAGCCCTGAGTTCAAACCCCAGTAGGTCTCCTCTAAAATTTGTAGCTGATTTTAAAAATTGTCTTATTTCTAATTCTCTACTCTTTTGAGAATTTTTCAGTCATTTCACCACTAGTATTTGCAGTGTTTTATTTTAAATGTTGTTAAATAGAATTTTTAGAGGAGAATTTGAAAAAAGTATAAATAAATATATCCAAATGGTAAAAAAAAAATCAACACATTTTATTAACATTGTACCTTTATTATGTTATAAAAAGCATCTTGTATTCATTCATTGTTCAATTATACCATTTTTCAACACTTGCTTCCTTTTGTACTAGCTGGTTTCATGTTAACAGATATCTTATGTATTTGTTCAAATTTATTTAAATTGTATGTCAAAGATTTTACCAGGTATACCCATTCTACCCCAAAGCATTTCACATACTATCAAGTGAAGTATATGTGCCTTTTTTTTTAATTGCCAATCCTGGCCACTGTCCTTGGGCTTTCTCAAGGCTAGTGCACTACCACTTAAGCCACAGCACCACTTCTGGATTTTTTTGTGTATGTGGTACCCAGGAATCAAACCCAGAGCTTCATGCATTGTAGATGAGCACATCACTGCTAGGCATGCTCCTGACCAATATGTCTATATTTTATTTCCAGAATTCATTTGTTTTATTTTTTAGGAGATGCAGCCAAAGGTCTGTAAATTGAATTACCTCTCATTAGATTTTTACATAAGCAGTTTGAAATTTTTACATTTTAACATAACAATGTCTGTCCTACTAAATGTTAAATTGTCAGGATAACATGATGTGATCATTTTTGTGTTAATCATTAAAAAGTGAAAGGCCCTCAGCCTAATTTCAGTTATGTGCTGAAATCTAAATGCCAGTGATTGTATATAGGGATTCACTTCTTGAATACTTGTTAAATATGTCATTTGAAATATGATGTAAAAATCAATGTTAATAAATTCTTTAATAAAAAAATGTTTATGGAAAAAATTGAAAGGCAAAGTGTCATTCAGTTTATGTACAGCTGATAATAGTGGTTCATACATAGCCAGTAGAACACTTAGTTTTACTACAAAGAATATGTGGACTTCCTTCAACTGTGAACAGTTAGTGTTACACAGATAAAACTATCTGGAAAGAAGCTGGGTGCCAGAGGCTGTTTGGAGTGAATTCTCCTTTGAAGGCTTAATAGAATTCAGCTGTGCATGTATCTTGTCCTGGGCTTTCATTGGGTGGGAGATCCTGTATTGCCATTTCCATTTCATTTTAGTTGGTTTAGGTCTTCTTGGTTTAGTTTTGGTATAACAATGTTTGTTAGAAATTCATTTCTTCTAGATTATCAAATTTGTTAGCATAATGGTTTACAGATTATTCCCTTATAATGTTTAGAATCTTGCTTGTTTCTGTTATGATGTTCCCATTCTCATCTCTGATTTTGTTTCCTCTCTCTCTCCCTCTCTCCCTCCCTCCCTCTCCCTCTCCCCCCCTCCCCCTCCCCCCCCCTCTCTCTCCCCCTCTCCCTCTCCCTCTCCTCCCTCCTCCTTCTTCTTCCCTCCCTCCCTCCTTCCTCCTCCTCCCCCCTGTTCCTCCCTCTCCCCCTTCCTCCTCCTCCTCCTCTTCCTCCTGTCCTTTTTTTTCTGGTCAGTTTTACTAAGGGTAGGTCAATTTTGTTAATTTTTTCAAAGCAACTCTTTTGTTGAACCTTGCTAAGGTTTTGGAGGGCTCTAATTCATTTCATTCTGATTTATTTGTTTCTGTCTACTGGATTGGAGTTTGGCTTGTTGCTCATTTTCAAGAAGCTTAAGGTACATGATTAAATTGTTGGTTTGAGATTTGTCTAATTTGTTGATGTAGGAACTCAGCTATAAATTTTCCTCTTAGTTCTTCCTTTGCGGTATCCCAGAGGAGCTGGTATTTTGTGTGTTCATTTCTGTTAAATATTATGAATGTATGAATTTCCTTTCTCATATCTTCAGTGACCCACTCACTGATGATTCAAAAATGTTTCCATGAGTTACAGGCTTTTCTATGGTAGCTTTTCGTGTTGAGCTCTAATTTTATTCAGTTGTGTTGTAGGAGAAAGCAAGGAATGATTTCAATATTTCTGATTTTGCTTTGTGACCTAACATGTGGTCTGTTTTGGAGAAAGCTCTATATGCTGCCAAAACAAATGTATATTCTGAGGTTGTTTGGTGAAATATTCTGTAGATGTCTCATGTCTAGTTAGTCTATGCAATTGCTTACTTCGGAAGTTTCATTAAGTTTTTGCCTGGCTGATCTATCTGGAGGAGACAGTAATGTGTTAAATCACCAACAATCAATGTGTTTAGATCTATGTGTGGATTTAGAGTAAGTAGTGTTTATTTTCATTAATTTGGTTGTTTTTAGAATTTGGTGCATAGATATTTAGTATTGTTATATCATCCTGTCGAAGAGATCTCTTTATTAGTATGTAATGTCCTTCTTTATATGTTCTTACTAATTTTAATTTGAAGTTTGTTTTATCTAATCTTAAGATTCCAACTGTGTTGCCTGTTTATTTTGAGTGGGAGTTGAGGTTCTTTGACTCGCCATTTTTCTTAATTCTATGGTGTATTCTGCCCATTTGGAAATCTAGTACCACATCAGACAAAATTTTCTGACAAAAACCAAGCCAGAGCCCTGTAGCTGCACAGACTTTAGAGGTTCACAAAAATAGATAGCTATTTTCACTCTCTCTCCTTTTAGGATAGGAAAGCAGTTCCAGTAACAGCAGAGAGCACAGCTTTAAGTCAAAAAACACCCTGAGCCCTCTAATTACACTGACTTTAGAGGTTCAAAACCATACATAGGTATTCTCCCCCCCTTCTTTCTGTTATGGGAGGTGATATTGTTTTTAGGAGTGGGTATTATATATAATTGTAATCAGTGAACAAATCTGTCATGGACTTTAAAGCAAATTGAACCAATAAGACAACAAGATGAGCCACTATGACACAGTCAATATTGATACAGATACAGTGTAGCTCAATGACAAGCAACTAGAGATCACCAGACTAAAGAAAATGAAGGAGGGAAGTTCCCAAATTAATGGAAAATGGGCTGCGATGAAATTAGAAGAAAAATGAAGAGATTTAATGAAAAAATCGAAGGAGGAAAATGTAAGAGCAGAGGAATGTAGATGAGGATGGGAACAGAAGGAAGAAAACAAAGATCTAAACTCAGGGGAAAATTTTTTAAAAATTTAAAAATTTATGCATGTGTAAAGTAATAATACTAAACTTGAAAATACTAAGATTGAGAAATTAAAAAATGAGTAATCAGCAGGGCACGATGGCTCACGCCTCTCGCTGCTCAGGAGGCTGAGATCTGAAGATAGCAGTACAAAGTCAGCTGTGGCACTAAAGTCCATGAGATTCTTTAAATCCAGTTAACCACTAGAAAATCAGAAGTGGGGCTGTGGCTCCAGAGGTAGGGTGGTAGCCTTGAGCTGAAGAGCTTAGGGACAGTGCCCAGACTCAGAGGTCAAGCCCCAGGACTGACCAAAAAAAAGTCATATGGACTTACAGACTGCTAGTCTCTGTATCCCTCCTTCCAGACTAACTAAATGTAACACAGGAAGCAGGTTGGTGATTTCTGGAGATTGGAGTCTCTGCAAGTGAGCTTGAGTATGGGTTGGATTGTAGTGTGTCTGGATTTAGTGGCCTTCCACAGAGACAAGCTGAGATTTTAGGGCCCAGGCTTCAGTCATTCTCTGCTTTTAAGGCCTATCCGTGTGTGTGTGTGTGTGTGTGTGTGTGTGTGTGTGTGTGTGTGTGTGTTATCCAAGTGAGATTTTACACACTTGTCTTTTTAATTTCTCCTTGGGTGGGGAGGTTGCAAGGGTGGTGGTGGTGGTGTGAGGTCTGCCTTCTAGAAGCTGCTCTATGAGATAGAGTGAGGATGTTTTTTGTAGAGTAGTCCTGATTTTCCTTGTTTTTTTGGACACAATCTGTGACCATCTGTAGCAAGTAGGATGTGGACTACAGATCTGCTATAGTCAGTTCTACTCCTTGCCATCAATTTCACACTGGAGATTAGTGAAAAAGCCAAGCACATTCTGACTCTGGTGTCTTTGTTCTGTTCTTTCTGACTGCTGCTGTGGCCATTACCACCACCAGTACTGGCATGTGCTCAAATGTGTCTTCTTAAGCGAAGCTGCCTGAATTTTTCCTCTCTGGCCAAAATCTCTGCACTATTATAGCTTCCTTGATGTGACTCTCTAGCCTTGAACTTTTAAGTGGGACCCTGACACTGGTTTTTTGGAGAGTTCCATTAGATTCCAGCTGCACTTCTGACATCTGCTCACTCATAGCTTACATTTGTTTGGAACATAGGAGAAAAACCAAGAAAATAGATTGATTCAATTAAAGGTTTTCACTGGCAAATATCCCTGAATTCTCACTCAGTGAATGTACTCACAGCCACTTGTTTTACTTTTTTTCCATTTGCTTCCCAGTCTTCTTCAGCTTCCCTACTAACTTAAATCTTTTCCCTGAATTTGGTTTTCTCTGCATAAATGAAGGCCTTCATCTGTGATATTTCACTTGAAGACTATTCAAATTCACAGTGTGCCTAACTCAATTTACTTTCTTGACTTATGACCTTACTTTCTTGTTCCTTGTCTATTAGCAGAATTAAGGTCTTCTTAGTCATGAAGATTTAAAGCTTTGAGGATAACACTTTTTTTATCTTTATTAGAATTACTAGTATATATCACTCATTATGGATTTCCTTGTGACAGTTTTATGCATGTAAATAAAATGCTTTGGTCATATTCACCTTCCGGCTATCTCCATGTTCTTTCTATGAAGTCTGCCTTCTCTCTTCAAGTTTTTGTTTTATGTTTTTAACCTTGTTTACCAAAGATGAGAAAAAATGTGTCATATTAGTCTTTCTGAGTCTGGCCTATTTCACTTGATAAAATGATTACTGGTTCTACCGATTTTCCTGCAAATGGCATAATTTAGTTTACTTTAGCTAAATGGCAATCCTTTATGTGTCTACCACATTTTTCCCTGTCATCTGTTGTTGAGTATCAAGGGTAATTCCTTCACATTGATGTTGTGAATAATTATAACGTGGAGATGCAGCCTGGTAGATCTGAAAGAAGGGGAGGGATGAGAAAGGGTTAACTTTTAACTTTCCTCTTTTATTTTCACTTGCTTCATTGTGCCTCACCTTCATTCCTGGTTTCATTGTCTGCCATATCACCAGTCTCACAGATCTCCATATAACTTAAATAATTAATATATCTGTAATTGCACTCTTCTCCTGTGAAAAGTATTTGTTTCATCATTGTCACTAAATTCTGAATTGCTAATATGATATGGAAGTTCTTTATGATACTCTTAAAAATTGTATCTACAGTACCTCAGACTTACTCGTCTTTTAATCTCCAGACTAAAGCCATGCTGTTAGAGCCATGCTGCTATAAAGCCTTTGTTGAGGTTGCTTATCAGTCACCCGAATTTTGAAAGATAAAGCAACACTAGAGCCCTTACTAAACCAGTGCAAAGCACAGTGCTTGAGATAAACATTGCCACATGCTCACTTCAGTTCTAATTCTCTTTTTTATTTATTTTATTTTATTTGCCAGTCATGGGGCTTGAACTCAGGACCTGAGCACTATCCTTGGACTTTTGTCAAGGCTAGAGCTCTACCAGTTGAGCTATAGCACCATTTCCTGCATTTTTCTATGTGTATGGTACTGAGGAATTGAACCTGGGTCTTCATGCACTCTAATCAAGCACTCTACCACTAGCCCAAACTCCTGGCCATAATTCTCTTTTAAAAAAAATGTTATTCCAAAATTTTCCTATTCTAGATGAGATATTTTGTTACTATATATAATGTTCTTTTTAGGTGCTGAATTTCCTGTTTATAATCTATTGTGCTCATGTCTATCATCTCCATGGCAAATTTTTCTAATCACAGAAAAAATACATTCAAGTTGTCTAGTGGTGTAAAGTATATATAAGTGTGTAGAGATAAGTGGCTTTTGTGAGTATGAGTGTCTTTACAATTTCTGTGCATATTTCACAATGTTTGGTTGAAAGTATTTATTAGCCTTATACAACTTAGAGTGTTACTGTTTTATTAGACCAAATCATGAATTGTAGCCTTTCTAATTACAAACATTTCCACATCATGAACCTAGGGAAAACACAAAATTTAAAATTCTGTTTATGACTTGTGTAGAATGTGTAATAAAGTCCCTTTATAGTAATGGAAAATTTTAGAGCTTACCTGCATTACTAGAGGGATTTGTTTCTTGTTTCCTTTTTTGGATGTAAGCATAGTTGTGCTAAGGATAAAATCTTGTTTTAGATAGAATTTGTTTATTCCTTTCAATAATTAGCCATATTTCCTTTATTGTTTTTATTTTGTTTTGTTGCCAATGGAATTGATTTTCAAGATGCTTTCTGTGGTCTTTTTATGATATGGATTGTTAAGCTCTCTTGAGACAAAATCTACTTATTGGGTTTTGTCTTGATCTTCTAGTATAGTAGGTAGTGTGATGAAAAGGTGGCTATGGTAAAATAGGAAAACAGCAAGACATTTACACTCTTGCTTAGTCTGTGACACCATTTTTTATTTGAAATACTAGTTTGATCTTAAAAAGCAAGTAGCACAAAGATTTCAGTTTAAAGTGAATCAAAGCTACTTAAAAAAATACCTATGAGTAAGATTCGTAAAATTCAATGAAAATTGTTGTTTGTTAATTAATCAAGCCTTTATAGCATTTCTTACTTCTTACTTTCAGATTTATTTTTGATAACTAAATAGGATATCATATAAAAATGTGTATTAAGCTGAGATGGGTTCTTTTGATCACAATAAAATAAAAATAGCAGTGTGACATGGACAAAAGGCTACATAGCAGGAATCAGTCTTCAATTGTCCATTCAATTCTATTAACTGCTGTGATAAAATTTTCAGAAACCATCATGCAGGCCATTTAGAACTTAGTTCTAACATTAATCTCCTTTTTCGTTACTTAAATCCATTTATTGAGGCATCATTTCAACCATGCCAATTAAATAAGTGTGCAATTTATCAGAGTTTTAATGCAATAAATTTCTGAAAGTTTCCAGATTATACTAAACACTCACTTATTATAGTATAAAAAATATTAATTTATAAAACTTCATGAATAAAGGATTTTACATTTCTCATTCTGTTCACTCTAACACTCATCAACCAAGAGGTGCAATCTAAATACTATGAGTAATCAGATTCTTTGGGTTGCATGCAAAATTGAAATTTCAGACAAAAATTGAGAAAATAAAATTCATTCAACTTTATTTTACTTAGCATTGACTGTGTGATACACTGATCCTTTCTTTTTTTTTTTTTTTTTTGCCAGTCCTGGGCTTAGGCTCAGGGCCTGAGCACTGTCCTTGGACTTTCTCAAGGCTAGAGCTCTACCACTTGAGCCTCAGCACCACTTCTGGCTTTTTTCTATGTATATGGTACCAAGGAATCGAACCCGGGTCTTCATGCATGCTAGGCAAGCACTTTTATCCACTAGGCCAAACTCCCGGCCCCTACACTGATCCTTTCTTTAAAAAGAAAAAACAGTTGATAGCCAGTCACAGAAGCTCAAGTGTTTGTTCTTAACTATCTCGGAGGCAGAGATTGGGGACTATAAAAGTTTACAAGACTTATCTGGGTGCAGTGGCTCACGCCTGTAATCTTAGCTACTCAGGAGGCTGAGATCTGAGGATCAAGGTTCAAAGCCAGCCCAGGCACAAAAGTATCTGAGAGTCCAATTAACCCCTAGAAACTGGGAAGTGGGGCTTGGCTCAAAGGGTTAGGACAGTAGCCTTGAGCTGAAGAGCTCAGGGACAGTGCCTAGGCCAAGTTCAAGCCCCATGACCCCCCCCCCACACACACACACACAAAAGTTTACAAGACTTTATCTCAACCAGTTGCTGGATGCTGTGGTGTGTACCTGTTATTTCAACTAAGGGAGGAAATACGTTGGATTAGCACAGTGGCACATGCCTAAACTAGGACGCATAAGCATAAGTAGGAGGGTTTCAGGCCACAGTTTGTCCAAGCTTAAAGTGAGAACCTACCTCCCCTAACCCCCTAAAAAAAGTAAAAGAGGGGTGGAGTCATGCATGGGTAGAGCATCCAAATACATGGCCCTGAGTTCAGTCTTCCCAAATAAAGTACTTTTTAACAGACAGTTGTTTGTAGATCTTTTTGCACAGTCCATTTAGATTTCAGATCAGTACTGATCAAGATTTTCTCATTTTAAAACGACTAGGAGACAAATCTAGCAGTGAAGTCTTAGATTGATTATTCCTGGAACATTTAAAAAACATTTTGAGTAAATTTATTGCCCCAGGTTGCCCAAATTCATTTACTTGAATGAATTTGCTCCTCCCTTTAAACTACTCATTTAAGCTATTAATTATTGGGTGGTTATTTTGCATGGAGCACTTTTTGTGTTTGAAATCAGTCTCACATTGCTAAACTGGCATCTATTGTCGAATCACATTTCCAACCCTGTGTTTTGGTACTTATTTTTAATGTTGGATGTAGCTATGTACCCTGGCATGCACCTGTATCCCAATGTGCCTATTTTAGGTTTCTAGTTCCTAGGTGACAAGCAGGTACCATCATATCCAAAGTCTGCCAAATTATTTTCTGCCCTAAAAGTTTACCTGAACTGAAAATTCTGAAACTCCCAGGAAGTCACCATATTGATGCAGAACTTACTGTGGCATAGCATACTGCAGCCCACAAGTCCTGGACCCAAGCAATCCTCTACTCTCAGCTTTCTGAGTGGCTGTGACATGTGTGCCACTGATGAACTAATAATGCAACAGTGATACTCACTAGGCACTATGTGAGAAATGAACTTTACAACTTAGGGGAGAAGGGACTGGGGTGAGCAAGAGAAAATGAAGGAGAGGGTAATAGTATTCCAGAAGAAATGTACTCATTACCTTATTTATGTAACTGTAACCCCCGTTTATCACTTTTACAATAAATAATAAATAATTTTAATTACATAAAATCATTCTTTAACGAATACTGATGTCATTTGTAGAATTTTTTCAAGTCCTTGTCTATGCAGATCAATATTATTTAGATGACCATTAGCAGTATTTTTATGTGGAACTAATTTTTAGCTTTATTGGATATCTTTATAGTTCCATTACTAATGAAATAAATAAGGAAAATGAGTTTTCTTATTATTTCTGGTTTTAAAGTAAATTGTGAGATGAAAATATTTGAAATATTGACTTTTTCATATTTACTATTTATGTAAGAATTTTGTTTTATTTTTGGACAGAGGACTTTTCTATGCCATCAAGGCAACCATAAGCTCCTACCTCAACTCCAGAATGCTGGGATTATAACTGTGTCCTACCATGCCCAAGAAACACTTATTTAAAGTGCTGCCATTTTATTTCTTACTAGATGTTAGGAATTTCAAGTAAGTTATCACTATCAAAATTTTTCAAATGTAGTTTAGGTAAAAGTTTTTTTTTTATCAAACCATACCATTTAGAATAATTGTTGTCATTTATTTTTGGTATTTATGGTAGTTTATTCTTTTCCCATAAATATATATATAGGTTTTCTTTTTACATATTTTAAATAAATTGTATAAAGTGTGACAAGTGAAGCAGTGAATTCTGTTTCTTGTTCAGCTTATTCAAAAAACATATTCAGAATCATCCCATTTTCTTCATGGGAAATTAGTTCCAGGAAATCTCCCTCTAGATCACAATATATAGATCTTTGAGAACCTTGTATAAAATGTTTAGCATTTACGTAGAGTGAGTACACATCCTTCTATATATTTTACATCACCTCTTAGTGTACTTATAATATTAAATTAAGTGTTACATAGTTATATATTTCATGGAAAATAATGACATGAAAATTACATCTGTACACATCCAATTTAGACTCAAACTTTTCCCAAGTATTTTTCATATATAACTAATTTGAATCTAAGCATGCAGAGCCTGAAAATGTAGAAGGCTGACTCTGCAGTGTGTGTGTGTACATATATGTGTGTGCTTGCACGCTTGTGTGCATGTGTGTGTGTGTGCATTCATGTTGTTTTCCTCAGATATATGATGTCTTTATTATGTGTTCTTCTTACCTATTACACGAGTGTGGTTTATTCATTTTGCCTGTACTCATCTGTTTTATCGGTCTGTGACTAACCATGGTTTCATAAAACTCCCAATCCAGTTTCCTAGCTAAAAGTTCCAATTCTACTACTCAGCGTAAGTGGGAATTAGAGTGTACAAGAAATTCATTTCTTTGTCTTTTCCTGTGCATGTCTAAAAGAAGTATCTTAATACTTGTTACAGTAGTCTTCTCAAGTTTATTACCTAAAAGTGTGATCTAGTTAATCAACATAGAGTTAACTCCCATACATATCTTGCTCAACCAAGTTGATACAAAGAAACTCACAATTCCACACTGTTATCAATCGTGTTTAAACTGTGTGTGATCTGAGAGTTTCCCCACCCTTACCTTTGTAAAAATTATGCCTCCTTAAAAACCAGGACGATGGACCAGGAGTTTGGCCTAGTGTTAGAGTGCTTGCCTAGCATGCATGAAGACCCGGGTTCGATTCCTCGATACCATACATGTAGAAAAAGCCTCAGGTGTTTTGGCTCAAATGGTAGACCTTGAGACATTCCAAGAATAATGCTCAGGCCCTGAGTTCAAGGCCCAAGATTGGCAAAACAAAACAAACAAAGATAAACAGATGACAGGAAGTGGCGCTGTGGTTCAAGTGGTAGAGCGATAGCCTTGAGCTTGAACTCTAGCCCATGACTGAAAAAAAAAAGACAAATGATACTCCAAAATAAGGTCAATATTAATATGCTTAACTTGGGGACTTAGTAAATAAAATAAGAATTTTAATTTTGTTGAAAGTAGTACATCTTTAATTGAAATTCTTAGTCATACGGAGAAAATAAACCAGAGGTTTAAGATGAAGAACATGAAATAAGATTTAATTTCTGGTGTGTAATATTCACAAGATACAATGGTAATTTCATGACAGTAATGTAGTCACTCCATGGGGCTTTGATTATAGATGCTAGGCTTCTGTACCTTTTTAATTTTTTTTGTTTTTCTAGAAACATATTATCTTTTAATTCATCTGTATGTGACATAAAATTCACTTTCTCACTAAAATGATATTCTCTCCCTATTTAACTTTTCCTTAACATATATTCTTAGCAAATTGAAAAACACCTACCTAGTACTATGTAATACTGTTTTACCTTTCTGGAAACATAGAAAATATATCTAAATTTACTTTATTGGGGCTTAATTGCTAGAACTTATAAGTCCACAATTACATCTTTAGCATCACAGGATCAAATTAAAGTCCTAAAGTCCCATAGGCTCTACATCCATAACGTGTTCACAGAGACCTTACAAATAAAGAAAAGCTCACGTCCTAAATTACAGCACAATTCATATTCTATCCATGACTAGTAAATCAGTGAAAACTCAGTCTGAAGCAGATTTGTACAAAAAAAGTAAAATAACACAAGGGAGAAAAAAGGCAGACCTAGTTTGTTCTTGTTAAATTGGATAGCTGAAGAAATAAGACGTTTTCATCATATTAGCAGTATTTAAGAAATAGATTTGGTTGATTCTGTTTCTCAGTTACAAATGTAATCATCTTAAAAACCTCATTGTGCTTTAATCTGAACCATTTCCTCATAGTGCTCCCTGAAACTGTTTCTCTTTGAGAACTCAATGACAAAATTCTAAGACATGGCAGTGTTTCCTTCCCTTTGTATTTATAAGGGAGAAGAGAATTAGTGGAATATTTCAATGCATAGTATTTGACTTACTTTTTATTATGTTAATAACTGAACATCTTTGATAAATGTAATGAATATATTCTCAAAATAAATTTAAACTGAAATTTTTCTTGCCAACACTTTTAATGGAAGCCTGATGAATGAATGATTCTCAGAGATGGTTGTACTTTGATTCCTTACATTATTGCCCATATCTGTTTCAATAAAACAAACATTAAAAACTCATATACCTACACCTGAAATTTGCTGCCAAATATTAAAGCAATCATATTGATTTCCTTACTTAAATGTACTCCCAATTTTTTGTTGTTGTTGACAGTCTATGCCTATAATCCAAGGTTTTAAGAGGCTGAGACAGAAAGATAGTGAATTCCCAGGTCAGGCTGGGTTATGTAGTAAGGCTCTGTCTTAATTGGAAGAGAAAGAGAAAGAGAGATTCTTAGAAGAAAACCATGGTTAGTATTTTAAGAAAATGGTAATGGAGAACTTGTCTCATCTTTACCTTATATCTTTCTTTTTTGAACATCTAGCCTTTGCATTTTTTCTACAAATAGCACATTTTAAAAATTATGAAGTAAATACTTCAAGATAATTGGATTTATGACATTTCATTTCTTAGAGAAGGTTCTGTAAAATACTGTATGATCATGATGTTTATAGATGGCATGGATAGATAAATTCGTTACTGAAAAGTTTTTTGGGTTTCTTTATTGTAGAATTTCCCATTACCAATGTGAATAGTACTATATGTAATATTTCTGTTCAAAACTAACTAAAAAATTCCTTTCTTGTGGGTGCAAAAGATAGGACACACATTTTCTTTAATCTTTTTTTTTTAGTTTATTTTTGGGGTAATGTATAGAGGGGTTACAGTTACATTCTTCAGGTAATAGGTATATTACTTCTCACATATTGACACCCCCTCTCATGTTTTTGTTCCTGCTTCCCTTCCCCACCCCTTCCCAATCATCTTGTTTTACCCCCTTCCCTTTCCTATTTCAAATAAACAAATAAATTTATATGCTATATACCCGGTAAAAAAGTCAGATATAGTAACCATATGAGACATCTTTGTAATCTTAAAATGAGTTTCCCCAGCTGGAAGTAGCCTGATCTCTTTAGTCTTGTCTTTTCTCTCTCTCTCTCTCTCTCTCTCTCTCTCTCTCTCTCTCTCTCTCTCTCTCTCTCTCTCTCTCTCTCTCTCTCTCTCTCTCTCTCTCCCCTCTTCCCCTCTCCCCCTCTCCCCCTTTCCCCCTTGCCCCCTCTCCCCTTCTCCCCCTCTCTCTCCCTCTCTTCCTCCCCCTCCCTCCCTCCCTCCCTCCCTCCCTCCCTCCCTCCCTCCCTCCCTCTCTCCTTTCTTCCTTCCTTCCTTCCTTCCTTCCTTCCTTCCTTTTTCTTCCTTTCTTCTTTCTTTCTTTCTTTCTTTCTTTCTTTCTTTCTTTCTTTCTTTCTTTCTTTCTTTCTTTCTTTCTTTCTTTCTTTCTTTCTTTCTTTCTTTCTTTCTTTCTTTCTTTCTTTCTTTCTTTCTTTCTTTCGGTTGTGGGGCTTGAACTCGGCTTGGGCGCTGTCTCTTAGCTCTTCAGCTCAAGGCTACTACTGCCTGCCCCTTGAGCCAAGCCCTATTTCCCATTTTCTAGGGGTTAATTGGAGATAAGATTTTCAAGTCCTTTTCTGCCCAGGCTGGCTTTGAACCTTGAACCTCAGATCTCGGCCTCCTTAGTAGCTAGGATTACAGGCATGAGCAACACATCTAATCCTGAATGTTGTTTCTTATTTTAGCAACTTTTCTGTTTCAGCTGCCTTCCAATTGTGATTCTCCGAATCTATCCTCCTGAGTAGCTAGGATCGAAAAATTGGACACATATTTTATATGTAACATAGGTAGAGGAATGCTAGGCAATCATTTGGAAGCATTAATTTTTGGGGGTGTGGTGGGGAGAGTAGTTTATTTTTTAAGAATTTATTAACGTAGACTTTTACATCATATTTTAAATGACAGGTTTAACAAATGAGTGATCAAGAAGGGATTCTCTATTTACAATCACTGGGACTTAGTATTTAGAACTTAATAAAAATTAGGCTAAGGGTTTGTATGTCATAGAAACATATTAATTTAAGAAATAATAAAACATTATGTCTATAAAGTCATAGATTTTTTTTTTGCCAGTCCTGGGCTTGAGCTCAGGGCCTGAGCACTGTCCTTGGACTTTCTCAAGGCTAGAGCTCTACCACTTGAGCCTCAGCACCATTTCTGGCTTTTTTCTACGTATGTGGTACCAAGGAATCGAACCCGGGTCTTCATGCATGCTAGGCAAGCACTTTAACCACTAGGCCAAACTCCCAGCCCAAAGTCATAGATTTTTATATCTATATAGTTGTGTTTATATTTCCATTACCATGTCCATAGCATTGGGTATGCAGATATTGAGTCCTCACTCTTGTAGTCTTTGGATTTAATAGCCACATATTAAGGATACCATGCACCTTTTGTTCTTTAGTTCTTGACTTGTCTCATGATTTGCTCTAGATTCATCCACTTCCCTACGAATGCCATTATTTTATCGCGTCTGTTGGCTATGTAGAATTCCATTGTGTATATATACCACATTTTCTGTATCCATTCATCTGCAGTAGGGCATCTGCATTGTTTCCATCACCTGGCTATTGTGAATAGTGCAGAGATGAACATAGCTGAGCAGGTGTCCTTATCATATCCTGGGTTATGATGTTCAGGATAGATGCCCAGAAGTGGTATGGCGGGATTATAGGGAAGGTCTATTTTCAGTTCTTTAAGAAAGCTCCAGACTGCTTTCCTTACTACACCAGCAGTGTAGTAAGGTTCCTTGTTCTCCACAACCCCGCCAGCAACTGTCATTGTCTGAGTTCAAAATCTTGGCCATTCTTGTTGGGGTAAGGTGGTATCTTAGGGTTGTTTTTATTTGCATTTCCTTTATGACCGTGATGATGAACATTTTCTCATATGCTTTTCTGCCATTTTAATCTCTTCCTCTGATAAGTCTCTTTAGTTCCCTTGCCCAATTAGTGAATGGTTTATTGGGTTTGGGGGGGATTAGTTTCTTGAGTTCCCTGTAGATACTGGATATTAAGCATTTGTCAAATGTATTATTGGTGAATATCTTTTCCCACTTGGTTGGCAGTCTCTCTACTTTTGCGACTATGTTTTTATCTGTACAGAAACTTTTTATTTTTAGGGAGTCCCATTTATTGAGTCTCTCTCCTATCTATTGTGACTCTGGGATTCTGTTCAGGAATCTTTTGCCTGTGCCTATGAGTTCCAGTGTCTCTCCTACTTTATCATGTAGCAGTTTCACAGTTTCCAGTCGGACATTGAGGTCTTCGATCCACTTTGAGTTAATGCTTGTGCATGGCAAAAGGCTAGGGTCAATTTTTAGTTTTCTGCATGTGGCTGCCCAGTTTTGCCAGCACCAATAATTGAATAGGCTGTGTTTGTTCCACTGTATATCTTTGGCTCCTTTGTCAAATACAAGTTGCCTATAGGTATGTGGTTCTATTTCTGGGTCTTCTATTCTGTTCCACTGTTCTTCTGGTCTGTTTTTGTGCCAATACCAAGCAGTTTTTGTTATTATGGCTCTATAGTAGAGTTTGAAGTCTGGTATTGTAATACCACCAGCATTGCTCTTTTTGGCTAGAATTTTCTTGGCAATTCTCGGTCTTTTCTTGTTCCCTATGAATCTTTGAATTATATCTTCTATTTCAGTAAAGAATGTCTTTGGGATTTTGATGGGGATTGCAGTGAATTTTTATATGAATTTTGGCAGTATAGCCATTTTCACTATGTTGGTTCTCCCTAGCCATGAGCATGGGATGTGTTTCCATTTCCTAGTATCCTCTTTAATTTCTTTTGTTAGGCTTTTATAGTTTTCACTGAATAGTTCTTTTACATCTTTGGTTTAGTATATTCCTAAGTATTTTATTCTTTTGGGGGCTATTGCAAATGAGATCAGATGATTCTTGATTTGGCCTTCTGTTTGTGTATTGTTGGTATACAAGAAGGCTACTGACTTCTGAAGGTTAATTTTGTATCCTGCCACTTTGCTAAAGTAGTTTATTAATTCTAGAAGTTTGGGAGTGGAGTTTGTTGGGTCACTCAAGTAGAGGATCGTGTCATTTGCGAGTAGGGATAGTTTAATTTCTTTTTCCCCATGTGGATCCCTTTGATGTCCTTTTCTTGCCTTATTGCTCTGGCTAAGGGTTCCAGCACTATATTGAAGAGAAGTGGAGAGAGTGGGCATCCCTGTCTAGTTCCTGATTTTACGGTGAATGGTTCCAGTCATTCACCATTTAGTATAATATTGGCTGTAGGTTTTTCATATATGGCTTTAACTATTTTGAGGAATAATGTACCTCTTATTCCTATTTTTTCAGTTGCTTTCAACATGAGTGGACATTGTATTTTGTCAAATGCCTTCTCCGCGTCCAGAGAAATTATCATATGATTCTTATCCTTAGCTCTATTAATGTGATGTATTACATTGATTGATTTGCAAATGTTAAACCAGCCTTGCATCTGTGAGAAGAAGCCTACTTGATCATAGTGCATTAATTTTTTAATGTTTTTCTTCATCTTAAAGTATGATTTAAAAACAATACAATTATTTACTTCTTATAAACAAAAGCTCTCATAAATCCTCAATTTGAGGCAATTTCTAGTTTTTCCCATTTGATCATATTTTTCAACTGTTAATAATATCTGTTCCTTCTACCACCAGTGTATGGTCTGAGTAATTTCTGTCTGTTCATCTTTATCACTTTTCTAGATCTTTCTGAACATTCTCTCAGCGCTGAGTACCTACTACTCATAATATGACCTCAGCTTTGTAATTCTGTTATCCTAGACTGTCATGAAGTTTTTAGCTCTTCTTTGCATAGTAAAATCTTGCTTCTTGTAAATTAGAACTCAGATTACAAATCAGTAAAATCTTCCTGCCATTCACTTATGTAGATAACACCATATCTAGATAAGCTTAAAATCCGTATTTTCCTCAGGCTGAGAATGATTAACATCTCTGTTCATTTTCTACATGTTATCCCCTAATACCATCCATGACATTCTCAACCATTATACTGTTACTTTTTTGAGCAGCACCTAAAGAACAGTGCTGTTTATAGGTCTTGGATAAGATATCCTTCTCATTATTAGGATTTACACAGAGAAGAAAACTCAACTTGCTTTTTCTCTTTTTTTTTAATGTACAGAGAGGTTACTGTTATATAAGTAAGGAAATGAGTACAATTCTTGTCAAACATTTTTATCCCCTCTCATTTTTGTTTTGTCTTGATTGTTGTATGTGTAATTTTAGATTATTGCTCTTTAATGTATATTTGTTTGTTAATTTTTATTTTTCTTGGAGGCAGATTGTCATGTTTGTTACTTTCAGATCATTCACAGGAATTTCATTGTATTTCTTAGTCTAACTTTAGGATACTTACAGGTATCAAAGAAGTAGACTTTGAAAAGCACTTAGATTCCTTCTTAGCTTTAAATATGTTTCATGTTCTTTATGTTTCTATGCTATTTAAATTTGGTAATATATGGATGGCATCTGCTCATAATCTATACAAACAAATACCTTTATTTTGACTTAATATGAAAAGATTAGGGATAGTTTTGCTATTATTATAAACATATATCTATATATCCCTATATCTATATATGCATATACATATACATATATATCCCTATATATAGGGATAGTTTTGCTATTATAGCTATATATTGTAGTTTAGCTATAATATAATAAGAATTTTTTCAGTATTAATTATTGATAAATATTTATAAGATAACATCCTCTGGATTCACAGTACAAATGAACACACATTGAGGTCATTTCCCATACCACAGTAGTAATGACAATTTTGAAACTGTAATAGTAATTAAAATATTTTCATGAGTCTTTAGAAAATTTCTTATTAAAGCACTGTTGTTTCAGAGACGAGAATTTTTATTTAGAATTGTATATTAGGAGTTTTAACATAGACATGGTCTTATATAATGAACATGCTACTATTATATCTGAATTCTAATTAATCATAGCAAAATTTGGCCAAATAATTAGTAGAGACATTTATTTCTTTTCTTTGGTATGCCACCCTTAAGCCAAGCTTTTAGCTTTTACTTTATTGTTTTACATAGCAAATTTTTCTTGGTTCTAAACCATAATCCTCTTCCCTATGCCTCCCATGTAGAAGGCATTACAGTCATGCACCCCCACACATTGCTTGTTGAGATGGTGTCCCTTAATATTTTGGTCAGGCTGGCCTCAAAACACAATCCTTCTGGTCTCTGCTTGTTGAACGGCTATGATTATTTCTTTCTGTGATAGTACCTAATTATTTCCATTCTAGTGTGTATTGAGCCAAAAGTTTTTTTATTTAATTTTCTTTTTTTCATATATTTTTATTGTAATTAGTAGAAGGATTACATTATATTCACCAGATAGAAGGTACATTACTTCACAAACATTGATACCCTTTCTCATGTTTTCAAGCCAAAAGATTTTTTATATGATGCGTTGTTATGTGGAAGCCAGAGTTTGTGGTCAGGATTGAATATTATAATCATACGATTTAGAGAGACGCTTCAGCTATACTCCTAGATTGACCAGTGTACAGAATTGGCTCATTTCAATTTCTTATCCAGAAAAGTAATTTACATAGTTCTTCTCTGAGTTTGCGTGTAGCCTAGACTAAACAATCAGAAGTTAATTAGAAAACGAGGTATTGAGCTGATTTCTCAACCTGGGTATTTCTGAAAAGATGTGTCGACAGAATAGAATCTCTTGGAATGAAAATATATTTCGGTAGGGAACATTATGGAATGATGCTCATTAAGCAATACAAAAGAATATAAGGATACTTTTTGCTGTTTCCTGTATCATTGGTAATTCATTTATATTTTCCCTCTTGGCATTTATGTTGTATTTGAATGTAATGAGAATTAATAAAATCTATGCTTCATCAAAGACCATAGTTTAATTCATTAAGCAAATAATTACTCATTAACAACTTGTTAAGAACAAGTTGAGGCTACATCTGTGTAATGAAGATTGTAATTCCTATGTTCTTGAACTTTTTGTTCTTAACAAGAGAGATAAAAACAGTAAACAGATTACAAATAATAACTTCATAAAATGATGAAGGTCATTAAGAAAGTAAAGAATCCTAATGTGATAGACAGGAATTGAGTTGTAGATATTTTATATGTGTCGAAAGTCTTCTCTGATGCAATCCGAGTCACTGAACTAATGCGTGAGTGACAAAAAGGGAGAATGGCACTGGATAGTAAAAGCCAGAGGAATGGGGCTCCCAGAATAGAGTAGCAGAAAAGGCCTAAGTGACAACAAGCTTGGCATGTTTCAGTAGCTAAAAAAGACCCAACTCCCTGGAGTGCAGAGAAAGACAGGGGAGTAATACAAGATGAGATGAGGACAGAGAGCTAAGCAGAGGCCAAGCTTTCTTCATGGGTTTGAAACCTGTAGTAAAGAATTTAGATTTAACCAAAGCATTACAATGTGAAGCCACTTGGTTTAATAAGGGTAAATTACAAATAATTTACATGTTTAAAAATGACTTTTGATGGAAAGTTTAGGAACAAAACAAAAGGGGGTAATTAACAGATTATTAGAATGAATCTATAGACACAGTGATGGCTTCAATTTGGGAGGTAATCAATAGAGCGACTGAATTCAGTCAGAATGAATTTCTGTGATATTTATAATGAGGAGATGAAATGAGGATTCTTCCAGGAATAGCTAAGCAATAAGGAAGCTCAGAATAACAAGTTGTTTCCACAAAGAGACAGGTTTAACTGAGGCTACCACATAGAAAGGAAATGCAAAAATGCCAAAATATGATTTTTTTCCTTATTTTTTTTTACTGATATGACTGCCATGCTATCCTGTTGACTGGAAAACTTTGAAAAACTTTGGCATCTTTCTTCCTTGCTCTTTCTTACATCAATATACTTACAGAAAGAAAAAGAAGCATCAGAACTGGAACTGGGAGTGATCTGGAGTATATGTGTTCATTGTAGAATTCGCTATGCAGAGACTTAATAATGGAACTAGATGAGATTCAAGAGTAGAGAAGACCAAGTCAGTAGTCTAATCATGATGAATGAAGATATTTCCGATGTCTGGTAACTAGGGCGTCCAGCATATAAGCAATGGAATCTCTTGTAGGCAGATGTAAGCAGATCATGGCAGTGAGAGGTCTAGTCCAGGTTCTTATTTTAATGCTGTAACCAACTGGATTTTCAAATCATCTGGTGTCCTCTGATATAAGAAGGATAGGGTATGAAACATGAAGTCGTACCTAATGGTCTGGGGAAGGTTATAGCTCATGTGAGCTAACTGAAGGATACTCAAGGACTTAATTCACTGGGAGCAGCTTAGTGATTAGGGGCAGGAAGCCAGAAACTGCAAGAGGAGCAGATAGGAAACCATAAACTCAGAGATCCCATCCAAAGGAAAAGCCAGCTGTGACAGAGAGCCAGTTATCTGTCATCACATAGATGAGTGGCAGTGAGTGACCAGGAGTCCAAGTATCTGTCTTGGACTGGAAGAAAAGTCAGGACAACCCTGTGAGTCAGGAGATTTGAGCTTATAGAGAATTGTGTACTCTTGTGACAGTATTTCAGTGTAGCCAAATAACTATTATGTCCAAGTGATTCCTAACCTGGAATTTCTTCATCTGTGGCAATTGTTACTCTTACCACTTTTATATTTCCCAAGATAAGAGACAAAGGTCAAAAACCTGATAAGAAAGAAGTCAAAAAAGATGTTCTCCAGATTTTACCAACCCAAGTGACTAAGGTTACAGATGTGAGCCACTGACATCTATTTTTATTTTTATTGTTTGCCAGTCCTGGGCCTTGAACTCAGGGCCTGAGCCCTGTCCTTGTGCTTTCTCAAGGCTAGAGCTCTACCTTGAGCCACAGCACCACTTCCAACTTTTTTCTATGTATATGGTACCAAGGAATTGAACCAGGGTCTTCATGCATGCTAGGCAAGCACTGTACCAAACTCCGGCCCTGACATCTGTTTTTAAAGTCACATTTTTATCTAAATATATTGTGGCAAGCTGGCTACTTTTTTTTTTCCAGTTCTGAGTCTTGAACTCAAGGCCTGAGCACTGTTCTTGGGCTTTCTCAAGGCTAGTGCTCTACCACTTAAGCCATAGCACCACTTCCTGCTTTTTCTGTATGTAGTAATGAGGAATCAAACCCTGGTCTTTGTGCAGGCTAGGCAAGCACTCTACCACTAAGCCAGACTCCCTACCCCTGAAGCTACTTCTAATAATGGTTTTTTTCCCCATGTATGCTCAGTTTCATACATATAACATATCACTTACATACAAGAAGAGAATTGTTTTTCAAGTTTTATTAATAAGATTTGTATCTTCTTCCATAAAATGGTGCCAGTTTTGGTAAACCTGATAGAATATATGCAAAACTCACAGCTAGGGTTATGATAATGAATGCAGAAAACTTTTCTCCAAACCCAGGAACATGATAAGAAGGCCTGCTTTCATCCTCCCTATTTATTTAGTAGTACTAGCCAGAATAATTGAAAATAAAATAATCCTAATAGAGTTGAAAAAAGTAAAAGTATCTCTGTGTAGATAATACACTCTTATAAATAGAAAAAAATGTCAAAAAAATCCACAAGAAAGGTACTAAAGCTAAAACACTAACTAAAATCTAGAATATTCCTGCACTAGCAAGGAACAATCTAAAATTGAAATTAGAAGGACCTGGCATGCTGGCACATAGCTGTAATCCCAGGGATGTTGAAACATCGATTGTGATTTGAGGCAACTGAGCAAAAAGTTAATGAGTTCCTACCTCAACAAACAAGCTGGTCATGGTAGTTCATACCAATAATCCCAGATATGGAGTAGGCAGAAGTAGAAGGATCATTGTCCAGTGGCAGCCAGAAAAAAAAAATGCAAGACTGCATTTAAACTTTAAAAACTGAAGCTGAAATGACGGGACAAGGCTAAAATGCTCTAATAGAAGACCTGAAATTTTAATACTACCAAAATAAGCAAAAAAGAAACATAAATGAACGAGTAAGTAAATAAATAAGTGCAGCCAAAAAATACAATTCCACTTACAATAGCATGTACAATAATAAAGTACCTTTACATAATTTTAACCAAGAGGTGAAAGACACACCCTAACTAAATAGAAGATGCTCATTTGCATGGCAAGTGATTTAATAATGCCTAGATATTAGTATTCTTCAGAACAATCTACAAATTCAGATTAATCACCCTCAAAATTTCAACAGGATTTTTTCTTTTTCTTTTTTTTCAACACTGGGTCCTAAACTCAGGTTCCTCAGCTCACTCAGCTTTCTAGCTCAAGGCAGATATTCTGTCACTTGAACCATGCTTCCTGCCTGGTTTTTTTCTGGCTTATTGGGGATGGAGTCTCTTTGACCTTTTCTGCTTCGGTTGGCATATATATATATATATATATATATATATATATATATATATACACATACAATGAAACTGACTATAACTTGTAGTATACATGACTGGGTTTCTGTGGTGTAACTCATTGGAACAGTTAACTACAGTTTAAGAAACGAATTACAGGAAGCTGACACTTGTCTGGAGAAGGAGGGAGATAAGAGACTAAAGAAAAGATTAATTGTGAACCTGTCATAATACTCAGTGCCAGATTTAGAAAAATTTAGGAGAGAGGTTGGGATAGGATCAATGAGAAGGATGAGAAGAGGGATAGAATGGGTAACACTGGTCAAGATGCATGTAAACCTACACAGAAATTGAATCCTTTTGGCACAGCTATTTGAAGATACTTGAAATATATTACCAGGAGGCTGAGATGTATGATTACTCACTGACCTATATTATCCAGGCAGGGTGGAACCTCTCCTTCATGTTCAATTTACAGATTCATATCTAGTTTTCTAAATAACACCGGAGCTCATGAATACATTGAAACTTAAAGGTGATACTTTTGTCATGTCAAATAGAACTATCCTCAGAGATATCCCTCTTCTGCTCTCAATTTTTAGGCAACACTTCAGTTTGTTACTGTGCTGCAATAATGTCCACAGATGTCCTTTGATCTACTCCTTGTATGATTTTGAGTGGTTAGGTATGCCATGCCTGGTTATATTTATTCATTCCATAGCTCACTCTGTATACTATCTGTGCTACAACCGTTTTTCAGCTTCCAAGTGTAAGCTATGATAGGAACTTTTGCAAATGACTTATCAGTAGAATATAAAGGGTAGCTGAAGAATCATTTTAATATATTGTAGCAGAAATTAAGCGGAAACCAGTGTAAAAAATTGGCGGCAATAAGACATTCATCTCTTTATGTACGTATACATGGTAATTAAAATTTTATTGAGATTTTTGTCTTGGCAGTTTCATAATCCTATAATTTACTTTAGAAACTATAAAGTAATAATATTGATCAAAGTAGGGATGTAATTCATATTGTACTGTAAGCCTATGAGACGTTGAATGAAGTTGAATTTTAACTGTTGGTGGGAACTTGTGCATTACTTCAGAACTTAAAAATAAGATAATCTGAGTATATATATATGACAGTGGCTTCCATTGTCATTTACTTTTTCAAGTATTCTATTTTCAGTGTTCATCAGAAGTTGGACTCCCCAGTAATTCTGCAGAAGCTCTTTTATAGGAGTAGCCATTTAACTCAAGTGTGCCATAAGCACGCATCAGACAGAGAATTAGGCAGGAGCTAAGCAATATCTCCTTTACCATTCATTGCCATCCGAAGGTTACTGGAGAATATGAATACCTTTTGGGGGTTTTTCTCTGAATTATATATGGTCATTATTTAGCTTCAATGGATATATTTTTATATTAAAGCATGTTCTTAAGGCAGAGCATTAAGACTTTATTCATATGAGTTTAAAGCATGTTATATGACCATTGGTATTATTTGGGGGGAAGAAAAACAATTAACACTGTATCAGAAGATGCCAGTTTTTAGTATGTAGTTATTTTTTTAACTTTTTATTTTTATTGCAAGTCCTAGAGATTAGACTCAGGAACTGTGTGCTGTCCCTGTGCTTTGCTGCATAAGGCAAATGCTCTACCATTTGCCAAAGCTCCACTTCTAGCTTTTTGGGTACATAACTGGAGAGATAAGAGCCTCAAGGTTTTACCTGCCTGGACTGACTTTGAACCATAATTCTCAAATCTCAGCCTCTTAAGTAGCTAGGATTAAGGGATGAATTATCAGCGTCTTGCTATTATTTTTCAGATGTCTTAAAATAGTATATTTTTATTCTAGATAATTAGAAGCTACAATGTAATATTATTAAATGTGTACACTACTCAATGGGATAAAACTGCAATTAAAATTGAACTTAACTTTTTATGGCAATTTTCTGAATTTCTTTGTTATTCTGTAATCTTATTCTTAAAAGGATTGTTGATAGCTCACATAATTAGTAACCATCTCCTGTGTTGGCCTGTTCTCTGAAAAAGTGTCAATCGTTTCCTTTATTTTCATTAAGTCTAAAAAGTATTTTTTCACTTATCAAAGCTTGAGTTAAAATTAATTTTTCCTAATCAAGCTGAAACATTTGTGATTTTCTTGAATATATTTTATTTTTCATAGCCTAACATTATATTTCCTTGAGGTATATAGTATAATTGGAAAATGCTGATTTAATTATTCAATAAATACCTAGGAAGTATAGGAGCTCATTATTATAGCTACTGTAAAATGTCCTCATTTGGATTAGTAAGACAAAGCACACATCAGATCACATTACTGTGTTTGGAAACAACATATAATTTCTTTGCTGGATCCCAAAATAGTTTAACTTAAAGAGAGGTTTAAAAAATACTAGAATATGGTATTAGATAAATGCATTATGCAATTCATTGATCTTAAATTTTGATTCAACAAATACATATGATATCTAATTGCAGTGTAACCCCAGTACTCTTCAGATTGTATAATGTAAGTAGAAATCACTGATCCAGCCTGAAATATGATTGTCCACAAAGCCAAATGTCCACATAGAAGCTTGTATGAGGCAGTGTTCCCATAGAGTTCATAAACTGACATTTCACATGTATAAAATTAGAGAATTATTTCATTTGCATTAGAACTGTTCCAGAAAAAGAAAGAAAAAAGAAGGCATGAACGTATCACTAAGAAATATTCAGAAGAGCTGCTATTATAGTCTTCTCAGTTCTAATGGCCTTTTCACGTAAAAAAAAAATCATAATTTTTAACAAGAAGTCAGCTACTTTAAAAAGAAATACTGTCAAATATATGTATTATTAATCACAAATGATCATACAGATCATAAAAGTTGCTAGGTTTTGTCATTTTAAGTGCTAATTTTAGAACTCCATTCCTGTCTAAACTCAATTGCCAGTTATTTATCATTTTAACAGTGGTATTTATTTCTTTATACAACAGACTAGCAAGAAGAGTTAAAATCAGTTTTTTAAAAGTGTGTGCTCATATTTTGTAAAAGGTAAAAATATAAGTGTGTGCAGTTTTAGGAAGAAAACACAAAATATATAATTAGAAAGGCTAAAATCAGTTGCAAAGAATAACAAATGAAATGGCTTTAAGTTTTAATTTCATTGGTAATCAAATAGTTAAAAGCACATTTCTAAAATTAGACACAACCTGGAACATTCCATCACTTATTTCCTGGACTCCATTCCTTTTTACTCATCTCCTATTTAGTTCTTTCTGTTTTTCAGTTCATTTCTTGACAGTTGTGTTTCTCTACTGGTTCATTCCCTTCAGTAGAAAAATATTAAAAACACTTTAGCGTTTAAAGACATTTGTAGAATTCAAAAATTACTCTTTGTAAAACTAATGAAGTAATCCATTTAGGTAAAGATCATAAGTGGATAAAACCAATGGCTAAAGTGTTTATGACAAAATTTAATTATCAGGTTTGCCCAACTGACTTCAAGAGTCAACAATTTCCTGATGAAAAATATGAAATAAACATACATATATATGAAGAGAGATGCATATTTTATATTATTTTGGTATTGTACTTTTACATAGCTTTTATGTTAAAAATACAAATGGGAAGATATGTTTCCTGAAAATAAATCTTCTATCTGCAGGTACTACTGAGAGAGTATGCTTGATCCAGGGAACAGTTGAAGCACTGAATGCAGTTCATGGATTCATTGCAGAAAAAATTCGAGAAATGCCTCAGAATGTGGCCAAGACTGAACCCGTCAGCATTCTACAACCCCAGACCACCGTTAATCCAGACCGCATCAAACAAGTGAGTTTTTAGTTGAGAAATAAAAGAGCAGTATCCACAACAGATTATGAATTCCTTGAAAAAGAATTAAGTGTTAGCATGTACAGCTTTCTAAAGCATATTAAAACATAACAGTTGTCTATTTACTAAAGGCTATCAAGTTCTCTTTCTTAGATTGACAAATTAATCTTAGTTGACTGGATTGGTCATTTATTAGTGTTATTCTGACACACATTTATGTGACTGTGATCATCTCTTTTTACTTTGTAGATGCAAGTTTTATAAACTTACAGTAACGTTTAAGATGATATCACTTTTCAAGCAAAATAAAAGTTGAAAGGAAGCTGTATCTTTAAAATTTCCAATACCCACTAAGTGCAGGTCACTTACAGCTATAATCCTAGCTATTTTGGAAGCTGAGATCTGAGGATCAAAATTCAAAGCCAGCCTAGGCAGGAAGTTCCTTGAGAATCTCATCCCAACTAATCACCTAAAAGACAGAAGTGGAGCTAGGGCTCCAGAGGTAGAGTGCTAGCATTGAGCAGCAAAGCTCAAAGATAGCACCCAGGTCCCGAGTTCAAGTGCCAGGATCAGTACACAATTACACACACACACACACACACACACACACACACACACACACACACACTTTTTAATTTAATGCCATGCTAGTGATATTTGTAGTTTCATATTATAGATTCCTGTTTTATTAGTTTGTCATGGTTCAACATTTTTTTAATCACAGAATATGTCTGAATTAATTTGTGCATCTAACATGCAATTCTTTGTTATAAATAAGCTATTATGTTTTGTATAACTTGTGTGGTATTTACATATATGTCATATAGACCAATGTTGATTTTTAATGTATGAGATTTTCTGTAAAGAAAATTTTACTTGATAAACTCAATTGTGCTCTTTAAGATTAAGTAGTAACTGACATCATGTAGGAGAAAATGACATTAAATGTTAAGATAGATTTTTCCATAAACAATTTTAAATCTATAAATTTATTTTATATGTTATGTTTATAATTAATGTTCCTATGTTTTATTCAGAATTAAGTTTACACTCAACAAATTGTACTTTTAGAGATGTATTATTTTATTAATGCCAAATATTTAATAGAATTTTGTGTCACTGTAATAAATTGAAATTTAGCTCAAAGTTTTATTAATTTCATGTTTCTAGTTGACAAAATGATATCAGTCAATGTTGTGAAGCTATAATCTGGCCAATATAGATCATTATACCTTAAAAATTAATTAGGTAGGGGCTGGGAGCATGGCCTAGTGGTAGTGCTGACCTTGCCTCATGAAGCCCTGGGTTTGATTTCTCGGTAACACATACACAGGAAAAGCCAGAAGCGGTGCTGTGGCTCAAGTGGTAGAGTACTAGCTTTGAACAAAACATGTCCAAGGGCAGAGCCCAGGCCCTGAGTTCAAACCCCAGAAATGGCAATAATAATAATAATAATAATAATAATAATAATAATAATAATGTAATAAATGTTTATATTATACTTTATTACATCTTTAAAAATACATTCCATTTCATGGAATATTATTCATATGATTCTGTCAAATAATTAATAATTCCCTAAGCTTTAAAAGAAATTTCACTTGATATATAAATGGCACAATACAAATATTTTAAAGATGAAAGTAGTTATTTTTTCTCTTCTCCACAGCCACTTAATAGTTTTAAAGTGCTTGTCGAATCTATGCTAAGTGAATACAAAGAATAGTTTAAAGCCTTATGACATTTGAATTTCCTGATTTTATCTAGATGTTTATAGTATCTATTTATGAATATATAAAATCACTGTGACTAAGAACATACAGAAATAGCACTGAAATCTAGGGTCTTTTTAATTCCTGCCTTAATCTAGCCCATTCTCTCCCTCTCTCCTCCTCCTCCTCCTCCTCCTCCTCCTCCTCCTCCTCCTCCTCCTCCTCCTCCTCCTCCTCCTCCTCCTTCTTCTTCTTCTTCTTCTTCTTCTTCTTCTTCCTCTCCCTCTCTCTCTCTCTCTCTCTCTCTCTCTCTCTCTCTCTCTCTCTCTCTCTCTCTCTCTCTCTCTCTCTCTCTCTCTCTCTCTCTCTCTCTCTCTTCCTCTTTCCCTTGCTCCCTTGCTCCCTTGCTCCCTTCCTCCCTTCCTCCCTTCCTCCCTCCCTCCCTTCCTCCCTTCCTCCCTTCCTCTCTTCCTCTCTCTCCCCAGCTCCCTCCCTCCCTCCCATCCTCTTTCCCTGACCCCTCTCTCTGTCTTTCCTCCTCCCCCATTTGTAAAGTCTATAAAAAGCTTTTAAACATTTAGGACTGAAGACAACATTTGACTTTTAGAAACATAAATCATGGTTTGGGTGTTATGCTAAAATTAGCAACATATTTAAGACAGTATAAAGAGTTTTTATTACTTCTAAAGGAACAGTTAGCTAGTACCATCAAATCTTAGTGTACATTGTTATAATGCTTATAGTTGTATCCACAGCAACATGAGATTGACAGACTACCTACCATATACTCAGTGCCAGTATAAATTTATGAACATTATTAGAATTTTTAAGAATGGAGTTTATATGCATTGTTTAATGTTAGTTACATTCAGGATACATGTTAAATTAATATCTGTTAACTAAGTTTTGTGTGCATACATTCATTTATAAACCTTGTTGATACTTATGGAATTAAAATTATTGTTCATTTTATATTTTTTGTAATCAGTAATGTTTGTGAAATAGCATATCATTTATAAGAATTTATAGAAGGAACAATCGAGTAATCCAATACATTTAACAGAACCACTTTCTTTATAATATAAAAACAAAAAAATACTTGAAAAAATCTGGAGAATTGCAGGAACATAGTTTTAAAACTTTATATATCAACTGTAATTTTAATGCTCATAAGTTTGCATTAATTTTCTCAGTATCTAAATTGCCAATTTGATATTTTCTTCAAATTATTCTATAAATAGTTAAGAATAGTAATTTCAGTTCTGAAGAAAAGATGTCAGTCTGCAGCATAAAATAGTTATTTATACAATAAACTATCTTGCTATAAAATAAAGACATTTTACACGATGTCTATGTATGTAAAATTTCAACACCTGAGAGTCATGAGTTCTTGCTAATTGAAAACCTTTTTCTTAATGTAACATATTATTTCCACTTGTTCCTAATTTTTATTTAAAAACTGTTTAAACTTTCATTACCAATTTTCTTTTACATAATATTGTCTAAAGAATAAAATTTGATTATTAAAAAATGTTAGGACCAGAAAAGTACAGGCTTCCAAGGAAAGTAGAGCTACTGGTTTCCCATGGAAAGCTGGAACAACCTTAGACCTTTATTTCATACATTAGGTATCATAAAGTGTTCAGTTCTCAATTTGAGATTTATTTTTAAAGACCACCACCATTAGGAAAGTAGTTGATAGAGGAATTTTAAACATAAGTTGGCGTGAGTAATTATTTGAGTAATGTTCCTAGTAGGCTCATCATATCTATCATCTTGAGATTTGAGAACAACCTTTGAGATTTGTTGTTTATTGCTGTTTGCTTTACCTGAAATATTAAAGATTATTGATGATTTATTACTGTGGACTTGCTTTAAGATAAGGTGTGGAGTTTAGCAAAACTGTTAACTGTTAGCAAGAATTTACATTTTGTAGTAAATTTTTGTACCTACTGTTAAAAGCTTGATTGTATCAACACTGAAGTAAATACTAATTTGTAAAATTTTAATTTTAAAAATACTTTGACTTTTTCAAGATCCTGTCTTACAGTTATTAAAATAGTTTGTTTTTTCTGCAATAAGTAATTCAGCCTTTAATGTCTAAAAAATTCTTAAGCAGACATTCAAATTACATAGATAAAAAGTATATTATACTTTTCCATTTAAAGTGGAAACGGTGTTAAAAATGAATGAATCTTATCATCTGCACTATTTGAAAGTAGAAAAAATGAGTTTTAGAAGAATGTGTACTTTGTAAACATTAAATAATAAAAATATATCAATAGACTGTATCAGTTATACAGATGTTTAGTAAAATACATCTTCATGATGTATGTCTAAAATTTTAATGGTATTTAACTGAAAACCACTAAGGTTTTTTATTTTTATTCTTTCTTTTTTTTGTCAATTGTGGGGCTTGATCTCTGGGCCTGGGCACTGTTCCTGAGCTCTTCAGCTCAAGGCAACCGCCTACCCCTTGAGCCAAGTGCCATTTCTAGTTTTCTAATTGTTAATTGGAAATAAGAGTCTCATAGTCTTTAGTGCCTGGGCTGGCTTTGAATCGTGATCCTCAGATCTCAGCCTCCTGAGTAGCTAGGATTAAGGTGTGAGCCACTATGCTGGCTTCCACTAAGGTTTAATAATGGAGTAGTAAATGATATAACCATTTTACTTACAAAATATTAAAGATTCAAACTTTGTACATTTATATTGTACATTGAAATATTTCTTAGGAGTTTTTTTTAATCCATTTTTGTGTGGTTAAAACAACATCACTGTTCCATTAATCTAACTAATGGAAACTTTCAATTGAAAATATTTATTTATTGTACTTCCTTGTATACATTTATATGAACAGGTTTTTTCCCTAGTATTTAAAAAGATCGCCTGAGATGAAAATATATTTATTGTTGAAAATTAAATTTGTTAAAGGAAAACATTTTTCATGCTTAAAGGTTATTTATATAAACAATAGCTAACAGACTGTCACATCTTTATTTAATAACAAATTTAGAAAGTCAACGAAGAAAATAATTTAGAGTCAGTTCTGTCCATATGATTTTCATTTATTTAAAATACTTAAAATCTCATTTTACTGTTTAATAATCAAGCATTTGATTATCAGAGCATATCAAAAAGCATACACTCTGGAACTTTTAATTTTTTTATTCTTGGGATACCAAAAAGGATCAGAATTATTAAGTAAAATGTTGATGAATGTAAGTTCAATTATTATTACATGCTCAATACTTCATTTACATGAAAATCAAAAAGAAAAATTAATGGTGTTTGACAAGTCACCTTAATACAAGTTACTACAAATTTTGGACCACTTGATAACACTATTGTACACATCGTTCTTCCCCAGTACTTAATGATTTTGTTAGGAATTTGTATCCAAGCCAAGGAGGCTATATCACAATGGCCCAATAGTAATTCCATGTTGATTTCTATTCTGATGCAAATAGAAAAGCCCTACACTGGTAGTATCATGGGCTTGTGTAGGTTATTGGACTTGAGTTTCCATATATGTTGAAAGAGCCTCTAGATTCATTTGACATGATTTCATAAGTAAATTCTGAGACTACTGTGAGACAGCAACTTCTGAGACTACTGTGGGACAAATTTTTAAAATGTCGAATGCTTTTAGAATATTGTGTGATAGCATTAGGTTCAAGGTGACAAAATATAGCATTTAGAAAAATGAAATATTTATTAAATACTATGCTCTAGCATGTATTGATTGCATACTCAAGAAAATGTTAATGCAATTTTTAATGACTAAAAATAAGATCTGTCTGGAGAAATGGCACTAATTAAGAACAAAGAGCCAAAACAGAAGATAAAACATTTGAAAATCTTAAAGACATCCAGTTTTACATCTGACTTTTAACTCTTTCCTTCTTTTTGTATGATTGAGAAATGTTTTGGTTTACTCACCGTTCACTGTAGGTTTCTTCAGACTATCTTAGATTTGAATTTAAGAAGGATAAGGAATATTTGGGGGGAAGCCACATCAAAAAGATGCAATAAAATAAGTACCAATCTCATTTATGAGAGGATAGCATCTTAACCAGAAGCATTTCAATTTCTTATCCTTTCTATTACTTATGTACTTTCTTCTGTTCAGATCTTAAATGCAAAAAATATGACTTCTGGTGATTTTATCTTGCTTTTCTTTACACTGCTGAACCTTTAAAGTTATGCTTTTGCTCATATGTGATTGTGATGACTTATCTATCAAGAATATCATAGTGCCCCCCTTTGCCTAGCAAATATTGTCTACTAATGATACTATTTAAGCAATGTTGATTGGCAAAGTGAACAAAAATAAAAACTTAATATCATATAGCTTAAAGTTGCTTTAATAGACAAAAAAAATTCTCAGATAGTTTAATTTGCTCAACAGTCTTAAGGTCACTTAAAGCATGTTTTATGTATAAGAGTTTAGAAGTGAACAAGAATATGACTCAATATTTTTGTGACTATTTTGAACAGTGGCTGCAATATGTTATACTCTTCATCTTTATTCAATTTACTACTTAGGGTAATTGATAAATATAGCTTGTTCATTTTTAGAATGCTACTAATTACCTGTTTATTAATATGAAGTCAATGTTTACATTTTCAGGCGAGCTCTAAGTTAATTAAAATTAATATTTTACAAGAGAATCTGATATTAAGAACTCAGAACTGCACAATTAATTGCTTTTATGTATGGACCCTAAATTCATATGGAATCAGCTTCTCGATGCTATTCAACATATTAAGTAGGTGGATACTTTTATCCAAAGTAAACTTCATTTCACCACCTTATCAAATCTCCAACTGTATTCATTGATAGGTAAATAACCTTCTTTCAGTTTTACTCATCAGACTTCTGGAATTTTATTTTGGCATTTCCTTCTCCTCTCCCAAACCCCAGGAAGTCAAGAGGGAAAGAAATGAGGCTACTCTTCATAGACATGGTTAGGATACCTTTAGGGCCCATGTGAACTTTATCTGTCACCTTCATGATTTCAAGTCATGACTTTATTTTTACATGCTTATGCACGCATATTTTACCTGATTGATCTTAAATTCCATTAACTTTGATTGAATAACAGAAAACTTTGTTCATAGGATTTTGTTCTCTTTATGTTACATTTTGTTTCGTTTTGTTCTGTTTAATAATCAGTTTTAAGGCTTGTAAAGGTTGATTTGCTCCTGAACTGCTTTGTTCCCAGACATTGCCATCCTCCCCAACTACCACCAAGTCCTCTCCATCTGATCCCATGACCACCTCCAGAGCTAATCAGGTACAGTATCATCCTGTCATCTTCTCCATACTTTCACGGGTGATGCCTGCAAACTGGAGAAAAACATAATGGTGGGTTAAGGATTTATTCGTTCATTCACATATATACACCATAAGCAGATTCCAAATAACTTGAAAGACAAATATCAACTAATTTTTAACGATTTGTGTACATTTGAACAAGATTATATTCACATATGGATTTAATTAGAGTATTGAATTATTCCCCTAAAATTACATTTTTTGGAGCCCTGACTTATTGAGTTGATAATTTAATCTCCCTCAGTATTTCTTCTAAGGATTATTGGTATATAAGTTAGAGGTATCTTATGTGCAAAAAAAAAACATTATTAAACACTGAGCAAAGGTATATCTTTAAAAGTGAATGCAATTGTATTGGAGACATGCCTTCCTATGTAAGCAGTGTTGGTGAAAAACAGTAATCTATTCTTAATTAAAATGATACATGTGATAATTTTAATATTGTTTAATAACTGGAGATGGGATTTTATTAATATCTAAGACAGCTTCAATATTTTCATCGCTAGAGTGGCAAACTGAAACTAGAAATAAATTTTTTATTTTCATTTGATGATTGTCTTGGTGCTAAATACAGGTCATTTTTAATGTAAATGTTGCACAATCTATTTATTAAAGTAATTAAACATTTTCATTTTGTCTGAGTTGAGTTTCATTTAGGTGACAAAGATTTTTTTTTTGGTTATTTCTACTGGCATCTTTTTCCACTAATTCAAACCTTATGCAATTATTATAAAACAAAAGCTGATTTTTCAATGCATTTTTATTAACTTTCCAACAAATTATTGACTTTGGACTATGTTTATTACATACATTCAGTTTGGCATGTTACCTCATAGAAGGCTATCAAGATTATTTTGCTCACGTCCTATTGCAGCCTCAAAAAGAATTGTATTAAATACCATGGAACTAAACAAAAACAAAACAAAACCAAAAAAAGTGTTTAATATGTTACTCAGCAGTTAAAGCTTGATTTACACTTTATGAAATGTCATTCCCTTCAAACAAAAGTACTTTATAATACTCACATATTGGTTCAAATAAATTGGTTAATAAAGTACGTATCTTTTGTGACCAACCCAGCACTTCTCTTTGAAGGAAATAATGGTACATAGTGAATCATATTTGTATTATGTATACATGGACTTAAAAGCGTATTTAAGTGTATATACTTTTTCACATGAGCTTTAATTGTATAATATAAAAACATTGGAAAAATAACTTAATTTTTTAAGTTTCTCTTGTACTGTATCATTGTTTTGTTTCCAACAAAAAGCAAGACCAATGAACAAAACAGCCACAAAAAGTAAAATTAATGATTTTTCCCAGAGTATCAAGCTAAATTCCCAACACTTAGAAAATAACATTTTAATTGTTTCTCTGTAACAGTTTTGCATTTTTTTATCTTAACTAATGGTGTGTGTGTTGTTACAAAATGACTTCTTCGAATTCTAATTATGTATACCATATATTAGTATTGTTGTGTATTTCCCCCTATATATTTGTCCTTACATTTAGTTCTCCCAAATGTAATAAGGTTTTGCTAATTTGGAATAGTCCAATGGTGATTTTTATATTCTGTCAGCTATACTGAGATACGTCTGTTACTCATACCTATTTTCTTCTGTTTGTTATGTGAAGAAGAATGATAATGTCTCCTGGATAAACAAGAAGCAAGATTTAAAAGAACAGAACATAATACTAAAATTCATTGAAACAATGTAGTTATCAACATACTTTTATGTTATTTGTGATCATTTTTATGGTATTTCCTGATATAATATTTATGTGGTGGAGAGAAAGAATTTGATTTCTTGTGATCACAGTTGCTTCTTATAAATTTTCCTAATGGATTTTGTTTTGCTGTACTGACATCTGTGTTACTGGGGCAAGAAAATATGTTTCTCTAAAAATAATCTTAAACTCCATATAAGTAAAATTTTGACATATAAAAAAATGAATTGTGGGCAGGGAGTTTGGCCTAGTGGAAGAATGTTTGCCTAGCATGCACAAAGACCCAGTCGATTCCTCGGTACCACATACATAGAAAAAAATCTGGAAGTGGTGCTGAGGCTCAAGTGGTAGAGCTTTAGCCTTGAGAAAGTCCAAGGACAGTGCTCAGACCCTAATCTCAAGCCCAGGACGCCCCCCCCCCAAAAAAAAGAATTGTTGCCCAGGTATTTAACAAATGTTTTGAGTTTATAACTGACAAAAATGGATAAAAGTCAGAGATGTCTGTTTTAGATTACAAATCATTGTGTATGTCTCATGACAAATATGATACTCTTTTCTATTAAAAGTATATCTAGCCGGGTGCCAGTGGCCCATGACTGTAATCCTAATTACTCAAATAGCTGAAATTTGAAGATTGTGGTTCTAAGCCTGCCCAGATAAAAAAGTCTGTGAGATGTTTCTCTCTAAATCAACCACCAAAAAAAAGCTACACATCGATCCGTGACTCAAGTGGTAGAGCACTAGACTTGAGAAGAAAGGCTCAGGGATTTTGATATCAGAGTTCTGATTTCAAACTCAGAACTGGCACAAAAACAAAAGCTTCAATCAAAACTTTTCCTACAATAAGTCAGTATGAAATAATGACAACCAGTACCTATTTCAAAATTATCTACATGTTAATATTGAATTCTATTTTCCTAAATAGTTTGTGTTATAAAGTGTATTAAAGAGCTAATAAACTATAAATATTTCAACATTCCAAAAACATTAAAATAATTTAAAGAGTATGGTCAGTCTACAGATCCAGCATTTCAAAACTTCTTTTAATGTTAAAGACCATATATACCTATATGATCTTTGTGTATATATATATATATATATATATGTATAGGTATATTTGGTTGGGGGTGGGGTCATGGGGCTTGAACTATGGGCCTGGGCGTTGTCCCTAAGCTCTTCAGCTCAAGGCTACTGCCCTACCCCTTGAGCTACAGCTCCACTTCCTGTTTTCTGGTGGTTAATTGGGGATAAGAGTCTCATGGTCTTTAGTGCTCAGGCTAGCTTTGAACATCAATCCTCAGATCTCAACCTACTGAGTAGCTAGAATTACATTCAGGAGCCACCAACCACAACCAGCATAGATTATATTTTATAATGTTTTACTTTAATGTTTAGAAGTACTCTTCTTTTGTGAGTGACAAGTATTTTTTAATCAATCTTATGTATCTTAAATTACTCTGTAATTATTTTCCATCATTTGTTGCTTAATGATCACAATGGTTTCAATTTCCCTACTGAGATAATAAATGTAGTAGTGCCACTAGTGGCGTTTATAGTCCTACTCAGGAGGCTACGATCTGAGGGTCACAGTTCAAAGGCTTGGGCAATAAAGTCTATGATACTCTTATCTCTAATAAACTTAGAAAAAGCCAGAAGTAGTGCTGTGGCTCAGTAGTGGTTGAATGCTAGCCTTGAGCAAAAGAAGCTCAGAAACAGTGCCAGGGCCCTAAGTTCATACCCTAGAATCCACATAGTATATAGATAGGTAGATAAATAAAATAAAACTAACAGTTTTATAGAACATTTTCTTTTTCTATGTTGTAAATGAACAGTTAAAGTGGAGACTTTAATGCACGGAATTTTAAATGTGGACTTAATATTAAGATACAGCAAATATAATTTTTTTTTTGATTCTGGTGCTAGTGCTTGAACTGATGGCCTCAGTGCCTTTTTACTTGTTGTCACAGGCATTTTTCCCATAACCAACGCCCAGTCATTTCAATATCACAATAAATCTCATCTCTCTTGTTGCTCTCTGTAGGACCATTCCAGACAAGCAAACATCGGAGTTTTTGGGCCCATATTTGGAAGACTGAACGAACCTTTTTTATTTTACTAAGTAATGGTGTTTATTACATTTTCAAAGATGTACTCTGTTAAGTAATGGGGTTTATTACATTTTCAAAGATGTACTCTGTCTCTATAGACATAGTTATGTATATGTGTGTGTTCTTTTATCATATCAGCCTCTCATTCCTCTCCCATGGGTTACTACTACAAAATAGTTTACCTTTACATTCATATCTCTTTGCTTATTTTTAGATCAAGATTCTTCATAAGAGAAAAAAATCTGAAATATTTTGCTGAATCTGGTTTATTTTGTTAACTTGATGATCCCCAGTTACCATCATTTTCTTGCAAATGCCATACTTCCATTTTGTCTGTGGTCGGGTCATTTAACGTAGTGTGTATGTACCACATTTTCTTCATTCATGTAGTCACCTAGGCTGATTCTGTAACTTGTGAATAAGCGATACAATGTGCATGGATGCACAAGTATCTCTGTTGTATTTCTGTGTGTATATGACTAAGAGTAGTAAAACAGGATCATATGATAGTTTTGGTTTTTTACTTTGAATGTTTTTTAGTGATTGATTTTCAAGGTGGTGATTTTCACCAGCCAAAATGTTGATCTTTTTCTCTTAGTCTTTTGTAATGAAATGAACAAAAGTATTGCCTCTACTTTTGTTTTCCAGTTTCTTTCTATTCCAAAACCTGCTTCAGAATTCACCTCCATTCTATCACAGCTGTTTGCCAAACAAATCAGTGTTGTCCATGCTGCTAATTGCAGTTGTTTTTTAATGGCATTATTTGATGTACCAACACTGATTACCACCTCAGTAATTTATCTACTTTATATTATTTCCAGCATACTGCTTCTCCTGCACTATGCTATGTTTCTTCTTTTCAGAAAGCAGTTAGTTAATCCTGTTATCCCTCAGTGCTCGTCTTTATGTAAGACTTTTGTTGTGGTTGTTACTGGAGTTTTTTTGGTTAGTGGTGCTGTGGTTTGAACTTGGAATCTTACATTTCTGAGGCAGGGTCTATACTATTTGGGCTAAATCAACTTTGTTGCCCAGTGACTTTTTTTTTTCAATAGGGTCTTCTAATAGGGACAGTCTAAAACCAATATCCCCCTTACCCGTGGCCTTTCAGGAAGCTGAGACCACAGACATGAGCCACTACACCCCATAATTAAGACATTTCTCTTAATCTATATTTTTCCTAAATCTGTATTTTTCTTGTCAGATGCCTTGGCTTCTATATGTTGACATCTGCAACGTTTCTGTCCTTAGTCTGTAACAGGCTTACTGTTGCTTTGCTCTGTTACATGCTGCTATACTGTAGCAGAATGCCTGAGGTGGTAATATAAAGAACATTTCTCACAGATCCAGAGCAGCTGAAAAGTTCAATATCAAGATCCAGCACCTGATGAGGACTTTCTTGCTGCATCTTCACAAGGAGGGCAAGAAAAAAGAACTAACAGTGTTGCAACCTGATAGAAGAGCAGAAGAGAGAGAATATGCTCTCACAAACACCTGTTATAGTAGTATTAATCCACTCATAAAGGCAGGACTAATCAGGACCTTAGACATAGCCAAAAGCCATCAACTCTCAACAGTATTGCACTGGGATTAAATTTCCAACACATGAATTGTGTAGGAGACAAAAGCATTCAAGTAACAGTGACTATGAACTAATGAAACATATGCTTATGATTCCTAATTTGTATAGCTTATTGTCAAAGCTTCATTGTAATTTGAAATTGTTTCTCAGAACATTTTCCAAGATTCTTATAAGCTTAGTTCTCAAAAAGCTTTCCTCCCCATCTCCAATCCAAACATCACTGAAACTCCAGACTACATTCAGTTTCCCTCTCAGAATTTCCAGTTGCAAATCTACTTGGTTTCTTAAGTTTAACAGCATTACAATGGACTCTATCCCTGTTCCTTTTGAAATATTAGATTTTTATCCCTGAACCTATACTTAAAAATAGTTTAGTTTCACCCAGTAAAAGGCAGTCTACTTAAAATACCATCTGGTGATTGACAAGCATTGACTTTGCGTGTTACCTCCTTAGCTATTTTCTGTGACTTATTTCCACATTCACTGGGGCCCACACACATCAACTTTTTTCTGCTACTTTATGGAGAGACTAGGCACATTCATACCTCCTTGATTTGCTCTCACTATTCTCTTTGCAAATTTTTCTTTTGTTTTTGTTTTGTTGTATTTTTAAATGTTATTTTTATTTTAAGTTAATGTATAGAGTTTCAATTCAGCATGTTAATATATGTGTATAGTATATCTTGGTGAGGTGTCACTCTTTGAAATAGTATCTCCCTCTTCCTAAAATTGTCTTATAGATGTATTTGACCAACATCTAACAGCTCCTTCAGTATACTCAGAATTTATCCATTTGAGACCTACCCGACCCTCTTATTTAATATTCTACCCTGGATTCCTTCTTTTGCACTATTCCAGATTGTCATTATATTTCTATTATTTTGCATTTGATTTCCTCTCCCTCTCCCTCTCCCCCTCTCTCCCTTTTTCTCTCCCCCTCCCCCTCTCCTCCCTTTTTGTTTTGTTTTGGGTTTTTTTTTTTTTTTTGCCATTCCTAGGGCTAGAACTCAAAGCCTAAGCACTGTTCCCTAGCTTCTTTTTACTCAAGGCTAACGCTCTACCACTTGGGTCACACCACCACTTGTGACTTTTTTTGAGTAAGTTATTGGAGACACAAATTTCACGAACTTTACTGCCCAATCTGGCTTCAAACCGTGATCCTCAGATCTCAGCTTCCTGAGTAGCTAGGATTACAGGCATGAGCCACTGGTGTTCAATGCAATTTTGTTGTATCTGAAATATTAGCCATGAGTGTAACAGGTTCTCAGAAAGTATTTGTTGAGTGACGGAATTAGATAGAACTATTCACTTTTATATGCTATATGGTTTACAGTCCTTTAAGTAAGATTTTGCACAGATATTGTCTTAAAACGGTAAGCCAAATAGAGACTGCTTTTTATGGAACAAAAACAGTTTAAACCTAAGAAACATTCCCTTCTTTGCTAGATTTCTATTGTTTTCCTTATAATAATCAGAGTACCTTTGCCAAAGTATCCTGATTTTTGTTTCAAGTGTATCATAGTCTCCAACAAAATATGAAAATGTATGAGAGGTAGCTGTTTACATGAAAGGGGGAGAGAGAAAAAGAAAGGCACCAGGCTGAGTCTTAGGAAATCGCTGGCTTGTAAACACAGCCTTCTAGAGCTCAGCTTTATATGTAACATAGCAAAACAAAACAACAAAAAAAAACATAAAAATAAGTTGAATCAAAGAAGCACATAGTGTATATTAAAAGAATATAGAGCCAGGTACTGATGACTCGATGACTCATGCCTTGTGAACCTAACTACTCAGAAGGCTGGAATATGAGAATGAAAGTTCAGCCTGGTCAGAAAAGTCCGTGAGACTCCTGTCTCCAATTGATCAGCAAGAAGTTGAAAGAGCACATATGGTAGAGCATCAGTCTTTAGTAAAACAACAACAAAAACAGCAACAGTTCTGAATTCTACCAGATCCAAACTGGGAAAAAATAAGACTTGGATATAAGGACATATTATAAAGATCCTATTCTTTTATAAATGGAGAGAATTATCTAATTTTGGAATATAAAAATATCAATTATTTTAATGTAAAACGTGTGTACTCTAGTTTTCATTATCTTTTCTCATACTGTATAAAAATTGAAAAAATAAATTTTTAAAAACTTAAAAATTTTAAATTTTAAGATAAGACGATTGTGTTTTCATTCCAACCTGGGCAGAAAAGTTCATGAGATTTATTTCTGATTAACAACCAAAAAGCTTTTAGTGGAGCAGTGGTTCAAATGATTGAACACTATCCTTGAGCAAAAAACTTAGGGACAACATCCAGGCCCTTAGTTGAAGCTCTAGGAATATATAATGCACAAAAGCAAAAATGGATAAATAATACATTTCTGCTGATAATCATGAAAGGACTATTTCAATCTTGTGGGAAGCAGTTTTTCATGTAGAATTGAAGTTTAGTATAAAATGTTTTTTCGCTGAAAGTAATACGATATTATTATCAAGAGGAAATAATATTATCAGTGAAAGTAGTAAAGATTTCCAAAGCCTCAAAGCAAATGTGTAACTTAATATGTGGCAAGGAGAGTATTGTGAAGTGAGGATTAGAAGTGGAATCTCAAATCATAAATGGTGGCTTCTAAATAAATATTTGCAACATCCTAGTCATCTCATTTAAGGAAACATCTTTAATTTTGGTATCCAAGATTTTCATGGTAAAATGTAATAGTAATGTCTGCTTTGAAAAGTTGTCACAATTTTAAACGAACCAGTATTTAAGAATATTTAGACACTGTCTAGTTCAAGATACCTAAGTCATTTTAATTTTTGGAGAAAATGTATTATTTAATTATATGATGCTGATAGTTCACTATTCATCTGAAAGTAAATTTAGTTCACCTCATAAAATGTGCACAAGTTGAAATGCATTCATGATTAAAATTATGTCTGTTTAATGAAATTACATGTGAAATTAAAATTGATGCTAGCTTTCTTAAGTAGAAAGAAAATCTAAAATGCAAGACAGGATACCTGAATGTATCAATATTTAATATTTTAATATACAAGAATGACCATTAGTAAGTAAACAGTAATGGTATTTTAAAATGTTGAACACATATGATATTTAGTATTTCTACTACTGAATTTCTTGTTTTATTTTTAAAAAATAATCCAACAATTAGGCACCAGTGACTCATACCTGCAATCTTAATTACTCAGAAAGTTAAAATTTGAGAGCATAATTTGAAGCAAAACCAAAAAAGAAAGTATATGAAACTTTTAGCTCCACACACACAAAACAAACCAACAGTAAAGCTCTGGCTCAAGAGGTAGAGTAACTAGCCTTGGGCAAAACAGCTCAGGGACAGTGCCCAGGCTCTGAGTTCAACCCCCAGGACCAACACCAAATTAAATTAATAAAAACTACAGTAATGGCAGATACATAAATTGAAATGTCCAATAAATATGTAAAAACCAGCTTAAACTTACCAGTATCGGGGAAATGAGTCAACATCAGAAAATTGTATTTGTTTTGCTAAATAGATAATAAGAGGTGTGGATTTATTACATACACACATGTCAGCAATGTGAGAATTCATGTATGTACATTTTTAGAAATCAAAATTCTGGCAAGAATACTGGAAGTAAGAATTTTCATACAATACTTCTATAAGTAGTGCTACATCATTATAGCCTTTTACAAATTACTCCATAAAATGTATCTATGACATAGAAACTCTCAGCCTAATTTTAATTATGTTCTAAAATCTAAGTGCCAGTGATTGTATCTAGAAATTCCTTGAATACTTGTTTGTTAAATAAGTCATTTGAAATATGATGTAAAAAGCAATGTTAACGAATTCTTTAATAAAAAATTTAATGCACTAATCACACCAAGATAAAGTATGTACACTTAAAACAAATAAGTACTTTTCACATTGGCAGAATTTGGAAAATAACTTGAGTTCTTACAGAAAGTACTTGAATATATCATAGTGCCGCAGAATGTTATGTGATGAAACTAGTAAAAGACCATCTGTATAGTGGCTTACAACAGTGATTATGCTTTATTAACTTAAGTTAATAACATTAACTGACAAACATGAGCATTTTTGTGTGTGTGCCAGTCCTGAGGCTTGAACTTTGGACCTGGACACTGTCCTTGAGCCTTTTTGTTCAGGGCCAGCATTCTGTAACTTGAACCACAGCTCTGCTTCCAGCTTTTTTTCTGGTAGTTAATTGGACATAAGAGTCTCATGAACTTTCTTGGTTACGTTGGCTTCAAACTGCAATCCTTGGATCTCAGACACCTGATTGGTTAGTATTACAGGTGTGAGGTACCAGTGCCAAGCCAAATGACCCTATTTTTAATAGCCATATAAAATCTTGTGTTCCTATTTCACGTTTATATTCATGAAGATGATGAGTATAAAAAATATTAATACATTAGTAGTCTCTTTATTTGTGCTTTAAAAATAAGTCAGCCAAAATAATGTAATACAAGATGGAAACATACTAACCTCAAATTGCAGTGTATTTAATGTTTTAAGAAAAGAAATAGGAAGATTTGACTTACATTGCCTGTGGCTTTGAACTACATGAAACCTTGATTTCCACATTTTAGGACATTGGTTAGTGAGAGTTTCAAGATAATCACAGGAGAGAGATATGGGGGCAAGAGGGTGTATATACTCAGTCTAAAAGGAAATCACTGTGGTTTTGTCTATAAAAGTTATACTAAATTAAAGAACTGTATAATGTATGTAACCCTTTTTTATCTTCTATAGCTATTATATGAAAAGTTTTCAATCCTGACTTGTAAAAATTACCTGTTGAGATTCAAATTTAATAGTTATTGGATGACTTTAGGCAACTATATTTGAAAAGTTAAATAAAAATTTTTGAAGTATTTTGTTTTGGATATACTTTTTACCATGATAAAGGTACATTAATTTATAACAATCTCAGTTTGTATATGACATACAACTCTCTCTTTTATCAAAACTGAATCCGTGAAAATCTTTTCATGTACCAGCATATAACATACAATGAAAGTATGTAAAGTAATAAATAGGGTAGTAACAATTTTTTCAACATTTTTTTCTTCTAAACATGCTTAAAAATAGAAATATATTAACATACTCTTCCAGTTAAGACTACCTTTTCTAAAGATTAAGGTGTTTAGTAACTACCTGTTTCATGAATTGTTTTAAGTTTATTTCATTGTATACATTAAAAACTCTGACCTTGTTGGCTTTGATTTTTTTCTCCTTTTTTAATCTTTGAGATAAGAATTTTTACTTTGTCTCTTTTACTTTTTCTTGTTTTTTTTGTTTTTGTTTTTTCTTACTGCTGTGCAGGTCACTTTACTACTGCTTCATTTCGCTGTTATTTTTCTTCGTGAAGAGAAATGTAAAATATTAAAAAATATTTTAATAAAGAAAAGATTCTATTTTATTATCATCTTCAACTTGCTTTTGATCAAATAATAAGGGCTAAAAACAATTTTTTCTGATTTAATAAACAGAAGTGAACAACTTTACACAATATATTTGAAAAGAGGTTAGTTTTGTGATTACTTAGTATGTTGAATTGTAGACATAGTTTATAAGCCTCTATATGTTATTCGATACATTTATTTACTTCACATACTAATGATAGAAGAAAATTTGTAATGTTTCATCTTTTTAATGATAAGAACTTCTGATAGTAATTTTAAAACTTTCCCTTATTACTATGATGCTAAAATACACTTTTGAATAATCTCCCAAACTGCATAAATTAAAGATTGTCATTACTTCCTGACTTGATAAAAGACTATGATACAATTTCTAAGGTGCCACAAGAAAGTTAAATCCCCCTTATGTATTGTTGTCCTAATCGTATATTTTGTTGCTCTTCTTTAAATATTTTCAATTATTTTAGAAATTGAGTACTTTCATGTTCATTATTCCAACACTTTGTTTTGTCTTCTTTCCAAGTATCCTCTTCCAATTCTATGGCTTAGCATTCTCTTTCTCTATTAAATCCCACAGTATTTCTGATTTCTAGATCCATAATCCCTCCTCTACTAGTATATTTATTTGAAGAGAGAGAGAGAGAGACAGACAGACAGACAGACAGACAGACACTTCAGAGTTAAAGAGTTCAAATAAGAATTTCTTGTATCCCTATCTTGCACCCTTTTTGTTTCGTCATCTGCTTCATTTATCACAGCCCCTGACTTTTATGGTCTAGGTGTTTTTTGCCTTGGTTAAATAGGCTATTAATTTTAGTGTGCAATATTAAATTGAAAATCTTTGCTGACATATCAGAAATCTAAATATTTAAAATATTTAAGCTTTGGGCCGGGAGTTTGGCCTACTGATAGAGTGCCTGCCTAGCATGCACAAAGATCTGGGCTCGATTCCTTTGTACCACAACATAGAAAAAGAAGCTGGAAGTCGTGCTGTGGCTCAAGTGGTAGAGTTCTAGCCTTGAGAAATTCCAAGGACGGTGCTCAGGCCCTGAGCTCAAGCCCAGGACTGTCAAGATAATAATAATTATTATTATTATTATTATTATAATAATAATAAGCTTTCAGTAATTAGAGTATACTGTGAAAGTGATAATCTGAGGTGATTTAAAATAATAATTATGGGCAATAAAAGCATGGCTCCCAGTTGTAGCACCTTCAAGTTCAAACACCAGTAACTTTATTTATTTGTTTATGAAATAAATAGTAAAAATAGTCTTAAATTTCAGATATTTTGACACAATGACAGTGAAAGGCCTTCCATAAATGTATCCTCAATATATGGTTAGAGACATGGCTCAAGCGTTAGAGTACCAAGTGAGTGATAAGTCAGAACAAAAAACTTCAAGCTATTTGTTCAAACTCCAGCACACTAAAAAAATAAAATGAAAGCATAATAAATATGCACATATATATACTCAATTTCATAGTCTTATTTTGTAATCATTAATATTTCATCCCAAATTTTCATTATGAAATCATCAATTTATGATAATTATAACTTTAGTGGTTTTTTCCAAAGTTATTTGGCTCTAGTGATTTACTCTTTTTATTTAACTGCACTTTGGTATGCTTATCTTTTCAACAAACCAAAACAGTTTACTGTGCTTCTCTTCTTTCTACCAAGGAAGCATAGATTGCCCTATATTTCACATTTCTAAGTATATCCCTCCCTGAGATATAATGCAATGTACTTTTAAAATATGCAGCATTCACCAAATAATGTTTTGAGTAATGCTTTAGGGGTAAAGTGAAATAATGTGTTATGTCAAAAAGTAAGCACATAAAACTTTGTTTTTGCCTTTAGAAACTTTGTAGGATTATTATTCATTTTCTGTCTACTTCCAAAGATACATAAAAGAAAATATTCTTCCTGACATTCTCTATCATAGAGCCAGGGGGAAAAGTAAAAATAACGTGGGGTCCGTTGGAATAAGAAGTGAAATGAGATACAATCACCACAGAAGTTCTGAAGATGATTAATCATACATATCAGATATGCTTTTAGCTAAAAACACAAATTCTTGAAGCCAGATATAGAATGGGAATTCATCAGAAAGGTTATAAGTTACTAGTTTGGTAAACGTTTTCATGACTCATTTTAATATTTGATAGACTTCACCATTTGATCAAACAAATATGAATATACAATATTATGAAGTAAGTAGCCTTGCTATAAGTTTGATAACAAGCCAGATATATCATACCAGTGATATTAGAAGCAAGTAGATAGTATATACTTAGTTATTTTGTTATTGTAGAATATATTTTATTTCATTCATGTAACAGTTAATTTTTAAATGACTAGGAGTCATGAGGTGGTATGGATTTTAGTTGGTTTCTTATATGGTTAAAAAGCGGCACATTTATTTTCTGCAGTTTATTTGTAATGTAACTTTGAGATTTTAGTGATTAGGTATGATAAAGAAGTTTACTGTTGCTTTAGGAACACAAACTTATCCTTTGCAAATAGAGACCCTCATAACTGTCTGATTGGTAAATGATCGTTGAAGTAATTTTTTTAGTTTTATAGATTTACAGTTTTATAGTATCCTTCCTGGAGCTTGAACTCAAGCTCTGGGTGCTGTTCTGAGCTTTTCTGCTCTAAGCTAGCACTCTGCATTGAATTAAAATCTCATGGACTGTCTTGTCTAGGCTGGCTTCAAACCATAATCCTCAAATCTCAGCTTCCTGAGTAGCTACCATTACTTTTTGTTTTTAAGTATTTTATTAATTACAAGCAGGTGCAAATAAGAAATGAACGTTAAATAAAATACTGGCTTTCATGAAAATAACATTTTGTAAGAAAAAGAATTATCTGTTATATTAAACATCATAAGAAAATCATAAATATGGCGGGGGGAGAATCCTTGATACTTTTTGGGGGGAAAGGGTTCTAAGTTTTACAAGTACACTGCAGTTAAACCGCTTATTATCAGTCATGAGATTTCAGTATACAAAGATGTGTGCATCTTGAAGGGAAGAACAATTTGGGGACAAATAATCTCTCAATCAATGGAATTAGAAGGAAAAAGACAGAACTACAGAAAGACAACTGTTAGGAAATATGTTCAGTAATTACCAGCTGAAGTTCAGATACAGGATCCCAGATGATTCCAATTTAGTGTCACAGATTAAAGTAGGAAGGCATGTTAGTGAGAGCATCTGGAAAACTGAATATCTACATTCCCAGAGTCTGGATAATTCAGTGGGAGGAATTATGAATAGAATTATTTCTTACAATGCCAAAATAAAAGTTTTTCATCCACAGTTTTATCAATGTGTAAGACAGTACTGGCGATAAACCAGTAATGTGACAAAGGCCACAAAAAGTCAGGGCCAGTCTCCATATTGATAAACTGCCAATTCTATATTCATAATCATTTTTTTCATACTAACGTATACAAACTAGGAGGAAACAAGACTGAGCAAGAAGTGAGAAAAAATTAGCATCATGTAAACTGTAAATCCCTACAGAACAACAGAAGTCACAGGTGACACCCCAGCTTTAATCTGATGTGTGATGAGTAGAGAGAAAAGACATATGAACCAAGATAGCCTGATACTTATTATGTCAGACATTGCTGCCTTCCATTTGGTTATCAAGTGTAAAGTGGGTGAGGCAGATTAGTAGAAGAGCTGCTGGATATAGTCTGTAATTTATTTTATTTATTTTATTTATTTATTTTTTTTGCCAGTCCTGGGCTTGAGCTCAGGGCCTGAGCACTGTCCTTGGACTTCCTCAAGGCTAGAGCTCTACCACTTGAGCCTCAGCACCACTTCAGGCTTTTTACTACGTATGTGGTACCGAGGAATCGAACCTGGGTCTTCGTGCATGCTAGGCAAGCACTCAACCACTAGGCCGAACTCCCGGCCCATAGTCTGTAATTTAAAAGAAGAAAAATAAATTGTAGTTTGCTGAGATCAACTAGTTAATTTACATCCCTCATACTAAAGTATGCATCTTCATTGAAAACTGTTAAATATACAAAACACTCAGTTGTGACCACAAAGCAAAAGGAAACTTGTTCATACTATTAGATTGTGTAGAATGTATCTTAGTAAAAGATAAATTAATCCTGTTTACTAGGGATTAGATTTAAGCTATATGCCCATATCTCACACTATTGAGGCTGAAATCTGGAATCGGAGGTCGCCATTTGAAGGCAGTCCAGAAAGTCTGTGACACTCTTGTCCTCAATAAACTACTCACCTCCCCACCCCCCCAAAAAAAGCCAGACATGAAGTTATAGTTCAAATGGTAGAATGATAGCCTTGAGCACAAAAGCTCAGAAACAGTAACCAGGCCCTGAATTCAAGACCCAGTTAAAATAACATGAGAAGTCTTATTTTCTTTGTTGGCTTTAGAATCAAATGCCAGAAGTGTAATCAGAAATTCTCTCCATTATGGAGAAGTCTTATTTTTGTCTTAAGTTAGCTTTATTTCCAATTAGACTCTTCACACCCTGTGAAATTTCCCAGTTGAGACTTCATGTTTGTTCTGAGAGTTTTGACAATGATGAGGATGCATTGTTCACAGAAATTGGCATGTTGAATTAAAATTCCTTTGTATAATTATTTAAAGATTTTCTCCAGTAGTAAAAGGTAAAGCTTATCTGGGAATTCCATGAAATGTACTAAGACTATCAACTGGGAAGGATTGACATTGATAGGTCTGATTAAATATGAACATTAATACAGAAAGGAACTCTAATTCACTGTGATTTTATAGTTGTGAAGAGAAGAGATTGACTATACCTATTCTATTTTATGTAATATATTTGTCTCTTGACTGCCACTTACTGTATGTGTTAGAGAAAATAATATGGGTATGTGGATTATGTAGAACATAAATTGCATATTCAAGCTCAGGACTTATCCACAGTATCTTATACATGAGTAAATATTTCCAATCTGAAAAAAATACTCTCATATAACTGTACTCACTCTACATATAATCTTATAACAATAAAAGTAAAAAAGTTAAATATGCAAAACTTCTTGCAAAAATATGTAAAACCCCAGCATTTCAGATGAGGGAGAGTAAATCTGTTATATTAATAAATCACAAACTTATCTGATGTTTATTTCATATAAAAATAAGTACAAGTCATAGAATTTTTCAATTGAATATTGTTGTTTTACTGGGCCAGGAGCATGGCCTAGTGGTAATGTGATCAACTAGCATGCACAAAGCCCTGGGTTTGATTCCCCAGTACCACATATACAGAAAAAGTCAGAATGTACTGTGGCTCAAGTAGCAGAGTGCTGACCTTGAGCAAAAGATGTCCAAGGACAATGCCCCGGCTCTGAGTTCAAGCCCTGGGACTGGCAAAAAAAAAAAAAAAGAAAGATTGTTTTACCTTAAACTTATTATTATTTAAGTAAGTCATCATGCTTTTTTTCCTACTTTTCACCAGTGTTCCTTTTTGAGTATTACTAACCTTCCACACTGATGTCTCTTTACCTCTGTCCTGACCCTCTCCCCAAAATGAAGATTCTTTTTTGGTGTTGCACAAATGAATTATTTTTTCCTATACATTCAACTTATCCTGTTAGGTGACTATGTTCACACAGTAAGTTAATTACTGTATGGGTTACTAAATGTATCTTTTTACATCATTAGGAGAACAGGACAAGCCAAAGTAGATTTTTGTATGAAAAAAAGTAGATCTTTGTATGAGAAGTAAAATTTGGGGGCTGGATTTTAGCCCAGTACAAAGAGCTTGCCTAATAAGCAAGTGCAAGATTCTAACTTTGATCCCCCGCTCCAAAATCAAAAAGACCAAAAAAATAAAACCTTTGAGCCAGGAGTTTGTGGCTCCCATCTGTAATATTAGCTGCTCAGGAAACTGAGATGTAAGGATCGTTGTTCAAAGCCAGCCTGGGAGAAAAAGTATTAGAGACTCTGATCTCCAATAAACTACTCAGAAAAGCTGGAAGAGGTGCTGTGGCTCCCTGGCAGAGTGCTGGCCTTGAGCAAAAGAAACCCAGAGACAGCATTCAGGCCCAGAGTTCAATCCCCAGGACAGACTAAAAACGAGAGATAGGGAGAGAGAGAAAATTGGGTGAGATATTTCTTGGTTAGCTTATTATGCATATTTCCTACGTGTAGAATTTGAGTGCTTTTTATATTTGTTTCCTTTAAGATCAGTAATCCTATACAGAATTGCCTATTACCTAAGATAGAAAATTTTACACATTATAAATATTAAAGTACAAGCTTAATGTCTGCTTTTACATATGACAAATCTGTTGTTATTTGTGAATAAATCAGTCATGCCAGTAAAATTTAGGGCAACAGTAATATTTTAATAACAGCAACTACAGTTGACATTTTGCATAAAATATATGGTTAAAACTAAATCCAACAAATAATACTAAGCACACAGAGATATATTTATATGATGCTGAAATGTAAATCTCCAGTTTGCAAGGATGGATATTATTTGGAAGGTATTTACGTTTGTAAGTCAGCACTGTATGTCTGAACAATGTATCATTTTCAAATTACTGAATATTGAAAAGAGAAGACTCATTACAGAAAATGTAACATTTTTAAAGATAAGTTAATCTTCCATACTCAAATTTGTTCTTACAACTGCTAGTCATAGTTAAAGAAATAAAACTTGTGAATATAGTAAATATTATATGAGATTAATATGTAATAAATGGTAGAAATTGTTATTTTTATCTGTTCCTGGCAGTACATGTTATAAAACTATTTTATTTGATTACCCTTTAGAATAAACCTATAGAATAGTTCCTATAGTACCTAATGTCATTGTTGTATTCCTGCATTATTATTATGCACAATAGTAGCTTGACATTGATATTTAAAATTAATATAATTTTTAAATAGATCCTTGAAAAAACATGGTTAATTATTATTTTCTTCATACATCATTTGCCAGATTATAAATGTTTTCAATATTATTTTATTACAAATGTTCTAATTTTGAGAATTTTACAGAAAAACAATTTTTAGCGTTTAGGTACTAAATACTTAAAAATAAATTTTCACAATAATTGCATAGGATAAAGTTTAAAGATAGTTTGTGTTCAACTTGGTAGTTAGGTACGATGTAATCCTGGTTTAACTTCCTAATAATATGTTCTAGACAAATAATTTCCAACACAGAAGAAGTTTATGATTAAACAAAACTTAACAGAGGTTAAAAATATATATTTATTAAATATTAATTTATTTATTTATTTGGGTGCTGGAGGCTCACATCTGTGAATCCTAGCTACTCAGGAGTCTGAGATCTGAGAATTGTGGTTCAGTGCCACCCTATCCAGAAAAGTCCTTGAGACTCTTATCTTCAATAAAATACTCAGAAAAAGACAGAAGTAGCCTGTGGCTCAAGTGAGAAAACACTAGTCTTCAGCATTGAGAGGTCAGGGACAGCACCAAGGTCCTGAGTTCAAGCCCCAGGACTCACACACACACACACACACACACACACACACACACACACACACACAATCACCTTCTCAGTGTTTATCAGGAATGTATTTATGTATTTATCATTCCTAAGAAATGCTTTCAGAAATGTCATTTTTTTTTCAATGAAGGAAATGATTTTTATAACAAACTGAATGAAACAAAATTCTACTATGACTGTAATTTTCTGTATGATAAAAAAGGAATAATGTGTCTGTGTGTACAATGTTGAAATCTATTCATAAGGAGACTCAATCTACAATTTGGATTGTATGTTTATGCTTATCTTCAAAATGTATAACTGTGTTTTCTTAAAACATTCTTATCCAGACCTGTTTTTTAAGCATATTATTGGGGATTTTTGGTAGCAACTAATAAATATAGAATATATCAACTGAACCAACCAAATTTCCTGTTGAAATTCTGACAGATGATTTCAGCCTGTCCATTTTCTGCAGTAAGAGAAGCAAGCACGTCAGTGCTTTGTCATTGGCACAGCAGGCGCCTATGTATTAACCACAGAAATGTTAATGCTACTATAATGTAGTCGTCAATGTTAATATCTGTCATTTGTAGTTTGGGGGGGTGGCGGTCACAGAAAATACCACACCAGTGTATACTTCTCTTAATAGTATTTTACTGTGGTTAAATAAATAAAAATGCCAATTTGTGGCTAATTTATATATTCAGTTTAAATTATCAAATAATACTTTTACTTCATATGATTATATCGGATGTTATAACACTTCATATGATGAGGGTTTTTTTTTTTCCATTTTCCTTTGGCAAGATGGGAACAAGGACTCTTTTTAAATATAAGTGTTTACCAAAAAGTGTTCTGCTTCATTAGAATAGTGACTTTACCTTTGACAGATATAGACAAGACATCCAGGTAGTATCATTCTCAAATCACTTACCAGAACCATTGAAGCATTTAAATTTCTTCATTACTCACAAATGCATCTTTAATTATTATAAAGTTATATATCTATATGCTCAACTGAACATCTAAAGTATTACTAATAATTTTATTGATTTCCATTTCCAAAAACACTCATGAGACAAGTGAGGGATCTGTGAATAATCCAAAAGTTATTAGGTAACCAGGAACATTAAGATAATGTTTCAAAGGGATTTAAGCCAGAAGTTTCCTGTTATGTTTGTGAACTTTGCATTTATACTCCTGCACTGTCTGCGTGTATCTCTTTTATAGCAAAGTATTTTAAAGACCTAGCTGAAGGGTCAACTGACTTGAGCTATATAAATACATTACCACGGACGCATAATTAGAGTGCCCCTCCCCAGTACCCGGGCTGACTTCTTACAAATGCCCCTGGACAAGGCATTCTTCTCTGATCACTTTGACTTGGCAAGTGTACCGTGTTTCCCCCGGGAAAAAAAAGAAAAAAAAAAGAAAAAGTCTTCATTGGTGTGGAGTTAGTCTTATTATCAACCGGCCCAGAGTCACTCGAGTCGAGAGTCGTGGAATCGCTGAGACACGGCTCGCACTGACTTCCGAGGAGCGTTATTTTGCTTTTCTGTAGGCTAAGCGAGATGATGTAATGTGTGTGCACGTCAAAGCCGAAGTATCATTCATACGTGTCTTTTTCAATTACAGGTAAAGATTATAGTTCCCAACAGCACAGCAGGTCTGATAATAGGGAAGGGAGGTGCCACTGTGAAGGCTATAATGGAGCAGTCAGGGGCTTGGGTGCAGCTTTCCCAGAAACCCGATGGGATCAACCTGCAAGAGAGGGTTGTCACGGTGAGCGG